>NW_025335568.1:42150727-42151562 GCF_004798865.1 Varanus komodoensis
ACAAAAACAGGTCCTGCCAGACAAACCTTGTGGAATTCTGAGACAAGGTTTCGAGGTGGCTAGATGGAGGGGATGCAGTGGATGTGGTATACCTGGATTCCAGCAAGGCCTTTGACAAAGTGCCCCATGATATCCTGGTGGAGAAACTGAGGATTTTCGGGATACACCAAAGCACTGTCCAGTGGATTAGGGCATGGTTGACTGACCGAAAGCAGAAGGTAACCATTAGCGGGTAATCATCGTGATGGCGGCCAGTGGCAAGCGGGGTCCCCCAGGGCTCTGTCCTGGGGCCGATCCTGTTTAATCTTTTCATTAACAACATGGAAGAAGGGGTGAACAGTCTGCTGATCAAATTCGCAGGCGACACTAAAACTGGAGCAGTGGCCACAAATGAGGAGCAGGTACTCCAGATCCAAAAGGATCTGGACAGACTATGCAAGTGGGCAGGAGACAACAGGATGGCGTTCAATGTGGATAAGTGCAAGGTCTTGCACTTGGGGCATAGGAATAGGTGTCATAAGTACAGGTTAGGTGACAAGTGGCTGGAGAGCAGCATTTGTGAAAGGGACCTCAGGGTGCTGGTTGACTGCAGGCTAAACATGAGTCAGCAGTGTGATGTGGTGGTCAAGAGGGCGAACTCCACCCTTGGTTGCATAGCCAGAAGTGTGGCTTCTAGATCAAGAGAGGTATTACTACCACTCTACACGACTCTAGTGTGCCCCAACTGGAGTATTGTGCTCCGTTTTGGGCCCCTCATTACAGAAAGGATATAGCCACGTTGGAGTCAGTGCAGCGTAGGGCCACAAGGTTGGTGGCCAGTTTGCAGGGGATGCCA
>NW_025335568.1:42151662-42182997 GCF_004798865.1 Varanus komodoensis
TAGGGCCACAAGGTTGGTGGCCAGTTTGCAGGGGATGCCGTATGAGGTGAGACTGAGGGAACTGGGTCTCTTCAGCCTGGGGAAGAGGAGACTCCGACGGGATCTGTTGGCGACATACAGTTAAGTCACATGGAGATGGGTAGGGACCTGTTCTCCCCTGCAGAGGAAGGCAGGATGCGCTCCAACGGAGTAAAGCTCAGGGAGCCAAGGTTCCGTTTGGATGCCAGGAAGCACTTCCTCACAGTCAGGACCCCGAGGGTGTGGCATGGGCTTCCATGAGAGGTCGTTGGGGCCCCATGGGTGTGGGTTTTCAAGGATAGGCTGGACGTCCACATGGTGGGCATGTTGTGAGCGGAGCTGGCTGGTGCCAGAGGTCAGACTAGATGGTCTGGGAGGCCCTTCTGACTTGCTCTGTTTTCTATGTTTCTAATCTTGGCTCCAGAGAGATAGCATATCTGGCAATTCTCTGGGTCATCACAGCACACCTATTTTTTCCATTCCATGGAGCAGGGAGTCTCCTACAATTAACGATTTTCTATAATAATAATAATAATAATAATAATAATAATAATAATAATAATAATAATAATAATTGGGACTGCAGGTGGCACTGTGGGTTAAATCACTGTGTTGCTGGGCTGGTTGATCGAAAGGACGCCGGTTCGAATCTGCACAACGGAGTGAGTTCCCATTGCTCCATCCCAGCTCCTGCCAACCTTGAAAGCATGCAAATACAAGTAGATAAAATGGTACCACCTCGGTGGGAAGGTAACAGCGTTCCGTGCACTTCGGTGTTTAGTCATGCCGGCCACATGACCACGGAGACTGTCTGCAGATGAACGCTGGCTCCCTCGGCTAGGAAATGGAGATGAGCACTGCCCCCTAGAGTCAGTCATGTCTGGACGTAACATCAAGGGGAAACCTTTGCCTTTACTACTACTACTACTACTACTACTATTGCAAACTGTGATGCTTCTCTTACTTAATTATCTTTTATCCTCTTGTTCAACATCTCTCAGTGAGGCATGAAATTCATTCACAGCTAGTTATTCATCCGCCTCTTCCGTTAGTGGCTGAAAGAGGTTTGAAAATACCCTTCCAGGATTCTCCCCTTCTGCCTCAGCCTGCTGTGACACTTCTTGCTTCTGTACTGCTCTTAGCTCTTGTAGTTCTACTGCTCTGTCCAAAAGCTCTTCACCTTCTTTTGAGGGTGGCCACTCGCTGCTCTCGTTCTCTCACCTTTTCCTCTAGCAGAGCAACTACCTTGCCCTTGTTGCATGCGTAGGCCGTGTTGCCCTCAGGCAGCAAAACCGGCATTGCACAGACGTTGCCTGTCACCACCACCACGGTCCAGTCTTTCTCACTGCTTCTCATTCTAGCTTGCTGGGCCTGTTGCCGCAGCCCGTGTTCCCCCATCTCCCCTGAAGGTTAAGAACACAGTCCGACCAGTGAATGAGAGTATATTACAAGGAAGAAAGCAAAGGAGTGGCAGGGCAGGAGGTGGGACTAAGGGGAAAAAGAAGTAAAGAGAAAAGGGGAAGGGGGGAAAGGGAAAAAAGCTAGGGACCTCCCCTTAACCTCTGCCACCAAACTCCTGTTTGTCTCCCTAGTTGTTCATTCTGGTTGCTTGTATCCCAGAGGCCCTAAACTAGCTGGGGCAGCTTCCTCTGATCTGCTTGGCTAGCAGTCAGGAACCAGAATGCTGTTCAGTGGCTTTACACCTTACAGTGCTGTGCCCTGTGACAGCATTTGGCTGCACCTGTTTAATAACATGGGGCACACCTGGGTTCATGGCCATTTGCACAACATGTCAAGTTATTTATGTTGTTTATTATTAATTGTATTTTAATCCCACCTTTCCTCCTCTTGCAGGGAGCCCAAGGAGGCTTACAAGGCACAATTTTATCCTCACAACAGCAATCTTGTGAGATAGGTTAGGCTGAGAGTGAGCGACTGGCACAAAGTCACCCAGTGAGCTCCATGGCTGAGCGGAGACTAGAACCGAGGCCCATTCCCAGGCTCTGAGGGAATGGAGGCCGCAAGGAAGCTCCCTCACTCGCTGCGTTATTGCTTCCTTCTCTTCGCCTTTCCAGAAGATATCACTGCCATGAATAAAAGGAGCATGTGGTTGATGCTTCAGTTCCCCTGGTTATATATTGCATGTAAATTTGTGACTGGAGGTGGATTCATTAATAAAGTCAATAAGGAATTTATGTCCTCAACCAAGGCAGATGTAACCATAGGAGACTATTTCTGTGTTAGACATTCCTGAAAAGCATTTAATGTGCTGATTTTATATGAATGGAATAATTATTTGGGTAATTTAAATGGTATTTATGAAAGTAAGATATTACCACCATAGTACTGCTATGCCAACAAAAAAGGGTGGTACCACATGGGTTTTTTAAAGGCCCACCTAGATACGTTTTTAATTGCATTGATGCAATTCATGTGCATTTTTGTTATTTAATAAGCTCCAAGACTGCAAAAAGTTACAATATTACTCTTTCTCTCTTTGCCACTTTCTCAACACAATTGAATTGAATCTAAACATAGTCAGGGTTTGAGTAGACTGGTGATCAGTGGGACAAGATAGTCAGAAGTAACTTAAGCCCCATTGATTTTGGTGGGTGTACTCTGAGCATAACTAAGTCTGGATTCAACCAATTGTCTCTCTAAAGGTATAATTTATATTTCAAGGTGCTAAAAATGCTTTTCCTGAAATCCAAAGCACCTTTGGTGGAAGGATATAGGATGTGGAGACTAGATGATAGCAGAAAGAGAAGGAATTAGTCTTCTGCATTGCTCAGCCTTCTTCAAGACTGTTATGTTCATAGCAAAACATGGGTATCTGTTGTTCAAAGAAAGGAAGTTATAAAATTTAAATTGCCCCAGCTAGCTGTTTGAATCCTTGCCAAAAGAAAGAACTTAGGAAGTATGCTTCTTATGCAATGCCAGCTTATTTTGGTTAGGTCAGATGGAAGGGAAAATGAGCTGAGCTGTTCTCAGAGATGCTTCCTACTTTCTTGTGCGGCCACACGGCTGCTCCCTGAAGAAAATGCAGAAAGCACACAAACCAGGCTCATTCCTAGGCACTCAGAGGCATGCTCCAGGGAGCCCAAGATTAGCTGCAGCTCACTAACGTGTTGGTGGTGTGTTTATCCAATGCACATCTGCTGTTCCACTTTCTCGGTCTACTGCAGTGGTGGGAGAATGCTTACCCTCCAAATACTGTTGGACTGCAGCTCCCATCGGCCCAGTGTAGTTCACAGCAAGCAATGATGGAGCAACATGTGGGATACCATGTGTTCCTCTTGCAGTCTGTTGCGTGGAAGACCAGTGAAGCATTGGTGTGGCCCCAGCACACTGATTGTGGACTATTGTGAAGTGGCCCTTGATCATCAGCTTCAAAGCTGTGCACCTGCTTTGCATGGCTGATACAACTAGGTGCGATGAGGCAGTTTCCGCAAGGCCATGTGCAGGAGAGTTCTACCCTGAGCAAAGATTGCCAGCAGGTCGTGCTAGGATGCTCATAAAATCATAGAGTTGGGAGGGACCTCAAAATTCATTTAGTCAAGCTGCCTGTCCATGCATGAAATGCACTACTATGGCTTCCATGATAGGCTGCTCTTCCAGGCTCTTCTTAAAAACCTCTACTGAAGGTGAATCCCACACCTGGCAATGCCTTGTACCACAACTTATACCATCAGGATGTTCTCTGTAATGTTTAGTTTAAATCCTATGGTTTTGTCATCTGCACTCATTAGTTCAGGTGTTACCATCTGGAGCAAGAGAAAACAAATTTGCTTCTTGATTTATGTATTAGCCCTTTGTTCTGCCAGTGGCAGTGGTTCTTTTTTTGGGCTCTAGAGACAATAAGTTCACTTGGCAGTAAAGATGAAAGGGCTTTATTAGCAGGAAATGGAAAAGAGATTCTAAGCAGGTGGGGCAGGTACAGAGCACAACTAGCAATTTTTTTTCTGTGAGTGGGAAGCCCTCAAAGAAATGACAGCAGATGGACTCCTGGCCAGCATAAGAAGATTCCCGAACCTTATATAGGCTTCTGGGTGTTTACTATAATCCAAGATGAATGTTTTTCACAGAACCAGTTGAGGTACCATCTTAAAAGATGACTGCATATACATCTTGGCCAAGCACATCTGGTGATAAACAACACTTTCACACTGGCTGAGGACCTTCCCAGAGCCACCTAGTTTCTAGGTCATATCTAGTTCAAACTCACCTGAACATTGGGCAACAACTCTCTAAACAACTAAATAACAAAGCTACCTTCCTATTCAAAACCAAAATGAATCAACAGGTTACTTATGGGAAACTCTAAACATCATGAACTTAGTAGTAGTAGACACCAGACAGTGGGAAGCAACAATTGCCAGTAAATTCACACGCCAAGGGAGAAGAATGAAAAACAGAGAAAGTCTGGATACAAGGACAGATTGGTTCTATACCACTGTCCCACATGATCACAGTGGTCTTCTGGATTTTCCCACTATACCCTTCAAATATCTGAAGATGGCTAGCATGTTGCCCCCTAATTTGTTCTCCAGGTTTACCATACCCAATTCCTACGCCCCTGTCTCTATAAATGGATCATGGTCTCCAGCCAGGTCCCTCTTCACTGCTATTCTTTGGAATGTTCCAGGTTGTTAATATCCTTCTTAAACTACAGTGCCTAGAACTGGGCACATCTCCAAGTGAGGTCTGATGAACCATACAGTTAATGCATAATGTCAGGAAGAAGGCAGAAACACACTAAAATATATCCACTCATGGCTGGGTCAGCTCTAGATTCTGGTGTTGAAAAAGATCATCATATTGGGTTCTTGAGTTGCTCAGTCCTATAAACCTGGGTAGCACAGGTAAATATTCAGAATTATATTGAGAACAGCGGCCCCTTACACTTAATATACATAACAAACATTGCCCAATACTAGTTCTTGCCACCCATTATCTTGTTTTTATCATCAGTAACCATTATTTTTATGGCAATATGTATAACCTTCTCTCCTCCATGGCCACTTATGTAGACACGTATAATGATAGAGCTACAATATTTGAGAAATGCTCTTCTACCATTCTAAGCTTCACTCCTATGTGAGCTCGTTTTATTGTTTCTGGAAAATCCCAAGTTGGGGTGGCTGACATATGTGAGGTGAATTACCATGTGCACTGCTACACCGGCAGTGAAATCTTATCCAAGTCTTTAAGTCCTGCTGAGTTCAATGGGACTTAATCCCAGCGATGTTGAGTGTATAACTGCAGCTTTACAGTGAAATTCTACACATGCTTAATCTGAAGTAAGTCCCAGTGTTCAGTGCAGCTTTCTGGGCAAGGTGCTTGAGTGGGTGGTTACCCATAAACTCCAAAACACTCTTGAAGGAAAAAGATTATCTAGATTCATTTCAATTGATCTTCTGGTCTAGTTTTGGAACAAAAACTGGTTTGGCCACCCTGTTGGAAGACCTTTGCTGGAAGGGGGACACAGGGAGTGTGACCCTATCTATTCTCAGCAGCTTTCATCAATGGTATCCATCTGCTGCATAGGCTGTCTCATTTGCATTGCAGTGGTCCTGCTCCTACTTGGATAGCCAATTCCAGTAGGTGAAGCTGGTTGATTATTGCTCTGTGCCTTGGCAGTTATGCTATGGGGTTCCACACTGCTCAGTTTTATCCCACATATTGTTTAACATCTACATAAAACAACTGGGAGAGGCTATCCAGAGTGTGGGCTGAAGTGTCATTAATATACAGATAAAGCCTTTCTTTTTCATCAAATTCAGGGGAGTCAGTGGCTGTTCATAGTCTGGGTGCAATAATGAACTGGATGAATCATAGAATAGTAGAGTTGGAAGGGGCCATGAAGTCCATTGGGTCCAACCTCCTGCAGTTGCAGGACACCAACTTACACCATACCACTCAGATGGCTGACGAGGTTCTTTATGAATGTCTAGACATGGGCTACACGTTTGAGTGTGGGAGAGCCCACCACCTCTCTAGGCAGCTGATTCCACTGTTGTATTGCTCTGACCATGAGGAAGCTTTTCCTGATGTCCAGCCTAAATCTAAGTTGTCGCAACTTGAATTGATCATTGTGTGTCCTACACTCTGCCATTAGCAAGAAGAGATCTTGACTTTCCTCTTTGTGACAGCCTTTGAGGTACTTATAGAGGGACATCATGTCCCCCCTCAGCCTTCTCTTCTCAAGGCTGAACATGCCCAGTTCTCTCAGTCTCTCCTCACAGGGCAGTGTTTCCCAAACCCTGGATCATTTTTGTTGCCCTCCTCTGGACCCTTTCTAATTTGCCTGCATCTTTCTTCAATCTTGGTGCCCAGAACTGGACACAATACTCCAGATGAGGTCTGTCTAGTGAGGAGTATAGAGGAACTGCTGCTACTTATGATTTGGAAGTAATATTTCTGTTAATTCATCCCAAAATAGCATTTGCTCTTTTGGTGGCTGCATTACTTTGTTGCCTCATGTTTAGCCTATTGTCCAGAATTACTCAGAGAACTTTTTCTTTTGCAGTTCTGTTGAGCCACGTATTCTCCATCTTGTATTGATGCGTTTGGTTTCTTTTTCCTAGGTGGAGGACTTGGCACTTGTCCTTGTTGAATCTCATTCTGTTGCTTTGAGCCCAGTGTTCAAGTTTATCAAGATCGCCCTGGATCTTCATTCTGTCTTCTAGGGTGTTTGATATTCCACTCAGTTCTGTATCACCTGCAAATTTGATATTTTTTTCCTTGTACTTCCTCAAGGAGAGCCAATAAACTATGACTTGATCCAGACAAGATGTAGGCAGGGTGAGTGGATCATCACCTACCCAGATGGGTGACATGCAATCTGTTCTGGAGGTGGTTTCACTCCCCCTAAAGGAGCAGGTTCATAGCTTGGGGTGCTCCTGGATCCAGTAGAGGCACAGGTGGGCTCAGTGCAATGGATTACCTTTTATCAGCTTAGACTGATGTAGCAACTGCATCCTTATTTAGACAGGGATAGCCTAGCTATTATCCATGCTCCGTTAACCTCTTTGTTGGATTGCTGCAATGTGCTATACATGGGGCTACCTTAGGCTAGAAACTTTAGTTGGTCCAAAACAGGGCAGTAAGATGGTTAACATGGACCTAGCTGATGTGATCACATTAAGCTGGTCTTTTACCATTTTCACAGGCTGCCAGTCCACCTCCTGATTCAAAGTGCCAGTATTAACAATCAGAGTCCTAAACACTGTGAAACTGGGAAACTGAAGTAGCATGAGTCCCGCTGAAGGAGGCCCCATCAAAGGAGTCAGGCAGGTAGCTTCTAGGAAGAGGGTCTTGTCTGTTGCAGCACCCCATCTATGGAATGGACAGCCAGGGAGGCTCGCTTGGTACCTACACTGTTCTCTTTCTGGTGTCAATAGAGACCATCTTATTTCCCCGGGAATTTTAGGTTAAAATTCTATATTCTATTTTAAATCTTTGTGCTGCTGCTAAGTTTCACTCTAGTTTTCACTCTTTGTCTTTACTTATTTTACGTCGATACTGCATTATATGTTGTAATTTATGTTTTAAATTGTTGTGAATCACTCAGAGAACTCCAGCTATTGGGCAGTATAAAAATGTAATAAAAAATGAAATTCACAAAATAAATAATAAATAGAGCTTATTTCCAGCTCATTATGTATATGATTAGAGCCTTAGTCTATAAACTAGAATAGCCCATTTAACAGATTAAAACATGCACTAGAGTTCCAAAAACCTTTAAAAAATTGTTTTCAATGTACATCGCTACAAACAAAACAAAAATGTCAGACCATAGACAGGTGGTACTATCTTTTGCATGTGAAAAGGAAGGTCTTTGCTAAGATGGAATTGTGTTTTCCCTCCTGATTGGTTTATCTCCTTGCAAATGTCCACCAATTAAGTGGATTAGTGTAATTTGAGGCAAGTATTTCACTAATAATATTTCTTGTCTGTGGTCATCTTAATGTGAAGCCAGCACTTGAGAAAAGAACAACACTGTGGGCTTCAATGTAGCCCCTTTCATGGGTGAATTAAGCAAAGGAGCATCATGCCTTGGTTGCATGGGTCCTTGGCACCACTCCCAAGATGCCTGCTTTAGGCTTGTCCATTTAGAAAGGGAGATTGATTCACACAGACCTCCATATGCATGAGGCTTCCATGACTGGGCGTCCAGTATGTGTGCTAAACTTAATTGTGCGTAGACATAAAGAGGGTTTGGGTTTTTCTCTTGTCCTGTTTGCTCAATGGTGCAAAGCAATCCAGGAGCGGTAGCACCAGGGAGAGCTCTAAGTGACCAGAGTCTTGTTCCAGTAGACTTGACTAAAGCCTTTCATTTCTCTAGGGCAGGGTTGCAGAACCTCAGGTCCAGGGGGCCAAATCTGACCTTCTGGGGTTCAGTAGAATAGGTTGGGACCTTTCTCTGGAGCCATGCCTTTCGCCCAGCCACCCATCCTGTAGCATTTTCCTACAGGAGTTTTTCCCATTTAAAAAGGTTGAAATGTCCCTTCAGAGACCCAGTTACTGACTTCTTTAGCCTCACCCACCACCACATTGTGGCCCTAAGAATGGAATTTGACCCTCAGGCTTCATCTCATCTAGGGACAGATCAGCTCTCCGAGGTTCTGTCTCTTCCTGAAGAAGCAGAAGACCTTCAAGAGATGGGTCTCTGGTCATTAGGTCCAGCTCTCCTCAACTCAGATCCTTCCATCCAGACTTGTTGCCTTTGAAAGCAGACCAGCAGGGTGATGGCATGTAAGGTACCTGGTGTAAGTGTGCAAAATCCAGAGGCCCTGACTTGGTGGTCCTTGGCTCAAAATCCCCCTGCCCCACTTCATTCTAACAGGCTCAGGTTCTGGTAGAGGTCTAGTCATGATGGAGGAACCTGGGTCAGTTTCCAGTACTTCTGCTTTTGGTCTACTGCAGGGGTCTCAAACTCAACTTCCCTGGGGCCGCTGGAAGTAGAGTCTGGGTGAGGCTGGGCCGCATCAAGTATTCCACCCCCATGGTGGTGCTGGGCCGCTCATCCCGCGTGGCTCCCGGAGGCCGGCCCGGGCGCCACCAGAGCTTTGAAGGCCACAGGGCCCCCTCCCCGTGCCCTGCCCGTCCCGGCACGCAGCTTAGAGGGAACATTGCGCCCAGGGTAGCGACTCACACAGGTGCGTGTGAGAAACACGCACGGGCCGCACTATCACTAAACTTTGATATCAAGTGGGGGCCACAAAATATCATCCCACGGGCCGCAATTGGCCCGCGGGCCGCGAGTTTGGGACCCCTGGTCTACTGGATCTGGCCAGCTGCTTCTCTGAGTCACAGCCCAGGCTGCAGCTCAGGATAGGTCTGTGATCATTAGGGTACTGGCCTTTCCTCACACTGAAAGCAGTGGGGCTTTCCCAAAAGAAGCCAGGGACAGAGAGCAGGCAGAGAGATTTCCCCATCATCACTCGTCAGTGCTGGGTATGAGAACAACATGGGCTGTTGTGATGTCACATGTCTGAGATGAATTTTCTATACACAATGAAGGGACGACTCTCTGGTGGTTGCCATTTTCAGTGGCAGTTGTCCATTTCATGTCATTGCTTTTTGACAAGAATTTGAGAAAGAATTTAAGCTCCATACTGAATTCTTACCAGCAAATCCCAAGATGTTTTGAGTTCAGTTAAGGAGAGGTGAAAAAAAGGTAAAAGACAGCACAAATATTTATACAACTAGACTTAATTTAATATATGCAAGCAATTTATTGAGTAGGATAAACACAGTGACTGACTTAAAATGCATTTTTGATTGTTTTGATGGCATCCCTCCCTCTGCTGCCCTTTGGTTGAATAGAGATTCCTCCACCACTGCTTCTTCACCCACCCATAACAACCGCATGCACAATGAAAAGTCATGTTTACAAATCTTGCATGCAAATGATTTGTGCAAGAGCCATGATATGCAGCAATTTAAATTTGTTGACAGAGTTGCTAAGATACGACCCCTTTTGATTCTTGGAAATTCTGTTTGATACAGCTTTGTGCTTTGACAGCTGAAGTTATTGAACAAGAGTGAGGACTCTTTAAAAGGAAAAGAATTCTGACATTTGCAATGTTTTTGGAGCCTGTAACACAACACAGAATATTTCTTCAGTGTCGGTTTTACTCAGCATCGGACTGTCGGATTCATTCCATGCTGCTTTTTGGCTGCCCTGTATGGTAATAAATGGGTTGAGTGCTGAATTCCTCTGCTCCTCCCACACGCATACAGTTGCTTCACAAAGGATTTATGAATCTCATAAGGTTCTTTGACATCTCCCTTTTAAGTCCCTGTATTTTTACTAGGTGCTCTTGAAATATTCATTCTCTAACATATGTACATATAGAGGCTAATGGGCAGCAGGAACTGCATTCTAGACGTTCTAACTCTCCAATCCAAAGGGGCTGGGGAGCGGGCGGAAGGGGGAGGGGGGGGAGAGAGAGAGAGAGCACCAGCCTTCTCTAAGAACCATACACACACAAAACAAACAAGTCAACAATAACCAAAACTGAAGAATAACATTTAGTTTGGTTTATCAGTCCGTAGTAACATTCAAATTAGTTTTTCAGGGCCTTGTAAATGAGCTCATTTTCACCTGCTTTCTAAAAATAGGAAAAGATGATCTGGAAAGTGTCCTTGAGAAGGGAGTTCCACAACTGAAAGTATTGTCTTTTCTGTCCTCATTGATGAACAATCCTACTCATGGCTACTCAGAATAAGGCTCCTGGCTTTCAGTGGTGCTTACTTCCGGGCCAGCGTATACAAGATTGCAGCATCACGGACAGAGGGAATCGTGCATCCTTTATGCAATGCACAAGTTGTTCTTAAGAGTTGTCTTCTGTCTGCCTGGTTGATGATCTTCAAGTGGTCATGCCCCTGAGTGCATGGAATCCGTATTCTTCAAAGATCGCAATGTTGCCTATATCACACATTTGTGGTCAGTCGAGATAACTTAATAGGGGTCCTCTCAGCACAAGCATCTAAGGAAATGCACACAGAGTGGGGATGGTGGTGGCCTAGTTCAAGAACTCCTTTCCACAAGGAATTTATACAGCAACACAAACCTGTATTTTTAAAAACTGTTGTGTAAACCACCCTAGGTGTGCCAGTTAGCTATTGAGTGCTATGATATAGATGTCAGAAATGAACAGAATAAATAAACAAAAAGTACAGTGGCATTTAGAGAGTGTTTTGGAGCCTGTAACTGCCATTCATTTTGTATAAGCAAAAACATTTCACAAAATGAATGGCTATCAAGCATCAAAGTTGTAGAAAATTTCCCCAATTTGCGCATATTTCCAAAAATAAGCAGACTGAAACATGGCTGAATGAAAAGTGTGTACACTTTGAGAAAGTTGTGCACTTTGAAAAAGCTGTATGCTTTCATACATTTTTTGAACACGAAGGCAAGTTCAGATATTTATGAACATTTTTGGAGAAAATGTGCTTCCATTTATATTTGGGATGGTGAATTTGGGATTTAGGATGTGAATTTTCCAGTGCTTTGCAAACTGAAATGATATTCCCATACAACCCTACTCTGTTATTCCATGAAGCTGTTATTCCATCCCATGTTTGCTGCAGGAGGGCCTGTGGAAATAATATGGGAAGGTTTCGATATGCTTACTTCTAGGAGAAGGGGAGTGGAAAGTAGCGCATAGGTAGCAGTGTCACGGCAGCAGTGATGCGTAGGTGCAGGGAGCATGACAACCGAATGCAAATAGGCGAAACCAAGTAGCAGTGGTTCAGTATATTAGTGCATTGATTAAATGCGTTAATAAAATAACAATTCATTGTTTTAAAATGCCCAGTTGCATCACTCCAGTGATTTTTAGATGGATTGGCTGGAGTGTAAAATGGAAGAAGGCTTATTTCATATTCAGCCATTGGGTAGAAAACTACCAACATAATTTTTCGTATATCTTCATAAGAAAAATTGGATTAGGGACATGTAATACTCTTAGATGTGTCTACTCCAATTTGTATCTATTGGGAGGGTAAAAGGGATGCAGCCAGGCAGCGCGCTCCTATGCAGGGAGGGGTGGTGGAAGCACCCTTGTTAGGCCCAGGGCTGGCCGGGGGAGAAAGGTGCGCGAGGTTTTAGCACAGAAAGGATAAAGGGGAACACTTTTTTCCTTACAGAATTTTCCCTCCCCAACCCCCAATGCTTCCTTTTTATTAATTCCAACGTAAGGGGAACAAACAATGCTTGCTTTGTGGGCACCATGATTCCCCTTGCCCGCACCCCTGCCCCTATCCCTGCCATTCCAGGGGTCTTCCTGGGTTATGACACATCCCTAGCCAGCTCCCTCGAACTCTGAGGGAGCCCCCTTGCCACTGGTGGGGCACTGCTAAAGGAAAGGGGGGGCCCGCAGTCGGTGCTTTCCCAGAGTCCTGCTCTTAATGGTATTTTTCAGGAGAAAGTGGACATTCAGGAAAGGGGCCTAGAGCAGCCCTCCGCAGTCCTAATTTCTCAGTGTGTCCTTTCATGAATTATTTTATTTAAAAGATTTCTTTTGGGAGAAGAGCCATTTCTTTCTCACCGGCAGGCACTCTTGCATTACATTTGTAGGCATGGGATTGACCTGTGGGAACATTTTAGGGACTTTCAAAAACAATGCAAGTGACAGGAAGAGAACCAGGAGAGCAGCCTTCCATGCTGGCTGTTCTGAAGATGTTTTGGGCTTCATTTCCCGTTAGTCCAAGCCAGACTGGCCAATGGTCTGGCATGCTGGGAATGGTAGGTGGGCACCATGATATAGGGTATCATGAGATGCCCACGGAATCATACTGTGGTGAAACCTTCCCTAGCAACCCCCTGCCCAGGGTTTCTGGACCAGAGATCCCACCAATTTCAGCCAACCTGACTAATGTTTGGGAATAAAGGGAATTGTTGTCCAAAACTTCTAGTGAAGACTTCCTGAGAGTTTCTCAGAAAGCTTTTCATGCTACTTTTAGAGGCAAGGACTCACCTCTGTGGTTGCCAAGGGTTCAGGACTCCAGGGAAGAAGGTTTCCAGTAGCAGGGCAGGCAAAGAGACTTCTTCAGCTGTTGCATTTCAGAGCTGACAGCCTTGGGGAATTGACTAATGCTCTGCCTTATCCTAAATCAGGCCCTTGGTCCAACTCATGCTACTTATGAGTATACGATGTGAGAAAGAAAATGAGGATACTGAGATTTTCCATTTAAAAGCTTTTGTCTTCTAGAGTCTGAATGGACCTGGGGAGCTTACAGATTAAGGGCATGCTTGGCTTTTGCTGCGATTGCCAAATGCCCCTTCTTTTATAGACGTTCCTTGTTTCACAAAGCTGCGGTTCTTGCAACGTTTTATGGGGATGCAACATTCTAAGCGAATGGATGTATCAAATAAAAAGTCACTTGGTAATGCTAGGAGGGGATAATATGGTATAAAGGATAAAAGGCAATGCTCCAAATATGACCCCTTCCTCAAAGTTGCCCTTTTAGCATCAGTTTATCACCATCATTCATCTTTAAATACACTGGTAGTGCAAACAGAAATGCTGGAAGCTCTTCTAGAGTTTGCTTCCCCCCTCCCTCCCTTTTTTGCAAGAGAAAGGAAATTGAATGTGGCAGCTTGACTAGGAACTGCTGCTGGGAGGGTAGAGGCAGCTCTGTTTCCAAGAGCTGGAAGAGAAAGACAGAGCCCAGGTAGACAAGGGAAAGGAATAATTTGCTTCTCTCTGACGTGCTCAATAATGATTCAAATATACACTTTATATGGATTGTTTCTTGCCTTCCGTCTTTTTTGTTCCCTGTTAAGGTTTGCTTATTGCTACAGCTGTGCTGTAGGAAAGTGCGTGGAAGTTTGCTTTATTTTTTCTACTATTCTTTAAAAAGCAACACAAGCACTTCTTTTATAGTGCGTTAATTATTCTCTGTGTTTGGAAGGTTTCTTGCAAACCACTGTAGCCTTTCTCAAGGACAGATGCTATTTTGTGGCATATGGCTTCAATCGGGATCTATTACATCACAGCAGATAGTGTTGATTTTGGCTTCCAGGAAGGGTTTGCTGTTATGAGCCCTGTTAGTGTCCTTTGCAGGTGTCCTTTGCGGAGAGTTAAAGAGAACTCAGGGGGGTTGCCAGTTCCCAGTTCAGAGATACGCTTAAGTGGGAGAGGCAGTACCCGTAGCCTTTTCTGCATCTTCCATGGTCCCTTGGCTCACCTTATGCCTGCACCTGCAGTGAAGCATACCTGCAAGCTGTTGCATTTAGTACAACATCTGTACCTTGGCATTCCCCCCTCTCGCCTCTTTTAAGGCAACCTACATGGTCCTCTTCCTCGCCATTTTATCCTTACAACAATCCTGTCAAGTTTTAATCCTCTTAAACCTTGGAGCTTCCTGGCCTTTTTTCTCCGCCTCAGAGCAAAGTTCTGTTCACTTGCCTGAGTGGGCAGTTGGAGGAGCAGTGACCCTGCCCCCGTGCCTTGTCTTTTCTTCTCCTGGTAGTAGAGGTGGCAATAACTGGCTAGAAAGGTAGGACTTGATCAATCTTTCAGCTTCGCTTTCCCCTGCAATTGATTTTTAAAGCAAACAAATCAAGTAATTTCTATAATGTTTATGAATAATTTTGCAAATTCTAGTAAGTGCTTATCAAACAATAAATTGAATGAAATTCTCCTCCATCTGCACTGGCCAAACTGAATTGGAACAGCTGGTCCTGGCATGGAGAAAACCATGTTGTGGATGCCCACCATGGAGATACTAAAGATGACAGGGGTGTCCAAAAGGGGAGACTGGATTTGGAGACTAGTTTAAGAACAGCCAAGACGGGGTGAGGTGCAGTGTGACCCATAGGTCTTCCTGGACCTCTTTGTTATGTTAAGTAGCATGGGCTATGGTATTCTTCTGGGTAGGAGCTGGCCCTGCTGTTTTCCAGTGGTTCCACTCCTACCTGGGTGGCAATTTCCAGAACATGGTTCTGGGGGATTGTTTTGGGGTACCATAAGATTCCATTTTCTTCCCTGGGTTATTCAATATCTACATGTAAGTACTAGAAGGGTTTATCTGGGGATCTAAGCTGAGGTGCATTTCTATAGCTCAGGTGAGGTGGTAGTGCCCTGAATCACATCAAGAACGAATGGGCTGGATACATAACAATACACTGAAGCTCACTTCTTCCACCAGTGGGCAGTTCCTCTGTCCAGCTGAGCGGCAGTATGTTCTAGAAAGCGTTGCGCTTCTGAAGATCAAGTGCACAGTTAGGGGTGCTTCTGGGTCCATCAAGTAATTTGAGGCAAAAGTGGCTCTGAAAGTAAGAGCACATTGTCTTCGCTTAGCTTGCCATGCCAGCTGTAAGCCTATGTGGACAGAGACGACCTGCTGACAGTGCTCCATAATCTGGTAATTTACCAGCTGGCCAAAGACACTATGTTGAAGTTAGGCTACCTTTGAAGTTGCCTCCTACTCTTCAGTTAGTTCAAAATAGAGCTTCTGGGCTATTAACTGGGGATGGTTCAGATGATCATATGCTATCAGTGCTTCATCAACTGATAGTTTGCCATTACTTTTAAGTCCTGTTCAGATTGTTGCCATTAACTTTTAAAGCACGCACAGCTTGAGACTGCAGACCCCTGAGTCACCTTCAGAGGCTGTCCTGTCAGTCCTTACCAGCACCAAAGGAAGTCAGGCAGGTGGATCTGGTGGCACCCCATTTACAGAACACTATTATCAGGAACTTCACATGGGGGTGATATCATTAACTTCTCAGCACCAGATGAAGATCTTTCTTTTCTCTCAGGCATTTTAGACTGTATGGCTGTTCTTGTTTATCTTATCTATCCCTCTGTTCTTTGTCATTTTGTTTTGTATTTCATTCTTTTAGCTCTGTGTAGTGTACCCCCAAAATATTTGCAATTGGGCACATTAAATCGCATTGTGATTTCGGGCTACAGATTTGTGTATGGTTATGGTAGTCCTAAATTGTGCAGAATTAGAACATTTTTCAAATGTATACAACCTGGAGCCAATGCTTTTCCTTGCTTATCATTTTTACTTAAACAGAAAATGAGAAAAATACACTCAGTCTTCTCTTCTCATGGCTGAACATGCCCAATTCCTTCAGTCTCTCCTCATAGGGCAGTGTTTCCAAACCCTGGATCATTTTTGTTGCCCTTTGCTGGACCCTTTCTAATTTACCTGCATCTTTCTGAAATCTTGGTGCCCAGAACTGGACACAGTATGCCAGGTGAGGTCTGACCAGTGCAAAGTATAGGGGAACTACTACTTTTCATGATTTGGAAGTAATACTTCTGTTAATGCATCCCAAAGGGCATTTGCCCTTTTGGCATCTGCATCACGTCGTTGGATCATGTTTAGCCTATTGTCCAGAATTAATCCAAGATATTTTTTTTTTTGTTTAGTTCTGTTGAGCCACATATTCCCCATCTTATTTATTTATTTAAAACATTTCTATGCTACCCCCATCGTAACAAAGCCTCGGTTTCTTTTTCCTAGGTGGAGGACTTGGCACTTGACCTTATTGAATTTCATTCTGTTGCTTTGAGCCCAGTGTTCAAGTTTATCAAGATGGCCCTGAATCTTCATTCTGTCTTCTAGGGTGTTTGCTATTCCACCCAGTTTTGTATCATCTGTAAACTTGATTATCTTTCCTTGTACTTCCTCATGTAAATCATTAATAAAGAAATTGAAGAGCACTGTGCCCAGGACTGCACCCTGTGGCTCCACACTAGTTCCTCCATCCAATTTGGGAAGGTGCCATTGATGAGCACTCTCTGGACCGATTTAGTAGCCAATTTTGGATCCATCTAATAGTTTTTCCATCTAGTCCAGTTTTTGCTAATTTGCTTATGAGAATGTAGTGTGGCACTATGTTGAAAGCTTTGCTAAAGTCTAGGTAGATTATGTCCACCGTGTTCCCTTTGTCCATTTGGGAGGTTACCCAGTCAAAAAATGAGATTAAATTAGTCTGACAGGATTTATTTTTGATAAATTAAAGATGGCTTCTATTAATCACTGTATTTTCTTCAAGATGCTTGCAGATTGATTTTTTAATAATTTGCTCCAGAATTTTTCTAGGTCTATAGTTCCCAGGTTCATCTTTTTTTTTTTTTTTTTTTTTTTTTTTGAAGACTGGGACAACATTAGCCCTTTTCCATTCATCTGGCACCTCTCCTGTTTTCCAAGATTTATCGCAGATAATAGCCAGTGGTTCCTCCACTAGCTCTTTTATGACTCTGGGATGGAGTTCATTGGGCCCTGGAGATTTGGAAGTGTTTATTCCACCCAGGTATCCCTTGACCATTTGTCTGTCAGTCTTGGGCTGCCACCTCTCACTCCAGGTTGTACTTCCTCTTGGTTGCAGATTTCCTTGTGGGAGAAGACGGGGGCAAAGTAGGAAATGAGTGCCTCTGTCTGTTCTTTGCCATCTGTTATTTCTCTGCCATCCACTTTAAGTAGCTGGACACCCTTCTCTTATATCTTTTGTTTGGATGTATCTGAAGAAGGCTTTCTTGTTGTGCTTAGCATCCCTTGCTATTCTTAGTTCATTTTCTGTTTTAGCCTTCCTGATGCAATTCCTGGAATTCCTTGCTATTTGTTTATATTCTTCTTTCATGGGCTGGCCCTGCTTCCACTCCCTGTACATCAGGGGTCTCGAACTCGCGGCCCGTGGGCCAATTGCCGGGATGGGCGGGGGAGGGCTGGCCTCCGGGAGCCACGCGGGATGAGCGGCCCACGACCACCGCGGGGGTGGAACACTTGATGCGGCCCAGCCTCACCCAGACTCTACTTCCAGCGGCCCCCAGGGAAGTTGAGTTTGAGGCCCCTGCTGTACATGTTTTTTTTTTCCTTTCAGACTGTCACTTAACCTTTTGTAGAGCCACGTGGGCTTCCTCTGCTGACTTCCACACTTTTTTCTTGATGGAATTGTTCATAGTTGTGCTTCAAAAATCTTACTTTTCAAGACTTCCCATCCCTCTTGGACACCAATGATTGCCTCTAGTTTGCTTCTCTTTAATGTGTGAGAAAGGATCAGTCAGTTTCTTGGTGTAAATGGCAAAGCACACTTGCAGCCTGGAATTTATCAGCAATCTTTCTTTCTTCTCCTCTGTGCATGTAGAGTGATCTGGGATAAAAAAAGGTAACATGCACAGTTCAAATCTGAGACATCAGGGTTTTGTTTTGTTTTCTTTTTGACAGAGAACCCAGTGGACTTTCCCCATCAGGAGAGCCTTTATAAGTAAACCAAGAAAATCTCTTACAGATGAAAAGGAAAATAGAGCTCATCAGAATTAGCAGGCCGTGGGCTGGGAGGGAGCAGAGTCCCAGCTGAAAGGCTTTTGATCACAGTGCTTTCTTATTCAGATTTGACTTCACATTATAGCTAATCGATATCTTGCAACTGTCCAAGTCCCCAGTCAGACACACATCTCACAATCAGGCGGGGAAGCCTGCTAATTGAAGAAAAGTCGGAGACACAGGTACCACTGCCCTGGGGCCATAGGCCTGCGTCTGCTCTCTCTTCCTCTCACCCATGTCCCTCTTCTTCCCTCCACCCTAACAGACTCTTCGAAATGGTGGAAATAAAATCTAGCAACATGACAGGAACGGGAAAGCAGGATCAATTCCTGTCACTTGCCACCAGTGTTTACTGCTTTCCTTGTCTGTGGAGGGTTTTTTATTTATTCTTTCTTCCCCCCTCCCCATCCCTTCTCTCTCCCATGACTTAGGGGAACTTAACCTTTTAGAAATGGGAAGATGGTACCTTCATGCATTTTAAATGGCCTTATCTTCCATTTCCAAGATCGGTTCGGTTTTCTGGGAGGAAAACATCAGAGCATTGGCATTTGTTTATTAAGACATTTGGCAACCAGTTTGCCCTGAACTGAAAATAAATAAAAATAAAATTCTCCTGACTCCTGTCACCACTCTCCTCATACGATTTTCAGTGCTACCTCAAGTAAACATTTCTATTCACTTTAGGAGTGTAACAGACCACAACGTAAAAGGACACATGTCCTCTTTTCTCTGGTGTCTGATTTCTCATCTCTTTGAGGGTGATCTCCAGCACAGGACTGCACAGTCTGTGGCCTGTGAAGCCTGTATTTCCCCAGCTTCTGCTAACTGAAGAAGCCTATTTGTCTGAGCGGATGTGGCGGCCATGCTTCTCTCTCCTATCCTGTGCAGTGGACCTTTGGGTTCGCATGCAAGGGCAAGGCAGGTCCTGCCACAAGGCAAAGCGAGGCAGCTGCTTTACCAGGTGACCACTCACCCATTATCCAAACTGAAGGCAGCCATTTGCATAACTGCTGCATATGCATGTCTCGTGTGCAAATTTAGGAATAGTATCTATAATTTAAATTAAATTGCAAGATATATGAAGCAGAGAGCTGTGTGTGCCTCCTTGGACTGTTGTTCAGGTGCAGGCTGTTGTGCACAACTCCAGGTCCCCTCCCTGCTCTCTGTTCTGATGGCTGTTTGGCTTTAGACCAAACTTGCCCTGGACATCTTTTCAGACAGAGCTACAGTCCTATGCCAGCTTTCCCAAATGAGGGACTGCCCTCTTTGAAGGAGGACACCTGGCCAGCCAGAGTCCACTTCAGGCTGATTGTGGGTATCATGGAAGGGCAGCAAAATCTCAGTTGCTCAGTGTAGTATCATGGGATGTTTACTGCCAGGGAGATAAGGGGAGGCTTCTGGGATTTCTTTCCCTTCTGCCAGAATAGAAATTCTTCCTTACTAGGGGTAGGTGTATTATGTTTTTACAAAAATGAAAATGATTCTTTCTACATGTCTCTCTATACAGGCACAACATCATATGCAGTTTTATGCCAATCCAAGTCCTGTTCGGGGTGGGGCGTGCATTCCTCTTTTTTCGCCATGTGTTCTTGGCTGCCCTATAATGAAACTGAGTTTTGCAGCAATCCTGTTTGCACATGTATACAGTATGTTTGAAGGTATCATTTCAGCTACCATTGCATAAATGCAATATTTTGCTGAGGGCCTGGCTTCAAAGTAGTCTAACTCCAAGCTCTTAGCTGTGGTACAGGCCAGCATACAGAATTAGACTACTAGAAAGGTATCCCTGTAGGTCCCATTTCAGGCCTCTGCAAACAGCCCTACTTATCACATATGAATCAAAATTAATAGATCCTTGAATTCAGAGAGAAACAGTGGGCTGGATAACCTGTTAATTCTTTCCATTATTTATTGTGAACTAGGAAGAATCAATTGACAGGAATGGTGGGTTTGGTTTGGTTTGAATTGGTTTTAAGAAGTCTAACAGGCAGCAGAACAAGACCATATTTCCACTGGTAGACAAAACTTTTTCATGTGATTGTTGCTCTTTCTATGCTTGTTTATTTGTTTTGGTTTGTTGGCATTTTACACTTAAAAGGGGGATGTATCTTTCAATAAGGCTTCCATTAATTACATTCCATTCTTTCCACTTTGATATCTCATTAAAATCTTATAAATGATCACGCAGTGACCTTGAAGGTCATGCATAATACATGAAAGTAAACCTGCAGTAAAATGTATTCTTTCACTCCTGACTGCCTTCATCCCACATTTCATTCTCCCATCCCCAATGACCCCGATATGGGGTGGTGGTGGTGAATGCTAGCAGAGCCAAGGTATGCAGGGCTGTGCAAAATCCACGAACTCCATTAGCTGTTCTGTCCTGATGACAGCTGCAATATGTTAATGGCGTGTGTTTGGATGCAACGGTGGCTGCTGCTACTTAGGGTGCAATGCTAATTACCATAAGATGGTGACAACAGGTGCAAGTGTCGCTTCAAATCAGCGTCAGCTTGCACAAGAAAAATAGCTTGAAGCACCCAAAGGGAACTCATAAAAGACGTAAACTTCTCACGAGCAGCCTGTGATTCTCTGAAGAACCCTTTATAATAATGACCCATATGTCCATGAGTGTGTCTGCTTCTCTGTCTGTCCGTCTCCTTCTCCTGGTGCTGGCTTTGTTGATGCACGTGGCAGAGGGAGGGAGCAAGGGCAAAGCTGCATCTGGGACAGTGTTCCTTCTCAGCATCCTTTTCCTTAGAAACTGCATAGGAGAACATCATTACTTTCTCTTAGGTTAGGATAGGCATAGGGAACGTCCTCAGCTGGTCCACTGGCTTATTCCCTAGACCTTGCCCATCTTCTGGCTATGAAAATCACTATGTCTGATGAGCAGCTCTGTTTCCTGCAGAACATTGGGAAAAGCTCCTGATCTCTGCTCAGTTATTCATTGGAAAGAAGAGCTTTTCCCCACCCGGAAAAGAAGGGGCCTGGGGAAGAAGCAGATTGAGAATTCAGTCCTGCCTACTTCTGAGATCTATCTTATCTTATTTTTTCCTGAGTAGATTTAAAACGGATGATAGTCACATTTCGGCCATGCCCACTTGGATTTTAGCCCTGGCCACAGATGCAGTGCACCCCCTGAGAGCTTTCCCGAGGGAATTCAGCCCTCATGCTGAAAAGGTTTTCCATCCCTGATTCAGGGAAGGATTATTGCCCTTGGAAAATCTAGATATTGCACCTCGTCTTAGTTCTGTCTACTTGCTTAGTAACCAAAACACTTTTAAGGAAAGGGCAAATGCTCCATACTTAAGATGCCTGGAAGTTAAGAGCTGAGAATACATATGACCACAGAGATGGCAACAATCCATTCAACTATATGATACTCATCATATGAGGAGATTTTAATGCTACTAGCAATGATAGAAGGCCTGTGTTAGTGTAATTCTTTTGAATTCAAGAGGATGCCACGATGAGCTATTTAAGTCAAGTTTCAAGAATATCCCTTTAAAGGGCAGCTAAAGACCAAGGCACAAGATCAGGATTTATCTAGATTGCTTATTGAAGAGAAATTGCACAACACTTCATTTATGGCCACAACTGCACACTAGAGTGGTCATAATTCCACAGAGAGCAGAAATGTTGGAGCATTTTATTCAAATAGTCTTTAACTCCCCCTGTTATGCAGAGTTGTGTGATTCCTCCTTTCAGACACAAACTCACAAACACACACACACATTTTAAACCCAAATAAGGCTGGGCATGGTGCAAATCCGCATAGGGTAAGGACAGCTGCGGGGGAGCTAATGGAGTCCTTTGCCCTTCTCAGAATGCTTTTGCATTTGTGGTGTTATCATGGGTGGGGAGCTTTGGGAATCTGATATTTTCACCCCAGAGGGCGAAAACATACCCTGAAGTATAACTGCCCACAGGAGAAAGAGTGAAGTAACTTTTCTCTATCTTTCTGCCTCATCCACTGAAACATTCAGTGGGACTGCTTAGGTTTTAAAAAGGACTGCTTTAGGTGCTAAAAAGCATTTTTGAATTTTAGAAATGGCAGAAATACTCATGGAGCTCCACATGACATGTAGAGCAGGGAGGGAGATTCCTGGGAAAATAGGGGCTTTCTCTGGTACCACAAACAGTACAGTGTAGATGCCAGGCAAGCTTCTCTGAGAAATGCATTCCATAACCAGGTCACCACAACAGAAAAGGTCCTCTTCTTAGCGGCCATCTACCTGGCTTCCTTTGTCAAGGGCTCCCTCAGAGAGATGCCTGAGAATGATCTTAGGGTCTCATAAAAGATGAGATGCAAACTGGCCCCAAGCCATTTAGGACTTGGGCCTGGACATGGACTGGAAGCCCTTGTAGGTAGTAAAGTACTGGCCTAGTGTGATTGTGCTGGCCAGTCCCTTTCAGGGATCTCACTCTCCGATGTCAGGCTAGCTGAAGTTTCCATGTGTAAAACACATGGCAGTAATCTGGCACAAAGATTGACAGAGCATGGATAGCTGAAACGCGGCAAGCCCTGTCCACATACTGAAGTAGCTGGTATATAAACTTAAGCTTATATACAATTCTCCATGCCTCCAGGCCCATGCGTGCCTCCAGTGATCGTGCTGGATATGAGAACACCTGCAATTACAACCCTGATACTCCAGTGGAGTGTTATCCTTTCCAGAACAAGTTGAGTATCATTCATCTGGGCAGGCAAACCACCCACTAAACACTGAAATTTGTTGCTGCTTTTGAAATCATACTTTTTCTTATGTTTTCTTATTGCTGTTTATCAATAGTTGCATTTTTGTTTCTTTGTTTTTAGTGTGTGTGTTGACCTGAGAATTTCAGCTATAGGACAACTCATAAATTGGAACAAATACATAAATAAAGTCTGTGCCTTTTTTTAATCAATAGGGTGCTTAAATGCCACTCACTTCAATGGGGTTTTGTCTGCTTAATGGTGTGCAGCAAAGGATCTGTCGAGCATGGAAGAAGGTCTTGGTAATTATCACTCACGTGTTTTCTTTAGCTCAATTAATGTTGTTTAATTTGCATTAAATATTGTGAACATGCCTTTACCTAAGCATCGTATTTAATGTAACTGGTGTGAGAAAGTTGTTACTTTTGTTACTTTACATGTGACTTATTGCCTGTAGTACTCTTAGAATGACACACTAAGAAAGACATTAAAAAACACAACAACAGAATCCCTGACAGACATTCATTGGGATATTTATTATTTATTTTGATTTATTACATTTCTGTTCCACTCAATAGCCAAAGTTCTTTGGACATGTCACAAAAATTAAAACCCATTAAAATGGCATGATAAAATATAATATAAATCATTTAAACGTTTTAAGCAGGATAAAAACAAAGTAAAAAGCAGACTGAAAGCCAGCAGCAGTTAAAACCAAATGACAAACATTTAAGAACTGAATGGAAGGACTAGGAAGCCTGGGAAATTTTCAGAAAGATTTTCAACTTGCACCCAAAAGACCACAATGTAGGTGTCGTGGCAGAGTATTCTGCAACCCAGGTGCCACTACCACAAAGGTTTTCTCCTAAGTAGCTACCCACTTCAACCAAAGGATGGTCTCTGAAGATGACCTTAGCATTTGGCAGGTATCTATATGTTGCCCAAACCTGAGGAGGGACGGAGCTGTCTTGTGGCGGCAGGGCCCATATGCCTTTCAATAGCTGTACCAAGCCCCCTACATACAGCTGCATGTGCTACAGACATTCACTGCAAGCCCCAGACTGAACACACAGGGACCACCTCCATGTGCTTTCATTTTCCTCCCATGAATGCTTGCAAGAGCCTCAGGTCTTAAACCACAGCCTGTCCTGCTTCTCTGCTGAGAACCCTTGGCTTTTGGACAACAACTTGATATTCCAATCTATATAATTACGCATTCTGTAATTTGATTCCCTGCACATGCTGATCTACCAATGTACCAATAAAAGCCACCTCTTTCCTCAAACGATGTTTGTATGGTGAATGCATAAGTTTTTTCTAGCACTGATAACTGGTTTGTCCTATTGGATGATTGCCAAGCACTGAATGACATGTTCCGTATACTTCTATGAATGTAGGGGACTCCATCTTTGGATGCTCATGTTAAAAATAAAACAAAATCCTGCATATAAAGAAACAGTTGAGCCATGTGGCTAGTGGGGTGGGTTGGAAATCTAATGACTAAATAAAACCTATTACCCTGTAGATGTTACTGAACTACAGCTTTCATCATCCCTCGTTACTGGCCATGAGAAAGGGACCAATGGGAATTGGGATGTGTGGAGGTTCTACCCAGGAAGAATCTTATTTCTGGCATGCTGTTTTTCTGCAGAGTTTTTGCACTCTGCCAGAATTCAAGTCAAAGAAACCCTAAAATGCATTCTGAGGTTGTACGGTTCCAAGAGGGATATATCACCTGAATCTGCTCAAAGTTCTTGTTGTCCAGGACAAACAGTCATCAAGTATTCATTGAAACATCTCTCAAAGTACACTTTATAAAATCATGTTGTTACGTACATGTATGAAAGTTTAAAGATAATAGATAGGACACTAGAAACAAATGTATAACAATAATATATTCCACAGGATCATTACTGCATTCTTTTGCCATCCTTTAATTGCTTTATTTAACCTCTGCTTGCTTGCTTGCCTGCCTGCCTGCCTGCTCCTTCCTTCCTTCCTTCCTTCCTTCTGTAAGAAAAAGACTTATCAAGCAGGCTTCTTTTTCTCACCCAAGAAGAAATTCTGTTATTGTCACTTCATGGAATCAGATCGGTCTGTATTACCTTCTTCCTGTTGAGTTGTAGCCAGAATGAATTGCAACTGCAGCATGTCCAGCTGTTTTGTAAATAATTCCCATTATTCTTCATGGAGTCACAAGAACCCGTGTCACTTCCATCAAGCTCTTCTTGGTGGAATGTGTTACCCAAAGCTATTGATTCTGCTGCGATAGAAAGCCCTTTTGTGACATAATTTGTCTCCATCTCAATACCTCACTAATTTATGCATTGTACAATGCTGAGCATTCTCTCTGTGTTCTTTACTAAATCAAAAAATATGTTTTGCTCTTTCTCTTCTTTTGCATATGATTATATTGCGTGTATGTGATCCTGAGATCAGCACATTTTTATTTATCAAAATGGGCTAATTTCCTAGCTCCAGGTGCCTCTGATCACAAAGTTCAGTCGATAAGCTGACTTGAGTAAGTAAGCAATTATGCGCTGCCTCTGGGAATGTGCTCTCCCACTTTACCGATTTTTGCATACTTGTTATCCCAAGAAAGTACCTGATAAATTAAAATCCACCATGATCAAAGTTTCTGTTTTTCTTATCGGTATCTCTTAGCTGTAAACACCATGCTTGTTACAGTTACTCTCAACACAATTTACAAGCTAAAATGTCACCACTGTTTATTATATCACTTTTGGCAAACTCTATCATCTTGGTGCTTTTAAGCATGAATCCATTAACAGTGATCCAGGACTCTGTTGTACATAGATCTAGGGAAGCCTACATATGCTTTGAAAGGGCAAGTGCATTAAATGTAGTGGCAATTCTGTGGAGCTCATCCATTCAGATTTTCTTTTGAACTAGCAAAGTTATAGAATACCCTCCCCTCCCCACAAGTCTATAGAAGAGAGGCACATTATTTCTCAGAGATACACTCAATAGCCATTAGAGCTAGCAGGAATCTGCCCCTCCCAGGTTTCCGAGCTGTCCCTGTGTGGATTCCCTACGTGGCCACACCTGTTCTTCCAGCCTCCCTTCCTTTCCCTTGACTGTCAATAGTTGAGTTGTTTCCAATTGTTTCCTTGCAGTGTAGGTTTTATCCCATTCCAAAAGGATGAAGTGCCTCTCCTAAGACTTAATCATCAGCCATATGTGCTTTAAACTAGATTAGGCTGGTTTGGGGGCCCTGCCCCTTTTGTCTGTGGTCTTACCCACAGCTGAAATGCACTTCCATGAAGACTCTCAGAAATGGAGACTAGCCCTTGGGTTTTCTCAGTGGTTGTGAACTCTCTCCTCTGGGATATGGTGGCATCCCTTCTGATCTTCAAATGGTGGGTGTGTTTCCTGGAGGATTTTGCATCTGACTTTTTGCTTTTCTGGTTAAAAAGAATATGGGATGTCTCTAACAATTGTGTATATATAGAGATTTTTTTTCATACATTTTACTGATCTTTGAAAGCCTTGCCAGCTAATTGATAGAACTTTTTACATAAGGAAATTGATTTTTTAAAATGATCAGTTTGAAAGAACTCAAACATGACAAATGATTTATGTTCACATGGGAATGATATTCCAAGGAGAGAAAGAGAGAGAGGACACTTTTCCTACTCCCCCTCAACCCCAACAATTTCAGCTAATCTGAATGCATTAGACTGGGATTTGTACATACATCAACATTTCTATGGACGGCTCACTTAAATAGCACCCTCCCAATTAACCTTACAACAGCCATGCAAAATTTCTCTCCAGGTTTCTAATGGATATTTTTCCAATGCTTAATTCTTGAAACTCTTTGCTTCACATGCATCAAGTGTGTGTGTCTATGCAAAATGCAGTAACTAACCCTACTGGATTGTTTGGAATACTTCTGCTTGAATATCTACAGGTGTTTCATCTGACCAGAGTCCTCCAAATTCAACTCAGATGATGTTTCTGGAGAATTTCAGTAGCAGCTCTAACTCAGTTTCATTCACTTGATGGTTCTGAATCTGGCTGGGGCACATATGGTTGTGAAAAGGATGTATGTGAGTTTCACTCTGGAGCCAAACTGCAGCTAAACTACACCACCATAAATTTTCACTGAGTGTCTTGCCAATTCCCAAATGCAACTCATCTCAGGCTGCACTGAGACATAATGATATATGTGTCACAGCCTCCAAAGGCAGCAGCCACACGTGGAGTTCTCTCCCTGCATAATATCTCCCAGTATAATATGCTGCAGGTCAAATGGTGAATTTTCTCTTCCCTGCTAGTAGCAGCCAATAATATAGAACAGTGGAGGGTGAACAGACAACACTGGGGTTTCAGGAACTAAATAAGTGTGATTGGATGGTGCAGAGGGAGAAATGGATGTGTGGCTGTCACTTTTGGTAGCATGTAGATACATGCTTCCTGTAACTATGGAAGTATTCTGTTCTGGCCTCTTGGAACCATGACCTGAAAACCTTTGCCAGGTTAACATGCCACGAGAAGCCATGGTGATGTCTTACCCTTGTTGGTCTGTCATGTTGTCCAGGCCTAGTTGTGATGTTTCTGCATGGTACCATTAGTTTCCCAAAATCATGTAGAGAATCAATGACCTGCTTGAAGGTTTCCGTGCTTCACCGTGGCTTTGTCAGTTATCCAGACCTGAGATCTCCATTTTGCCATTGATATAAAAGCAAAGTAGAGTCCTATGTAAGGGGTGTCTGTGGAACTGGCCACTCAGTCAGCCATTCTCTACTACCTTCAGTTCCCTAGCAATACTTGGCTGAGCTTTCCTTTCAGAAACCATGAGTAAATGATTTCTAAAGCTATTTTATCTAATGTTACATCTTTTAACAAAATGTGATTGGTGTGTAGAACCAATGTGTTGGCCTCAAAGCAAGATGTTCCATTGTGAAGTGAAATAGCTTCCTTTTGATAGCCAATAAAATTCAAAAAAGGAGAAAATGCATCATTCCAGAAAGAGGGAAGAAAGATTAATAACACTCGCATATGTGAGGATGTGTGCGTACATGCATGTGTGTACAAATTCAGGAATACTATCTCTAAATGAGAAAACTGACTAGCTGGCCTGTACATGTGTTCAACCTAATGGCCAGGTGCTGATTGTTAAATGGTAACCTGAGGTATCTGCTTTCCCTTCTTAGGGATATTTGAGTTTGGATGAGCCTTGGACAGACGTCCCTTCAGATAGGGGAAACCTTCAAATAGAGAACTGTCCTCTGCCAGCTTTCCAAAATAAAGAACTGCCTTTTTTAACATCAACACAAAAAAAAAAAAAAATGTAACCTCTATGTCCGCTGTCCTTTGCCCTCTTTGAATGTCTTTCCTGCCAAGTTGGATCAAGGCCTCCTTGGCCCATTTTGCTAGTAAGGTAAAAAATGACATTGAGACAAAGTGTTCCTGAAAGATGGGAGGTAGAAGATCAGTCCTCGAAGCATAGAAAACAGAGTGAGTCAGAAGGGGTCTCCCGGGCCATCTAGTCTGACCTCCAGCACCAGCAGGCTCCGCTCACGACATGCCCACCATGTGGACATCCAGCCTATCCTTGAACACCCGCACCAATGGGGCCTCAATGACCTCTCGTGGAAGCCCATTCCACACCCTCGGGGTCCTAACTGTCAGAAAGTGCTTCCTGGCATCCAAACGGAACCTTGGCTCCCTGAGCTTTGCTCCGTTGGAGCACGTCCTGCCTTCCTCTGCAGGGGAGGACAGGTCTCTACCCACCTCCCTGTGACACCCCCTCACATACCTGTATGTCGCCAACATATCTCCTCTGAGTCTCCTCCAGGCTGAAGAGACTCAGCTCCCTCAGTCTCGCCTCATACCCCATCCCCAAGTGCTTTGGATTATTTAAACTGCAGACAATTGCTGAATCTTGAACTAAAACCAATGAAAAAATAGGTTAAAGTACTAATTATAATGTTGTGTGTGAGTTCACATCCCAGAAGTCAATGGAGGCAATACGTGGGCTTCCGAGGGACTAATTTGGCATTTAGTTAAGTGTAACGAGTGGAATAACATAAAAGAGATATGATATCACCTTTGAGCTTTGCATTAGTTACACTTTGGCAGATATGAACTTTACCATGATGAGCCACTTAAACTTTTATGGAATTTCACTGTACGGACACATCAGGAAAGGTGTTTTACAGTAAGAATAAAAGTTAATTTGCTCTGTTGTATATTCACCGCAAGGGAAGTCACCCAGATAAAATAAATTGTGCTACACAGACCAAGAGCTTATGTTTTTATAGAAATGTGTGTGAAACAATAAAGTGAAGCTTTAGGATGTTTCCCACATGGGTGAGTCAAAAGATAGGTGACTCAGGGAGCATGTCTGTGCATGTCTGCTCAGACAGAAGTCCCATTGAGTTGGATAGGGCTAACTCTCGGGGAGAGAGCATAGGAGTACAGCCTAACCCTTTTTTCTGAAAAGTCTTTCTTCATCAATGCTGTATAAGAAATTCATTTTGGTTTGCTTTTGATCAGGACTTGTCCTTCCCACGCTCCCTGGAACTGAATGAAGACGAGGATGCAATCTATAGTCGAAGCAGTAGTGGGCAACCGGATGCAGGGCATTACATGAGTGGAACTGGCTGGAGCTGGGGATCAGGATAGACGGCCAAGCAGACACTGTGTTTCTCTGTGTCTAGTATAGATTCATAGTACCTGAGCTTGTAGTATGATTTATGGAACGGAGTGATCAAAAATAGGGCTTATTTGAGAAAGGCACATGAAAAAAATCATATTGTTGGAAAATGCACAGAAACATTCTTTAATAAAGTGAGGGACACTTGTGCATTTCTAAAATGTGGTTAGTACTGGCCTTACCCCCAGTGTCTCCAGGAACACTGCTTCCTCTCCTAGTTTCAGACCTGGCTGTGTTGAATTGGCCAAGTGTGAAATGGGGTTATGCTTGGGTTTGCTTGATTGCAAGTAGACACCTTGGCAGGTTCCTGATGGAGAGCCCTGCTCTCACTCAAGTGAACATAAGTACAACTTCTGTACAAACCTAGCTGACTCAGCATGGCATGTTCTGAATGGAAGAAGCTTGCCACTGCTCTACCCCTTTGGAGTCCTCACATGTTCAAGCAAATGAACATTTGAAACACCTGAACAGGGCTCATGTGTCATTCATGAATAAACATTACTGATCTGAAAGTTTCCTTATTTTTAATAAAATAAAAGAGTTTATTTTTAACAGGGAAGCTGCTTTACTGTTAGGCTGAGCAAGTAACCTGTAAGTACACACCATAGTGAGGAGCGACCTGGTGCTCTCCAGGTGACCCTTCCTGGTGAGGGATTGTGGGGGTTGTGATATAAACATCTGGAGTGCACCAGGCTGTCCACCTCAAGCTTTACTTTTATGCTACTGAATCCACATATTACAAATAAGTTCTAGATATTCCATATTCTGGCCAGGGCTACTTCTACCATATGTCACATATTATCTAAATTTTCTAAATTGATCCTGTCTCTGTCTCTATCTCTTTCAATATTTAATCTTTTGGCTCTGGCCTCTTGGCAGAGCAGCAGAGGCACAGGCTGGGAGAGAGGGCTGAGTGGCCAGGGGACTGGCGAAGGCAAGGTAGGAGCTGGGCAGGGGAGCAGGGGGGCAGGAGCAGCAGAGAGGAAGGGTGTCGTCCCTTGTCTGCATCCCTTAGCTGCGGCCCGGGCTGTCCGGGGACTCCCTTCACTGGGATGCAGAGGGTTTTTTTATTGTTTGTTTTATTTGGTGCAGTGCTGTGCTTTGCTTTATTTTTCCTCCAATTTAAATTTAAGTTTATTTGAAAATTTGAAGTTTATTTTATCCTTGCATGTGTGTGCGAGTGGGTTTTTGTCTGGGAGAACTGGGCGAGTGAGAGGAACTGCAGGACAAACAAGGCAGGGGACCAAGGTAAGGTCTCGGAAGGGATACCGATGGCAGACCAGGAGATGGCCTTGGTGGGAGTTACAGGTGTTGCTGTCCACTGCGAGAGCTGCGATGTGTTCGCCCTTCTCCCCCAGGAGAGGCAGGGATACACTTGCCCTCGGTGCAAGATGGTGACCCTGCGAGAGGAGGAGGTGAGGTGCCTGTGGGCCGAGAGAGCTCTCCAGGCCCCCCGGGAGCAGCCCCCCTCTGGACAGAGGGCTGAGGGAGAGGCCACGGGAGGAGCAGCCACGGAGAAATGGAGGCATGTCACCCACAGGAGGAGGAGGCCAGCACGGCCTCCTCCTTCTCCTGGCACCAATCTGGAGCTGGGAAACAGGTTCTCTCCACTTGGGGAGGCTGGGGGTCCTGCTGG
>NW_025335568.1:42183097-42184543 GCF_004798865.1 Varanus komodoensis
CTCCTGGCACCAATCTGGAGCTGGGAAACAGGTTCTCTCCACTTGGGGAGGCTGGGGCTGATGAGGCCTCAGGGGACCAGCAGGACCCCCAGCCTGGGATGACAGGCGGCAAGGGGGCCACTGCAGGAGAGGCGAGGGCCAGGACACAGGTACGGCAGCGGGTGATTGTTGCTGGGGACTCCCTGCTGAGGGGCACTGAAGCAGCGGTGTGCCACCCCAACCTGGAGACAAGGGAGGTTTGCTGCGTGCCGGGCACACGCATCCAGCATGTGAAGGACACAGTGGAGCGTCTTGTTCACTCCGGGGGTCACCAGCTGCTCCTGGTGGTCCATGTGGGTACAAACGATGTGGCCAGGCAGGGTGTGGTTGGGACACCCTGCCTGGAGTACAGATGAAGTACAGATTAGGGGAGCTCTGGATGCGAGTGATCACTCCATCCTTTGCTTTGAGATCAGGGGACTGGGGACGTGCAGCAGGTCGAGCACCAGAAGCTGGGACTTCAAGAGGGCCAACTTTGGCCAACTGCAGGCCAGACTGGGGAAAGTCTCATGGGATAGGATACGGGAAGGTAAGCCAGTTGAGGAGGGTTGGATAGCACTCAAAAGGGAGGTTTTGGAGGCACAAGCCTTGACGATACCTCTAGTCAGTAAGGTGGGGAGGTGGAGGAGAGTGCCGCCATGGATGCGAAAGGAGGTGGTTAAAGGGATTAGACGAAAGAGGAACCTCCGTAGGAAATGGGTACTGGGGGAAATAGACAAAAGGGTATACCGGGAGGAGGAGGCCCGTTGCAGAAGGATTCTTCGCAAGGCTAAGGCTGATTACGAGCTGTGACTTGCCAAGAATATCAAGAGCAACAAGAAGGGCTTCTTTCAGCATGTAAATAGGAAGAGGAAGAGGAGAGAAGTGGTGGGACCACTAAATAAGGAGGAAGGAGATCCAGTGACTGATATGAGGGAAAAGACACAGATGCTAAATGACTATTTTGCCTCTGTGTTCTCCCCAAAGCAGGATGGGGGATATCTGCACAGGAGATTAGATGAGGCTGAGGACTTAGGGGCACAGATTAGAGTCATTCCCCTTGAAGTCGAGGGGCTCCTTAGGGCATTGGACATTACAAAGGCGCCAGGCCCTGACGGGTTACACCCGAGAGTACTTAGAGAGTTGGCAGGGGTTCTCTCACACCTGCTGGCCTCCATTTTTGAGGCCTCGTGGAGAACGGGTGAAGTTCCAGAGGACTGGTGGGTGGCATCAGTGGTCCCAATTTTCAAAAAGGGTATTATTATTATTATTATTATTATTATTATTATTATTATTATTATTATTATTACATTTCTATGCCGCCCCTTGCCGAAACCTCGGGGTGGCTTACAACACGATAAAATACATTGAAATACAATAGCACATAATAAATTACCATTATATACAAAAATACAAAAAATACATTGA
>NW_025335568.1:42184643-42198013 GCF_004798865.1 Varanus komodoensis
ATTATTATTACATTTCTATGCCGCCCCTTGCCGAAACCTCGGGGTGGCTTACAACACGATAAAATACATTGAAATACAATAGCACATAATAAATTACCATTAAATACAAAAATACAAAAAATACATTGATTTACAAATATAAGATTAGAATTATCAGTATAAATTAAGTAAATAAAAATATAGGAGGAGAAAGAGAAGGAAGAAGATGTTGCCCTGGCCAGATCATATGTTTTAACGACATGGGGAATTATGGACAGGTTAGCCTTATGTCCATTGTAGGAAAAACAATGGAAAGGCTCATAATAGAGAGAGATCTAGTGATGCTAGATAGGGAAGGGAGGCTGACAGCCACACAACACGGCCTCCGCAAAAACAGGTCCTGCCAGACAAACCTTGTGGAATTCTATGACAAGGTTTCGTGATGGTTAGATGGAGGCGATGCATTGGATGTGGTATACCTGGATTTCAGCAAGGTCTTTGACAAAGTGCCCCATGATGTCCTGGTGGTGAAACTGAGGAGTTTTGGGATACACCAAAGCACTGTTTGGTGAATTAGGGCATGGTTGACTGACCGAAAGCAGAAGGTAACCATTAGCGGGGAATCATCGGGATGGCTGCCAGTGACAAGTGGGGTCCCCCAGGGCTCTGTCCTGGGGCCGATCACGTTTAATCTTTTTATTAACGACATGGAAGAAGGGGTGAACTGTCTGCTGATCAAATTCGCAGACGACACTAAAACTGGAGCAGTGGCCACAACTGAGGAGCAGGTACTCCAGATCCAAAAGAATCTGGACGGACTATGGAAGTGGGCAGGAGACAACAGGATGGCGTTCAATGTGGATAAGTGCAAGGTCTTGCACTTGGGGCATAGGAATAGGTGTCATAGGTACAGGTTAGGTTACAAGTGGCTGGTGAGCAGCACTTGTGAAAGGGACCTCGGGGTGCTGGTTGACTGCAAGCTAAACATGAGTCAGCAGGGTGATGCGGTGTTCAAGAGGGCGAACGCCACCCTTGGTTGCATAGCCAGAAGTGTGGCTTCTAGATTGAGGGAGGTATCTGGTGCACCCGCAATTGGAGTTTTGTGTTCAGTTGTGGGCCCCTCATTACAGAAAGGATAGAGCCAGGTTGGAGTCATTGCAGTGTAGGGCCACAAGGTTGGTGGCCGGTTTGCAGGGGATGCTGTGTGAGGTGAAACTGGGGGAACTGGGTCTCTTCAGCCTGGAGGAGACTCAGAGGGGATATGTTGGCGACATGCAGGTATGTGAGGGGGTGTCACATGGAGATGGGTAGAGACCTGTTGTCCCCTGCAGAGGAAGGCAGGACGCGCTCCAACGGAGCAAAGCTCAGGGAGCCAAGGTTCCGTTTGGATGCCAGGAAGCACTTCCTGACAGTCGGGACCCCGAGGGTGTGGAATGGGCTTCCATGGGAGGTGGTTGAGGCCCCATCAGTGAGGGTGTTCAAGGATAGGCTGGATGTCCACATGGTGGGCATGTCATGAGTGGAGCCGGCTGGTGCCGGAGGTCAGACTAGATGGCCCGGAAGACCCCTTCTGACTCGCTCTGAGTCTATGTTTCTATGTTTCTAATTTTTCTGACTTTAAGAGAAAAAGATTGTTACTGCTGCACAATTAATTTGAACCTGTGCTTCATATTCTGAGATCTAAAGACTGCAAAAGAGTCTGTATTTCAACTAAATAAAATGTAGGAATATTGCTGTAATCCCAATAACATTTACTCTGGTGCAAATATCAGAGAAATCAACTGGACTTGTCCCTGAATAGACACATATCCATTTGTACTGCCTATCTAATTAAATAACTGCATGCAGGTTGGAATGTTATGTGCCACTTCCCAGTATGAATAAATTCACAGTTGCCAATTTAAAAAAGTAATAGGGTTTAGAATAGCATAAGTCTTTTTCTTATCATCCAGAACAGGTCTGAAATAATATGTATGTGATAAACATTGTTGTTATTTTCTCAAGTTATATGCAGTTTCTCTTTATACATACTAGAAAAACAGGATGGTTCTTGTAACAAACAGTGTATTTTTAGATTATTGTAATCTGTGAATTGATTTATGAAGGTCTGGTCCTCCAGGGAGTGCCCACAAGTGCACATTATCTCCCCAAATGCTAGATTTCACATCGGAATCCTTTATTTAGCTGAGACTTATTTTAAAAAAATCATGCAGCCAATCAGTTCTCTAGTGACTTAACATCTGAGGAGTCTCAGAAGTGCAAGTTATTCCAGCAATTCTATGGAATAAATTAGGTTCCTTAATGCATTTTCTGATCAGACTGTGGAATAATTTATTCTGTTAGACAGAACTAGCTGGATTTGCAAATTTGAAGAGAAGTGGTATTTGCAAGAGAGCAACATATTAAAAACCCTGATATAGAGATGTTTGTACTTTGGTTGGTCAGATACTCAGTTTCTTCCACTGCAAATGTTTTGAAGCGTGGATCTGTAGCTCTAAACCTGCAAAGGCACTTTCAAAAGCTGCTAGGTTGTTAAAATAGCAGGGACAGAATTCTAAATTTTGCCTATCTGACATTGCTTTGACCAGTGCTTTTTTTGTAAAAAAAAAAAAGTGCCGGAACGCACGCCTTGGGGTCACACTTTTACACAATGGTTGCCACCGGCAGTAAGTACTCAGCACGTGACCACACGACCGATCCCAAGCCAAGCAGCGTCCCAAGCCGAGCAGCGCCCTCACAATCAGTGCTGACAATCAGCACCGACACATAAGCAGCCTGTAGTCACTATGTTAATGATTTCTGCCGCCGATCTGCTATGCCCAACAGGGCGATTCACAATCACTTGGAAAAATCCGTCAAAAAAAGGTGCCGGAACGCCATTCCAATGCGTTCTATGACAAAAAAAAAAAAAAAAAAAGCCCTGGCTTTGACTGGAATATAAATCCCCATTCCAAATTAGTGACTGTGGGCATGCAGCTACAAGAAGGCTTCTCTCCAGTCCTTCAAAATGTGTCCATGAACACAACTAGAATTTTATGTGTTATAAAAACTAAATTTAGAATTCTGAAATTTAGACTGTTCCTTTTGAAAGAAAGGCGCCTATGGAAATCCATACTTAAGAACTTAAATTTAGCTTTTTTCTGATCTGACTCAGCTTTGATGATGAAGAAGGCCATCTGACAATGGATGCAGTGTAGCTGTTCCTGGTTGAAACTTGACCTAAGATTTGAAGTCCCTGTATAACTAAGGTCGACTTGTTGACTTCCACTCCCCATCCATTACAAGGTTTCCAAGGTTTAGACGAACAGCTGCTACTCCTATCTCTAGTGCACCTACTATATTGGTCCTGCCCCCGCCCCCTGCCCCCCACCCATGCTAACAACCTCGCACAGCTGCACCATTTTTCTGCATGGTGATAATTATCCTCTTCCTCATCATCATTCTCTTGCATTTATAGCATGCCTTTTTTTCTCTTGTAAGGGACTCAGGGCAGCTTATGCAATTCCATTTGTTCCTCAAGCAACAGCCCTGTAAGATAGTTGAGATAAAAGTCTGTGACTGGCCCAAAGTCACCCGTGAGCTGCATGGCCAAGCAGGGACTGGAACCCAGATCTCCTGGATCTGCAGTCCAACACTTGCATCACCACATCACACAGGCTCTCAAATCGGAAGCTAAGAATTTAAGACTAGAATTCTAGATAAGATCATGTAGGTTTTGTGTCAGACCGGAAGGAGAATGTAAAGGAAGGTAAGAAGGATTGGATGGAGTGCCAGGTGAAGCCCTTGGATATTCTGCGTGTATACTGGATTCTGTAAGGAAAGAGCCTCACAGATTTCCATCTTATTTCTATGGTAGCCATGCATGTGCAAAGAACTTCAACAAGAGAAAAGATGTACAGCTCCATATGCTACCATCAGGATCTGTTTTGCTCCTAGCTGCCTTCAGTGCCTTGTAGTGCCATCCTGTGCAGCCTTTTGCAGCACATTATAAAATCTGATATGGTGATGATGACCCAAATACAAACTGCATGTGTACAAGTCACCTTGCCTGAGTAACAGTCCACTCTAACCATCTTATTGATCAGAATCTTTGTTCTCTTTTCTCACAGGGATAGAAATGCATCATACTGTATTTGATATTTATCATGAACAAACCAGGATGATGAAAGTTCACCTACACTGAGGAGGAAGCAAGCATGAAATACAGAATCTCTATTGTGGATTACAGCCTTTCCTTTCCTTTGATTGGAAATTTGGAACATTTAGCAAATCTTGTCATGAGACACCCAATGCCTGTGCTTCCTCTGTTGTTTTCTTCTCCAAAGTTAGGAAGTGGCACCAGATGATAGACTAGAGTCAAGATGAGTGCAGGTGTACCTGGAAGGTAGCAAGATCTAGGATGGATATAACTCTGCTACTAGGTAAGATGTGTTTGTGTTGGCTTATTAAAAAAAACATGTTGTCATGTAGAAATAAAGTGGTCATAGGGACACATGGATGGGAATGTTACACTGTTTGAATAGATGAGAGTTTGGAGTACACCAGAAGGTGTGAACAGATAACACCAAATCTGGCCCACTTCTCTTGGTTGCCTGTATGGTTCTGAACCCAATTCAGGGTGCAGGTTTTAATCTATAGAGTCCTACCTGGCTTGGGACCACCATACTTGATGGAATGTGTCTCCCACTTTCAGTCGGCCCAGACACTACTCAGCAACTCAACATCTGAGGCCTTCTTCCAACGTGCACCACTGAGAGAGGCTGGGTTAGTGACAACAATTCGAAGTAACATGTGGTGGGGGAGGGGGGTAATGTCAGCTGTTTTCACATGTCCAGTTGTATTATCATCCACCCCACACATTATCATGATTCCATTTATGACAAGCCCCTGGGCAAGAGGCCATAAATTCAATCCTACACATGCTCATGTATATCAGAAGCAGGTCACTTGTGACCACTCAGAAGTTTGGGCTTACAACTCTGGAGTTCCCTATCCAGCATAACCAGTGGTGAGGGATCATGGGACTTGTAGGCCAGAACATCTGGTAGGCTACACGGGGCACATCCTTGACTGAGATGTAAGCTTCACTGAGTTCTGTGGGGTACATTTCATATTGGCATAGGTCAGCCTTGCCCAGCCTGATGCCCTCCAGATGTGTTGGACTAAAATTCTCTTTGTCCCTGTCCATGCAGTCATCAGACAAGTGATTCTTCAGTTTTTTGCCTTCTTGAACAGACATGCATTAAGTGATACCTCAAATGGAGAGGGTGTCAGGGTCTTGTGTCAATCTTGGGTTTATTTTTCCTTTCTTCATTAAAATGCAAGTGCATTTTCCAAATACACACACTGACTTGGAATATACTCATTACCTCCCTGTGGGTAAGGTGTGCTAGTGCATATTTTTTCCAAAAGTCCACATTTTCTCATATGCATTTTTGAAATGTTTGCATACTGTCAAAGGCATATGTTTGTCCATGATTTGGAAGTATGTGGCTGTTAACTCCAGATTACATTCCAGCCTATGTTCAGTGTAGGAGATGAGAACTGGGAAATGCTTTCAAAAGTGAGCTGGGACACCGTTTTCGCCCATCCCTATGCAACACCTTCGCACGACAGTGCCAAGATGATATGACAGTTGCTGCTGAGGCACCCACGCTGGTGACCTGCTCCTGGTCGTGACATCGGGTAGGAGCGAGCTGGAGCTGTTGCAGCCCACTTGCCTAGGACGGGCAATTAGGACTGTGCAATTAGACAATGGGATTATGTTGGCATAAATTAGAGCAACTGCACCGTAACTTGTTTGTTAATCAGGGCAGCCAATTTAGCTAACAAAGAACACTTCCGTTTTTCCCTTATGTCTACTGACAATGACAATTAAACATGTTTCATTTCCATTAAAATCAGTTTTGCTTGCTCTAATTTATTAAGATGGTCATGGTTCAATCTCTACAGGATTTGTGATCTATCATAATTCATTTGTCTGTCAACCAATTAAATCAATGTTTCATTGAATTAGCTGTACTCCCATAATAGATGAACTAATCAATATATCAAACTCTGCTTTTATAATCCCTTATTCTGGGCAGCTGCTTAAAAAGGCTTGATTACACTGCTGAAAGTGTCTAATTAAACATGACATGGTTTATTCCTGGCATCATCATGTAAATATGATTGCCCCGTTTCAGCAAGGCGCAAGCAGACCTCTGAAACATGGAAGCCGGGGAAGCTGCCCTATTGACACTGACTGGGGCTAGGTCTCCAGGATTTCTGGCAGGATTCCTTCTAGCCCTACCTGACCAGGGACTTTCTACATACAAGCCAGGTGTTCTGCCACTGGGCTACAAGCCCACCTTTCCACACAGCTGAGATGGTCAGATAAGTAGCTGGATAAAGCTAGGCATCTGTGCTTCATTCAGACAGCTTAGATATGCAGCTGGATCCACATCTGTACTGCAGGAGTCATCTGGGCTGTATCCAGCCTGCATGTAGTATCTTTGAATGGAAATGGAATTTCACTTCCCCATCTGGGGACTGTTACTTGATGCAATTGGTTTGGGGCCATTGATTACTTGGATCTGGAAGGTCTGGTTACGGACTCATAGTCTTGGATTTGAAAGCAAAGTTTTAACCTTGTAATATATGGGGAAATTCCTCCATGTATTCCCGGATAGATACTTTTCTTGACTGTGGGGATTAAGATTACAAATTAATGTTGACAGTTGTGCTTGGATATTGACTTGAGTTCAATGTCTGGTTAGTTGGCAAGGGGCTGTATGGAGCCGTTTCCCTGCCCGGCATACAATATTCAGCTGGCAACAACTTTACATCCAACTGGACAACTGCACTTCACTTTTAGGCCCTGTAAAAGTGATAGAGAGGATGTTGATGGGTGAATCGTGATGATGAAATCTAGTTGGGACATTTTGATGGGGGCGGGGGGATTGTCCATAGCCTATCTTGCTAGCCTGCATAGTCTCAAAACAATTCTGAAATAAAATGCAAGTGGATTTCCTCACACTACCAAAAAAAAAAAAAAAATGGTGCATATTATCTGTCTTCCCAGTGTTCCTCAGATTTTTGATATCTTCTACTTAATTTGGTATCTGATTCTTGATTTTCATATTTGACTGCTGATGTTTAATATTATCTGATCATCAAATGGGGTTTAATATTGGATAATTGCATGCAATGGTAGTTTATATTTGGCAGTATTTGATGGCTAACATGCAGCAATATTTACCATTTGACTGTAACTGATAGCCAGCATGATCTGACAGAATTTGACAGGTTAAAAATTCTTAAAAATATACAGAATTGTAGTCTTCAAAATATACAGAATTGTAAAGTCATTTTCTTGCCCCATTTTCCAATATATGCCGTACTGGTAAAATGTCCCACAATGTGAAAAGTGCTTGCAGTGTCAGAAGTGTGTTTTAAATGGAAGATACTAGGAATATTAGAAAAGTGTCATAAAGTGTAAGTATTTTCTGTATAACGGTGGCTTTGGTGGTGGTGGTGGTGGGGAGCGGGGAGGTTAACATTCTGTGATGTGACCGCATATCTTATTTTAAAGAAGACAGACTTCTGTTTCAAGGACTGCCAAAAGACTGTTTTCAAAGTATCCCCTATTTGAAGGGCTGTCTAGTGCTACTCCAACTTAAAGATACAGCACTATTAGAAGGTAGTATCTTTAAGTATCTTAAAGGTGACCATCAATGGCACCTGGACCATCACCTAAAGAAGGCACACAGGTTACCTGGCCATGGTCCCCAACATAACGGTGAAATATAGGTTGAATGGGAGGGGGACCACCTCTTCCCTGCCCCAGACAACAAAATGTCCTAGGCCAGCATTGCCAAACCAAATTACTAAACACTTTTAATATTTTCTAAGAAGGTATTTGTTTTGTAATTTTAACTTGCAGTTTCTGATCTCTTGTAAAAAGAAATTAAAATATCAATTTTAAATATTTTGGTTGGTAATGTGCTGCTGTTTTCATTTTTTTTAGGTTTATTGTTTATGTTGCAAATTGAAGGGGGCTAACCAAACAAGGGGAAAGGGCAGGTTTAAATATTTTCAGATAAATAAATGTATGACTTTGTCCCTTTACCTTTAGTAAAACTGGGACACACACAAGCAAATGATGGAGAAAGGGGAAAAAGAGAGCTCAGCCGTGTGGAAAAATAATGCAAAACAATGGAATCAGTAACCTCACTCAAAAAAGCTGGGGTCTGGAAGATGCAAAGTCAAGGTACTTGTGTTGATTGAACTGTACATGATCAGAAGCAGGGAAAAAGCAGGGAAATGCCAGAACCTCGATGCCTTTGTGTAACCTTCTCTAAAAGCATCCAGCCAGCCACTGTTGGAGACAGATTCCTATGGTTAGATCAAGAGAATCATGACTGATTTAAGTCTCATTGATTTCAGGGAACCTATTCCTAACTTGAATAAGTCTGGATCTAACTACTAGGCTAGACTATCTTTGATATGAACCAGCAGGACATTGGTACATTCTTATGGGTGAGTGGATGATTTAGTATTTCCCTTTCTGACAGTGGCTAGATGATCAATTATCTTCCCAATGAAGGAAAGATTCAGGATAACTCCGATTTGGAAATAAAAAATTTAAAAGTCCAACAATGCAACTGTATTCATCTTTACACAGAGATGAATGAACTCTTTCATTTGGTGTTGTATAAAACCTGGCTTATGAATGATTCTGTCACCATTTGTATCAGCAATAAAATGGTCTGTTATTATACAAATCTGCCCAAAGGCTGTAGCCAGCATATACATAATGGCCTCTGTCCATACCTATATCTATATCAACAATATATCTGCAAGTTCCTTTTACCCAAGGGATTGGATGCCATTGCAGGTTTAAGTGGCTCTTGGGCACTGTGATTATGGGGGTTGCAGGAGAGGACATTAGAGCAATGCATACAGGACACAAAGATTTAAAGAAAGCTCTCTTAAACATCCATTTGCAAAAAGATGATGGAACGCCAAAAGTCCATTTCAGTCGTCCTGATCAATCCTGTGCAGCACTTTTTATAACGTGCCCAAGAGGATTTTTTAATAATCCCATGGACAGAAAATGCAGAGGTTACATTTCTGGTTATATCTGTGTTGCTCGAACTATACAATACAATTAAAAATTCAGTGTTCATACAGGTAGGCAGGAGCTGTCATTGCTTTTTGACTGCACATACAGAATAATAGAATAGTACAGTTGGAAAGGGCCAGAAAGCCATCAGGTCCACCCTCTGCTCAGTGCTCCATTGTGCCCCATTAGCATAACAAGGAATTATGCGTGGAGATGGAGGGCAAGGTCTCCAAGCATGTTCTTCCCTGAAAAAGGAGTGAATAGCTCCATTTTGTTTTTGAGATCCTGTTGCATTCTCTAAGGCATGTTTCTGATTCTCTCTGTGTTGGAAGGCTTGGGAGAGCCCCAGGGGAGGAAGACCATTGTTTGTGTAACCAAAATGGCACCACCCATGCATAAAGAGAGGTATCAAAAGACTTGGGGTGTCCCAGATGTTTCGAAGTACAAACAAGTGCAGGGGAATTAATAGAAACATAGAAACAGAGTGAGTCAGAAGGGGCCGCCCGGGCCATCTAGTCTGACCTCCAGCACCAGCCGGCTCTGCTCACGACATGCCCACCAAGTGGACGTCCAGCCTATCCTTGAACACCTGTACTGATGGGGCCTCAACGACCTCCCATGGAAGCCCATTCCACACCCTCGGGGTCCTGACTGCCAGGAAGTGCTTCCTGGCATCCAAATGGAACCTTGGCTCCCTGAGCTTTGCTCCATTTGAGCGTGTCCTGCCTTCCTCTGCAGGGGAGGACAGGTCTCTTCCCATCTCCATGTGACTTCCCCTCACATACCTGTATGTCGCCAACATATCCCCTCTGAGTCTCCTCTTCTCCAGGCTGAAGAGACCCAGTTCCCTCAGTCTCACCTCATACGGCATCCCCTGCAAACCGGTCACAAATCTTGTGGCCCTACGCTGCACTGACTCCAACCTGGCTATATCCTTTCTGTAATGAGGGACCCAAAACTGAACACAAAACTCCAATTGCAGGCGCACCAGAGTCGTGTAGAGTGGTAGTAATACCTCTCTCGATCTAGAAGCCACACTTCTGGCTATGCAACCAAGGGTGGCGTTCGCCCTCTTGACCACCGCATCACACTGCTGACTCATGTTTAGCCTTCAGTCAACCAGTACCCCAAGGTCCCTTTCACAAGTGCTGCTCTCCAGCCACTTGTCCCCTAACCTGTACTTATGACAGCTATTCCTATGCCCCACGTGCAAGACTTGCACTTATCTACATTGAACGCCATCCTGTTGTCTCCAGCCCACCTCCATAGTCTGTCCAGATCCTTTTGGATCTGGAGTACCTGCTCCTCAGTTGTGGCCACCGCTCCAGTTTTAGTGTCATCTGCGAATTTGATCAGCAGACTGTTCACCCCTTCTTCCATGTCGTTAATGAAAAGATTAAACAGGATCGGCCCCAGGACAGAGCCCTGGGGGACCCCACTTGTCACTGGCTGCCATCCCGATGATTCCCCGCTAATGGTTACCTTTTGCTTTCGGTCAGTCAACCATGCCCTAATCCACCGGACAGTGCTTTGGTGTATCCCAAAACTCCTCAGTTTCTCCACCAGGATATCATGGGGCACTGTGTCAAAGGCCTTACTGAAATCCAGGTATACCACATCCAATGCATCGCCTCCATCTAACCATCACGAAACCTTGTCATAGAATTCCACAAGATTTGTCAGGCAGGGCCTGTTTTTGCGGAAGCCGTGTTGTGTGGCTGCCAGCCTCCCTTCCCTATCTAGCATCACTAGATCTCTCTCTATTATGAGCCTTTCATTGTTTTTCCTACAACGGACATAAGGCTAACCTGTCCATAATTCCCCATGTCCTTTCTACTACCCTTTTTGAAAATTGGGACCACTGATGCCACCCTCCAGTCCTCTGGAACTTCACCTGTTCTCCACGAGGTCTCAAAAATGGAGCCCAGCAGGTGTGAGAGAACCCCTGACAACTCTCTTAAGTACTCTCGGGTGTAACCCGTCAGGGCCTGGCGCCTTTGTAATGTCCAATGCCCTGAGGAGCCCCTCGACTTCAAGGGCGGTGACTCTAATCTGTGCCCCTAAGTCCCCGGCCTCATCTAAACTCCTATGTGGATATCCCCTGTTCTGCTTTGGGGAGAACACAGAGGCAAAATAGTCATTTAGCATCTGTGCCTGTTTCCTCATATCAGTCACTGGATCTCCTTCCTCCTTATTTAGTGGTCCCACCAGTTGTCTCCCCTTCCTCTTCCTATTTACATGCTGAAAGAAGCCCTTTTTGTTGCTCTTGATATTCTTGGCAAGTCTCAGCTTGTAATCAGCCTTAGTTTTGCGAAGAATCCTTCTGCAACGGGCCTCCTCCTCCCGGTAAACCCTTTTGTCTGTTTGCCCCAGTACCCATTTCCTACAGAGGTTCCTCTTTCGTCTAATCCCTCTAACCACCTCCTTTCGCATCCATGGCGGCACTCTCCTCCGCCTCCCCACCTTACTGACTAGAGGTATCGTCAAGGCTTGCACCTCCAAAACCTCCCTTTTGAGTGCTATCTACCCCTCCTCAACTCGCTTACTTTCCCGTAACCTATCCCAGGAGACTTTGCCCAGTGTGGCCTTTAGTTGGCCAAAGTTGGCCCTCTTGAAATCCCAGCTTCTAGTGCTCAACCTGCTGTACGTCCCCAGTCCCCTGATCTCAAAGCAAAGGATGGAGTGATCACTCGCATCCAGAGCTCCCCTAATCTGTACTTCGTCTATCAGCTCCTCCCTATTGGTCAAGACCAAGTCAAGGATGTTTCCCCCCTCGTCGCCTCTCGGACCCTCTGTGTGAAAAACCCTCCCTCTATAGCTTCTAGGAAGCGACGTGACCAGGCTGTCACCGCCGAGTGAGTCTCCCAAGTAATATCGGGGAGATTGAAATCTCCCATAATTACTGTGTCTCTCCCCCGAGATATCCTTAGAATCTGGCCTGTCAGGACATCATCCAGGGTCTCAAGTTGACCTGGAGGGCGATAACATACCCCCACTGTCAGGTCTCTTTCCCTGTCAAAACCCCTAAGTTTCACCCAGACTGCCTCTACCGAATCCCCATCTGTGCTGCATTCTCTCTCACTGCATCCTATCCCTTCCCTGACATATAAAGCCACGCCCCCACCTCTCTTTCCCTTCCTGTCCTTTCTAAACAGGTGATACCCTTCTATGTTCACATTCCAGACTTGCCTTTCATCCCGCCAAGTTTCTGTGATTCCCACCAGATCATACCCTCCTCTTCCCAGGAGAGCTTCAAGTTCTTCCTGCTTATTACCCATGCTCCTTGCATTGGTGTACATGCACCTCAACTCCTTCCCACTGCTTCCTTTCCTTGGAGTTCCCAGCCTCTTCCTTCCTCCCATCCTCCCTGATACCTGGCCCCTCTCTGTAGGAGTCCTGTCAGTCCCTGCAGTACCTCTAAAACCCTGCTCCCAGAGCCCTGATCCTCCCCCCCACACTTGTCCAGTGCAGTCACGTTACTGGGGGGCCTGAACCCCCCCACCCCCGGCTCAGTTTAAAGTCTTCCAGACGAAGCTCACTAGAGCATCTCCGGAGGAACTTTTCCCCATCCTCGTGATGTGTAACCTGTCCCTTGGCAAGAAAACGAGTGCTGTGGTCGAGGAACCCGAAGCGTTCCTTCTGGCACCACACCCTAAGCCAGTCATTCACCTCGGAGACCCTCCTGTCCCTTCCTGGCCCAAATCCCCGGACCGGTAAGATTGACGAGAAGGTCATTTGGGCCTTTAGCTCCCTGAGTTTCTTCCCCAAGGCCTCTAAGTCCCTGGTGGTCCCAACCACACCCTGCCTGGCCACGTCGTTTGTGCCCACATGGATCACCAGGAGCGGCTGGTGACCCATGGAGCGAACAAGACGCTCCACTCTGTCCTTCACATGCCGGATGTGTGCGCCCAGCAGGCAGCAAGCCTCCCTTGCCTCCAGGTTGGGGCGGCACACCGCCGCCTCAGTGCCCCTCAGCAGGGAGTCCCCAGCAACAATCACCTGCCGCCGTACCTTCCCGGTGCTGGTGGGCAGCTGTGCCCTGGCCGTCGCCTCTCCCGCAGCAACCCCTTTGCCGCCTGATGTCCCAGGCTGGGGGTCCTGCTGGTCCCCCAAGGCCTCATCAGCCCCAGCCTCCCCAAGTGGAGAGAACCTGTTTCCCAGCTCCAGATTGGTGCCAGGAGAAGGAGGAGGCCGTGCTGGCTTCCTCCTCCTGTGGGTGACATGCCTCCATGTCTCCGCAGCTGCTCCTCCCGTGGCCTCTCCCTCAACCCTCTGGACAGAGGGT
>NW_025335568.1:42198113-42272042 GCF_004798865.1 Varanus komodoensis
GGACCCCCAGCCTGGGGGTCCTGCTGGTCCCCCAAGGCCTCATCAGCCCCAGCCTCCCCAAGTGGAGAGAACCTGTTTCCCAGCTCCAGATTGGTGCCAGGAGAAGGAGGAGGCCGTGCTGGCTTCCTCCTCCTGTGGGTGACATGCCTCCATGTCTCCGCAGCTGCTCCTCCCGTGGCCTCTCCCTCAACCCTCTGTCCAGAGGGGGGCTGCTCCTGGGGGGGGGGGCTGGAGAGCTCTCTCGGACCTCAGGCACCTCACCTCCTCCTCTCGCAGGGTCACCATCTTGCACCGGGGGCAAGTGTGTCCCTGCCTCTCCTGGGGGACAAGGGCGAATATGTCGCAGCTCTCGCAGCGGACAGCAACACCCGTGACTCCCGCCAAGGCCATCTCCTGGTCTGCCATCGGTATCCCTTCCGAGACCTTACCTTGGTCCCCTGCCTTGTTTGTCCTGCAGTTCCTCTCACTCGCCCAGTTCTCCCAGACAAAAACCCACTCGCACACACATGCAAGGATAAAATAAACTTAAATTTAAATTGGAAGAAAAACAAAGCACAGCACAGCACAAACAAAAACAAACAAATAAACAATCAGACCTCTGTGTCTCAGGGAAGGGAGTCTCCGGACAGCCCGGGATGCAGCCAAGGGACGCAGACAAGGGACGACGCCCTTCCTCTCTGCTGCTCCTGGCCCTCTGCTCCCCTGGCCAGCCCCTGCCTTGCTGCCCAGCCCGGGCTGCAGCTAAGGGACGCAGACCAATATAAGCTGGGAGAACATCCGCAACAGCCCAGTGAGAATTTAGCCTGCTCCATGTCTGTCGAATGCTGTCTGACCATCGGGCCCTTTGGACAAGAGTATGCCGTCATTGCTACTCCTGCTTACTTGACAGGCAGAGAGCCAGTGTGCATGCAGGCAATGGCATCTGCTGCTTCGCCTTCTTACCGCCATCCTTGCTTGCGAGGTGTGAGCAGGCTGCATGATTCAAGATGCATGAAGTGGAGGACCAAAACTGGGGTCTTCTTGACCGCAGTCCTCCCTTGGGGAATGGTCCTTTGGCAGGTGCCCAACCACCCATTTTTTAAAGCAAAACACATTCTGCCCACTGTGCTGCAAAAAGTCTCTTCTGCCCCCCCCCTCCCAAATTCCCAGGCCCTGTATGAAAGTGAAGCCAACCTTTCGTTTGTCTTGGGCAAATGTTAGTATATGTTAAAAACATACTTTTCACTCCATGGAGGAAATCAAAAGCAGGCAGGAATGGGGGGAATCAAAAGCTGTCCGCATCTGCTTTGGAGGAGGCCTCAGTCCTGCTGTTAGAATAGGATTTCCATTATCTTCGTTGATTTCCATTTTTCTTTCAACTAATTATCCTACTGCATGATAGCCTAAAGACTGGTTTATGGATCTGCCACACCAGAATTGCCTCCTGTTCCTATCTGCCCATCTACCTTACTTAGCAAGTGAGCTTAGTTATCCTTGGATCAGTAAATGAGAGCAGGCAACATTTCTAGAGAAAAAGCCCATGAGGGTCCCTGCTCTGAAAACTCTTTCTGCTAAATCTTGATGAGCAGTAGCTAAAAAAATCTTTCATGGGCATGAACTCTGCACATGTTCAGGTGTGCTTTCCTCTGCTCTTACTGCATACATTTGAGGAGTTGTAAATTTTGAAAGCAGAAGCAATGGTGAGCCCTAATCCAGAGAACACGGGAGCTTCCCTTAGCCCAGGGTTCTTGAACCACCTTCAGTCCAAAGGCCAAATTCTGCTCAGGAAAAGATCTTGGAGAGGCACATTTCAGTGTTCAGCAGGACCAAAAGCAAAAGGGCTGTGGCAAAATATCAGTGTATTTTAGCTTACTGCTAGTAACCAAGCACTTCATGTTTTGTGAAATGAAAAACTGCACAAAACTGGCAATACACTAAAGGTGGGGTCTCCAACCTGTGGCTTGTGGGTCGCATGTGGCCCAGGATGGTCATGAATGTGGCCCAACATGGAATTTTAAATGTACTTAAAACATTGAGCTTTTTGTGATTTCTTTTTTGTAACTTGATTGCACAGTTCTTGAGCATGAACTTTGTAGATGACACGTCATGTTGCAATGTCATGTAAAATAAGTGTACATATGCTCCTGCTATTTGTATGCATGGTGGTGCTGGATATCATGAAAATTATGCCCAGACCCTTTTTTTGCTCATCAACTTTTTTTTAGTGTTTGTGTATTCAATGTGCATCCCAAGACCATTTTTCTTCTTCCAGTGTGGCCCAAAGAAACCAAAGGGTTGGACACCTCTCCACTAAGAGTCAGTGGTTGGGGAAGGGGTGGGGGCCAGAGCAAAGGGGACCCTGGCGGGCCTGATGTCTTGCACCCCTGGCATAGCTAGAGTACTTTAGAGCAATCGGTATAAATATTGAATCTGAAATGCCTCACTGGCATACATGCAAGCAAGAGAAGCAGAGTTCCAGGAGTTTTTGGTTGCATTGATGAGCATTTGAATTAGAGTGCTTGGCACATTACCATGTCAATTAACATCAGCAGTTCTGGAAGCTTTCTGGAAACCATAGGGTTGTATTCATTTCAAACACAAACACACACACACACACACACACACACACACACACACACATCAAAGGAATAGTACAAAACACACCAGCCAAAAGCTAATTAAAGGTATTCTAAATTCTGAGAAACAGCACCCATCAACCCAATGTCATCTCCTTATCAAAGGCAGACTGAAACAAAAGCATGTTTCCTTCTGACTGCCTAAAAGAAAATAAAAAGGGAGTCACATGTGTGCCTCTAGGTAGGGAGTTCCAGAATTGGACAGCCGTTACAAAAAGACATGAATGTGTAAGGAATGAACCAACCATATAACAATTAGATCACTGCCAGGGAATCCAGTATAGCCACCCATGAGAATGTATGCTCAGATCCACAGGGAGACCCCTGTGTTACCAACCTCAGCAGTTTTATTGGTGGGAACACCCAGGAAACCCCCTGCGGGGACAAGCCTTCATGAACAGCACTGTCAGGTAGAGGTACACCCACCAACTACAACGTTCCAGAACATGTGCAGAGTATTTTACAGGTTTTGAGTCACATACACAGCAGCAGGGTTGATGATGAGGGAACAATAGGTATATTTTGAAAGAGAATGCATCCATAAACAGAATAATATAACCCGCACAGGAGCTATGACCTAACAGTACAGTAAGTAAAAATGATTAACAGAGTATTGACAGGCAAAGAGAAAGGCACATAACAGGGTCTGGGTGTGGGTACTGACATGCAAGAACAGGCGACTTCCTAAGAAGAGGAAGGTCTACTCGGGGCTGTTTGCTGGAGCCCAGCAGGTAACAGGATGCAAGACTTCTATGCAGTGAAATGTGGCAGTTAACAATGCACCTGATTTTGCAACAGGGTAGCAGCCGCCTCAGGCAAGTGGAGAGTCTCAGTCTCTTAGAGGGACAGAAAAATAATTAAGCTTCAGGGAAAAAGGGAATTCTGGTTCTTTCTGGGCAAGAGGAGCAGGGACACTGCAGGTTTGATTTTATATCATAAAGACACATATAAGCAACCTTCCTTTATAAAGATTTATAAAGAGAGAGCAAGAACAAGATTAATTTTGCAAATTATCAGCTACTACCCTACTCAGCATTCACCCCTTTGCATCATCAGGACAGTGAGGGAAACCCACAGCTTAAAATTGCTGCCACTGATCGGTTGAGTTTTCTGAGTTTACAGTCAGACAGGATGGCTGTGTAGGCACAGCAGTCTTTAAAACATATACCTGGTTCCTTGAGGTTTCCTTTTGCTTGGCTTGTTGTAACTCCTTCATACCGTGTTACCATCCTGATAGGACCCTGGGACAGATGTCCAGGCACCAGTCAGCTGAATGAGCAGCAGGACAGAAGGACTTGTCTTTTGTGAAGACTGTGAAGAAAGAATGCCCATTACCATTTAGAGTCATGGGGTGCATTGGCACCATTGAATCTGGAACTTAACATTAGCTAGCCCTGCTACTGGTTTCCTACCACTATAGAAACTGGTCTGGTAATACATGAGTATTCTCTCTTCCCCCCGGCCCCCACTTCATTCACCTCCCACCTGACAAACACACACAAAGGTATTTGCAGGGCCTGAAAGGAACTTGAAGTGCAATCTTGAGCATGTTTAGAGAGAAGAAAAAGTCCTACAACTCCCAGCATTCCTCAGCCAGCATGGACTTTTCAAAAATCTAAACATGCCTAGGATTGGGCCCCTAATTATCTTATAGCATGGAACTGGTGGAGAGCTGGGCCAGCAGACACCAAGTATTCTTAAATAGACTTGAGAGATCTATTTAAGAGCAGTTAAACATGCTATTGCCACAGAAATGACAAGCAAAAGCTAGATTCACACCTCCAGGGGCTGCTAAAGGAATTTATTTTCATGTGTATGCATGAGGCATTTTTCCCTTTGTGCTTTTTTTCCCTTCACAATGGACCTTGGTTCTAACTCTCAGTGCAGTGATCTCCTATTTCTACCCACCCCACCCCCTCCTTGACCATTAATACAGATAATTATATCTGTATTTCTTAAGAATATTATGAGTTGCCATTTCTGCATAGTAGCAGATTGAATTTATTCACCTTACGGATATATTATTATCACAGATAATAACTGCGGCATGATAATTATCATTAATTATTCATTTGGATTAAGAGGCAAATCGGCTCACATCCAAAGGGGTCTGCTACGGCACTGCTCATTGTTCCAGGAGCCCTGTGTGGTACTGTGACTAATTTGTGTGTGTGTGTGTGTGTGTGTGTGTGTGTCCTTCCACTGACATCTGACTAGACTTGTACATATTTATTTAAAAATGTTAGAAGAGGAATAAGTGCCTCATTTCGGGACGTAAGCACTAAAAGAGACGTATGGCTTCTGGCTGGATCTGCTGAATGAGGATGAGCAGCTCTCTGTTAAAGGGGCTGTCGTGTTTGCAGAACAATGTTGTGGTAAATCTGAGCCTCCAGCCCCATTCCAAAGACAGGTGCTTGAAGCCTGCATATGCGAATATATTTACATAATAGTTCTTAGCACAAATAATCCTTGGGTGGGACCCCATACAACATGTCATTTGTCGAAGGTAAAGGCCTTTGCAAACTTGCGGCTTTGCCACTGGTGTGTGTGTGTGTGTGTGTGTGTGTGTGTGTGTAGTCTCTGTGAATTAATGTGCAAAAAAGATCATCTTTGTAAGGAGAGGGAAAAAAAGAAGGCTGGAAAAAATAAAATAGATAGAAAGTATAGGAGAAGCAAAGAAGGTTAAATAATAGAAATGCCATTTTCCTTTAGATGGGCTTCATTTTTTCCTGATGAACAAGCCATTCTCGCTGCCCACACTCCATCTCAATAATCATCCTAGCATAATAGTGAGCAAAATGTCTTGAAGGTAAAACAGTCTTAAAAAACGAGGACCTTGCGGATAGATCCAATATCTATGTAGTAATACATTTGTATCTGTTTCTAATAGCACTGCTCCAGCACTAATTACTGTGCAGTCTGTTAGTCTATTTACACTGTTTATATTTTGGACAGATCTGAGACACTTTGAATATCAATTCTAGCAGGAAAGAGCAGCTCTTACAAGGGCACACATTGAAGGATACCTGGCCGTTTAGCATAAAGGTGCCATCCCACCACTGCATTTTGAAGCAGTTGAGTCTATTCTACCATCACAAGATTCATTCCCATCACATTCTGCTACACACCGAGATACCTCTTTGAGCCTCTTTCTTCCTTGATTGCTTGAGCAATAAGGTTGGGCTAGAGCACTCTGGAAGGTGTGAACATTTTCTGCAAAACCAGCATGGGAGAGCCAATGTGGCCTAGTGGTTAGAGTGCTGGACTGGGACTTGGAAGACTTGGGTTCCAGTCTCCTCTTGGTCATGAAGCTGACTGGAGATCTGGGCCTGTTGATGACTCTGAGATTGACCTACCTCACAGGAATGTTGTAAGGATAAAACGGAGAGGAGACTTATGGAAGCTACCGTTCGGTTCTTTTCAGGAAAAAGTGGGACATAAATATAATAAATACTAAAAAGCTTTCATATGTCATACAAGTCAATCTGAGGGAGAATTTCAGGGTTCTAATAATTGGCGTCCTTTGACTCTCTTCTTCAGCATATACTTTTCTGTCCTCAGTCAACCATAAATCAATTTTGTATATAACTTGCTGTAAAAATAGGGGAACTGTGCCCCTCCAAGTGGCCTGGGAGTACAGTCCCCATCATCCTTAACCTCTGGCTATGGTGGGAACTGAAGTTCAACAGCATCTGGAGGGCCCACAGTTTCTCAGCAATGCTGTAAAATATCCTTTTCCAAATCTGGGGCTTCTGTGGAGACACATGTACTCTGTATGTTAAGATTTACAGCAAATGAAGGCTTCTCCATTCATAAAAATGGAGGGGAAAGGATTGTACATACACAAAAAGATGCTGACACAGAGTTTCTGCTGAACTAAATGGGAAAGCTGGCTTGCCCAGGGGATCTGGATATTTATAGCAAGATCCTCAGGTAATTCTGGTCCATTGCTGCTGTACAGCAGGAACACAAGGAAGAGCTGGTCCACACCATCGGCTAAAGGAAGAGCTGGTCCACGTCATCGGCTACATTTGTGTGTTGCAAGCTTTGGGTGCTGGAGAGCAGGTCTGGCTTGTTGCAGGACACATGATTCTTTTGTTTAAAGGGCCAAGCATAGACAGAGACGGGTTCAAAATCTTGATTAAGTTTTTCTGTGATTCATTGTCTCTGGAGGTGCATAGGGCTGACTCAGCACTCTTGGGAGGCATATTTTTGCCAGTACCCAAATTCCTGTCCGTTTTTTTCAGTGGTGGCTTAACATGAATGGTGAAAATGTGCATTTTTCCCACTGAATTTGCCTTTACCTTCCTTCCTTGTTCACTGCACTCAGTTAGGTCATCACATAGCCATATCTCATCTGTTTCGTTCACTGGCATCCACTGGTGCCACACTCTAGACAGAACTTCATGATCGTGTGGTTTGCTACCTGATCCTTAATGGACGAGTCCAGTCACATGAGTATTTGCACAATGAAAATCTGGGGGGAGACAGGAATTCTGCCATGCCAAAACCATTTATTGCATTAGATTTACTTCCCCATAGAAACCTATGAACGAACAAATATTCGTAGTTTTAAAATTAAAACTAATCCATTTAGCTCTGGGGCAAGCAACTTGGTGCCTTCCCGATATTTTGAACTACAACTCCCATTAATCCCAGCTAGAATGGACAATGGTCAGGGAGGGATTATGGGGATGTAGTCTAAAACATCTAGATGGTCCAGAGCTGCCTGCTCCTGGTTTAGTGGCTGCTTCCATAAGGTTTTCTGTTAAAGCTGAGAGATTCAGAGCAACCTTCATGTCTGAATCAAGGACATTAAGATGATCACGGTGAGTTAGCTTAATATGTGAATGTTGAGCTCAGCTCTGATGTCTGCTAATCAGAGCCATTAAGTGTGGCTTCTTAGAGGATTTTTAATTTATTTATGGAAAGGTGTTTTTGCATGAAAACCCAGTTAAGCTTGACAGCTTGTTTACAATAGGGCCCTGAAGACACATTAGACAATGCACAACAATATAAATATACATCTGAGATGCTCACTTGAGCTCGTAACATTTGTTAAACATCTGAAATGCACCACGATCTGGTATTCAGCATGGGCTAATTCCCCACTTAAATATGATGTCAGCTGGGGGACTGCTGTGCCTTGATAACACGAGCATGACATGCTACCAGGTGCATCCTTGCTGAATGCCAGCCATCAGTCACGATGCTTACAGGGCGAAGCCAACAATTCATTAAAAATGTTCCGTGCCTCCCCTTCCCCAGGACACCTCCTTTTCCTCCTTGCTTCCCCGGGGGTGGATGGATGGCAGTGGGGCCTACGTCAGCTCAGTGTCCGTTTTGCAGCTTTTAATTCATGGGTGGTTCTATCTGATTGGCCTATTTTGGGTCCATGTCAGTTTCACATGCCTTCATGCATGACTTGTTCCATCCCATTGCTAGATCAGTCTATGAATTAAAACACACACAGCACAAACACAGCATTCTTTTCAAACATTTTTTTTTCAGAAAAATGCACATATTTCTATACACTTACCCCTAAAAGTGCAAATTTTTATATACATTTTGAGGTGTCTCTAAGCTAAAAAGTAGGCTGTAATGTCTGGAGAAGTGTGTGTGTGTGTATAAAGTAAAGGTTTCCCCATGACATTAAAGTCCAGTCATGTCTGATTCTTGAGGGCGGTGCTCATCTCCGTTTCCTAGCCGAGGGAGCCAGCGTTTGTCCTCAGACACTCTCTGTGGTCATGTGGCCAGCTTGTCTAAGCATCTAGGTGCATGGAACGCTGTTACCTTCCCCCCAAAGTGGTATCTTTTTATCTATTTGCATTTGCATGCTTTCGAACTGCAAGGTTGGCAGGAGCTGGGACAGGGCAACGGGAACTCACCCCGTTGTGCAGATTCGAACCAGCGACCTTTTGATCAACCAATCCAGCAGCACAGCAGTTTAAGCCACTGTGCCACCTGCATCCCACACACACACACACACAACCAAAAGAGAGCTTCAGTCAATCTTTGTTTTGGTCTGGGAAGAGCAATGCAATTTGGTTCACATTTCAGATGAAATTCTTGAGCACCCCTAACCACAAACACTCTGGCTCACATTTCCCTTGCTTCTCTTTTATTTCCTGTCAGCATTGTCAATTTTTTTTTATTCAGCTGCAAAAAGCGAGAGAGAGTGAGAGAGAGAGAGAATGTCTATTATCCATGTGCATGAGGTGCATGTGTTCATGTGCACATGCACACCTCTGTGGGTTATATCCAGTGTAAACAAACCCTACTTAGAACAGATCCATTACAATGAAGGTGCACAAGTTGATAATGGTTAAATTAAATCTCATTGTTTTCAAGGGGTCTTCAGTAAGTAGATCTAATATTGGATTGATTGATTGATTTGTTTTGGCACTTTTATATACCATCTTTCAGCCACACTGCTGTAGATGGTTTACATGATAAAAAACCAACAACATAAAACATAAGTACACATAATTTTGACAGTTAAAACCAGAACATCAATAATAAACAACACAATACAACATCATACCAGGAACACCAAATTATAGTTTACCAACAGATTGGAACTATCTCAAATGTCATAATTAAGAAAACTAAAATTTACAATAAAATACAATTAAAATTAAATTCCAATTAAAGAAATCAACAATTAAAATGCTCCTTGAATAAAAATGTCTTAGTCTGGCACCAGAATATGTATAAGGATGGCATTTGACAAATATCCCTGGGAAGTCAATTCCATTGAGGGGGCGCCACAACTGAGAAGGCCCTGTCTTGTGTAGCCATCCTCCTAGCTTCTTTCAGAGACAGTTCCTGGAGCAGGACCTCTGATGACAACCTCAGGGTCCAGGTCGGCCTATATGGATGGAGACGTTCTTTCAGATATTCAGGTCCTAAACCATTTAAGGCTTTTATATGTTTAAATGAGCACTCTGAAGCAGGCTCAGACTGCAATGGGCGACCAGTGTGATTTACAGAGGACTGGTGTTGTGCGCTTGGTATTACCAGTCCCTGTCAGCAGCCTAGCTGCTCTATTTTGCACTGGCTGTGCAGTTAGGAGCAGATGTCAGCTTGTGAGCCCATATAACACGGATTCCTTATAAACTACACTGGTTACCAGTTGAAGCTCAAGCCCAATTTAAAGTGCTTGTTTTAACATATAAGGCCCTAAAAGGTGTAGGACCTGGCTACCTAGAGGACTGTCTTTTCCCATATATTCCTACCCACTCATTAAGATCAGGCAGGAGGTCTTCTGAGAGAACCATTCTTGAAGGAGGTGAGGGAGATGCAGAACAGAAGAAGGACTTTCTTGGTGGCTGCCCCTCATTTATAGAATAGCGAAATTCATTGTTCTCATTTTGGTGCCACGCAAAAGCATTCCTCTTCTCTAGATGTTTTAATAATTTAATAACCAAATCAAATTGATTTGTTAATCTGATGGTGTCCTGCTCACTTGATATAATTTTAATGGCCTAGTGTTAGATTGTTCTGGTTTTATACAAAAAGATTTTCTTGTTTTTAGGGGGTTTTAGTATTTGTACTATTGATTGCTGACTGTAAGCTGTCTAGAGCACGGATCCACAAACTTTTTCAACAGGGGCCAGTTCACTGTCCCTCAGACTGTTGCGGGGCCGGACTATAGTTTGAAAAAAAAATGAAAGAATTCCTATGCACACTGCACATTAAAAATTAATTAAAATTAAAATATATTTAAAATTAATTAAAATTAAAATAAATTCAATATTAATTAACATTTACAAAATTAAAAAAATGTTTGCTATCTTGTTCTGAGAAGACTGCGGCTTTCTCTGAGTAAGCTGCTCTGCCTCAGCATGTCCACCCCAGGCTCGGCGAGGCGGCAGCTAGATTGCTTGGAGAAGGCTGTGTGGGCTTGGCAAGGCGGCGGCGGCAGCAGCGGGGGTGGGCCTGGCCACCCCCGGGCTTGCATAATTAAAAATAGATTTAAAAAGTTATATTTATATTATCTTCAATCCTTTTGTCATCTTCATTTTTGTTTCTCTTTCTCCTCTGCCCGCCTCTCTTCTGTTTCCTGCTCCGTATTCCCACTCTGTATATGTGGGGGGGGGGGGGGGGGGGGGGAAGAGCTGGCGCACACACACTTGAGCTGTTGCAATTTGGCTCATGCGCCGGCTCTCTCGCTGCTCAGTTTTAAAGAACGCCTGTTCAGAGCTTTTGGACTCGCTCGGAGATTTTTTTCTCCTAGTGAGTCGAAAACCTCTGAGGTGGGCCAGATCCAGCCCGCAGGCCGTAGTTTGAGGACTCATGACATAGAGTCTCCTCTAGGATTAGTGGGTGGCATATAAATATAGAATTTGCTATTCTCATAATTACTCTCATCACCTTCATACCATTTATGTAAGGAAATGTGCACAAAACATGTTGCTTCCTTACCCCAAAGCTTCTTCCATCTTAATTCTACATATACATGGGTTTAAGTGTTCAGGAGCATCATATGAGCCAGTTGTATTTCTGGTTTCCCCTCCACCTGCTCCCCAAATTTCTGAGGATACTCAAAATCCAGGGATGAGGAATCAACCACTTCCTAGAGCAGTCTGTTCCTCTGTTGGGCACTGTTAGGAAGCTTCTCCTGCTGTTTAGCAGAAATCTGCTTCCCTGCAATTGTCACTGATGAATTCCGGTCCTGATTTCTGGAGTGACAGAGAACAAGCCCACTCCATCCCCTGTGCCACAGCTACCTCAGCAATGTTGATGATTATGCTAGTGCACAGGATCTGCCCCCCCCCCCTCCACTTTATCATCAGAACAACTTTATGCAGGTCCAGCTGATTGGCAGCAGCTGGCCCACTGAGTGGGAGTTGAGAAAATGGTGTATGTGTTTATGTTCGACAGATTTTCCCCCCAATATGCACACTTTTAAAGAAGTGAGGGAAATAGAAGCCAATGAAAGGAAAAGACATGATGCTCCATAACCCCCGTGCACAGAGCTTTGTACAGAATTCTAAAACAAAGCAAAAATGGAATAATCAAGGGTTTTTACTCTAATTTCAGAATCAAGATTTAGGGAATCAGCAATATTTGAAAAGCTGAAGAAAAATGTTCATATGGAAAATTCTGGAAGAATTAGAAAGGGACAAATCTTTTCTTTGACTGTGTAACATACTTCTATGATTTCCAGCTGAACCTGTTTAAATGTTTTGGGACTTCTTAAATCTCTGTCCCTCTATCTGTTTTTGATATCAGACTAGACAATTTCTTCCGAGGAGAAGAAATATCTTTTAGCCTTTAAGTTTAGAAACAGTCCTTACATAAACTGGAAGTTTGCTAAACTGCAGCCTGATGGGAGGCTATTGTACTTTTTTATGATTAAGCTAATTCAGATGCTTTTTTAAATTGCTCCATTAAGATGACAAGGATTCTGTTCAGCTAAACTGTATTCTATCAAGGTTGATGCAGTAAACTTGTAGAATTTTGTACTTGGTGCAGAAAACAGATTTTTCATGATTTAAAACAAATGCATGTTTATTTTAAAAGCAAGTTTCTATCCCCTGTGGTTGCAGATAAGCTTGAAATTATAGGCAATGCCAGAGGGTTCACTGAATAAAATTTCCCATTATCTTGAGCAGGGATTCAATGCCCTGCATAATAACTTGGTTTTTCTGATGCGAAGCAATGAATTTATACAAAATTACAAACACTGCCAAATGAATGTATGTAGCGCATGTGTGTGTACCTGTGTGCATTTCTACGGTGTATTTCTTGTATCATACAAGAGGTAATTATGCAAAATGATCAATTCTGACAATAAGCTATGATATTACTTTTCCAAGACACAGGGGTCATCTTATAGCTTTAACTGGGAGATGAGAGAAGCCAATCAGAGTGGGCAAAGCTGCTTAGTTTGCATAATTTATACAAGTCACAGAATCTGGAGAATATTTGCACAGAATGTTAATATTTTTAGCCCATCCTGGATGCATAGCCCTGCATATAATATCCAGAGCTATATAAATCATACAGTGTATGTTATGAGTTCATAAAGGTACCCAGCTTTTACCCTGTTCATTAGTTTTAGAGAGGCTGTGAGGGATGGATTTCCATTTGCACATATGAATGTTTTGCAGAAGACCAGTTTGCACATTTTCTGATGGGGAGCAAAATTTCTTGGCTCCTAGTCAGAATAGCCAAGATTCCATTGGCTTTGATGGGAATACTCAAATGCTTCAGTTTCAGCATGTTCTCATGTATTTACTGCCTCAGTGCCTAAGCTATTTTCAGAAAGCTGCATTGGGAGCAATAGCCTTTCGCAGAGTTAGAAATGTTCATTATAAAATTCATTGAATAATTAAGCAAACGGTGACCTCTTTGTAGATATTTTGTGAGTAGAGAAGGACGTTAAATTCTGAGGGCTGAATTATTTATCGTGAATGATTGAGACGGGTTTAATAGTTCTTAATTTTAAGTGCTTTTGGTTAAGGAAACAGCTACATAAATCAGTAAACACTGTTAATCCATTTTGAAGCAAATTGGATGTTCCTGATTCATACACCTGTCACTTCTATGCGTTCCCCATTCTTCGCATTGTTACTGCGTTGGCAGGTTGATCTTGGGACACGTTTACCCTAGCAGCAGAATGGAGCAGTAGAGTTCTTTGTAGGCTACATTAGGCTGCAGGCGTGAAGCAGGGCCGGCTCCACCATAAGGCATAGTAAGGCTGCTGCCTAAGGTAGCAGTTCCTTGGGGCAGAGGAACAGCAGAGTCTGCTGGAGAACAGAATTGTGTGCCCCCTAAGCTTTCATTTGAAAAGGAGAACACTGTTTCATCACCAATGTGAAACTAAGATGTGGCAATCAGTATGATTGATTTCTGTACATGGATTGGTGATTGGGGCAAAGGCACGATGTTGTTCTCTGACTCAGGCAGCAAAATGACTTGGGGCAGCTCTAATATGAGGTTCTTTCACCGATGGCGAAGGATGGGCAGGAGGTAACAAGCTTTACTCAAAGAAAACTAGCATGTAACGAGGGGGATTTAAATGGATTTAAAGCCATGAGAATGTTCGTAGGCGTTTCCTAGCAGAAACAGAGCCACACTCGGTTAATCTGGAGCTTTGTGCCAGTGACCTCATCATAGAATCATAGGCTAGGAGAGGAGCTGGAAGGGGCCAGAAGGTGATTAGGTCCACCCCCCTGCTCAGTGTAGGACTCCCAGTTAAACCATCCCTCTCAGGTGGCAGTCCAATTGCCTCTTGAATGACTCTCATGTGAGAGCCCAAAACCTCCCTAGGTCATTGGTTCCATTGTTGTATTGCTCGAACAGTCAGGAAACATCAGTTTTCCTGATACTTAGTCAGAATCTGTCTTCCTGTAAATTGAGCCCATTAGTCTTCTCTTCTCAAGGCTAAACATGCCCATTTCCTTCAATCTCTCCTCATAGGGCAGTGTTTCCGGTTCCTGGATCATCCTTGTTCCTTTCTTCTTGTACTCTTTCCAGCTTGTCTGCATCTTTCTTAAATTATGGTGCCCAGAACTGGACTCGTTTCTCCAGATGAGGCCAAACCAGTGCTGAGTAAAGGAGAATTAGTACTTCACAGGTTTTGGAAGTGATGCTTCTGTTCAGCCTAAAATAGCATTTACCCTTTTTGCAGCTACATCATATTGTTGACTCATATTCAGCTTGTGATCTACAACAATTCCCACTTGCAGTATTGTTCAGCCAAGTATTCCTCATGTTGTAATGATGCATTTGCTTTCTTTTTCCTAGGTGCAGAACTTGGCATTTATCCCAGTTGAATTTCATTCTGTTGTTTTCAGCCCAGGGTTCCAACCTATCAAGATCTCCTTGAATCTTCTCTCTGACTTCCAGGATACTAGCTATCCCACCCAGTTTTGTGTTGTCTGCAGTCTGATAAGCATTCTCTGCACTTCCTCATGCAAGTCATTAGTTAAAATGTCCAGGACTGAACCCTGAAGTACCCCACTTGTTATTTCTCCTCAGTTTGAGAAGGAGTTGTTGATGAGTACTTAGTCTCAACTGTGCATCCAACTGATTGTTGTTCCATCTAGCCAAATTTAGCTAGTTTGCTAGTCAGGATATCGTGAGGCACTTTGTGAAAAGCTTCGCTAAAGCCAAGATAGATTATGTCCACCACATTCCCACAGTCCATCAGGGAGGTTACCCAATCATAAAAAAAAAGAGAAAAAGAAAAAAAAGAAGAAAAGAAATCAGATGAGCCTGGCAGGATTTGTTCTTGAAAGATCAATTTTGACTTCTAGTAATCACTACATTGTTTTCAAGTTGTTTGCAGAGTGACTACTTTATGAGCTGCTCCAGAATTTCCCAAGGGATTGATGCCTCACTGGCACTTCCCCTGTCCTCTATCTTTTCTCAAAGATAATAGACAGTGGTTCTAAGAGTTAATTTACTAACTTAAGTTTTCTTCTTGTTGATTTTTAAATGTTATTTTATCTTTTATATTTTAATTACATTATTTTATTCATATTACCTGTTGGTAATCTTATTGTAATGGCCATCCAGAGTGTGTGATACTAATGGGCAGCCTTTAAACTAACTAACTAACTAACTAACCAACTAACTAACTAACTGGATCATAGGATGAGGTCCTGATAAAAATCATGCCTTTGAAGTTACTGTTTTGATTGGGAAGCAATTCCTCAGTGGCATCATTTTTTTCTTCCCAATAAAAATAGCAGCTTTGTTTTCAACTAGAACTCAGCCTAGTCAGAAAAGACTAAAGTCTCCCTTCCATTCCCTCCTTGTTTTGTTCCTTCCTCTCCGTACTTTCCCTGCCTGCTGGTGCTCCTGATAGCGAGCTCAGAGAGGACCGAGGGCAGTCCTCTGTTGGAAGGCCTGCCCTGTCCAATTCCAGTTTAAACCATAAGAAATGTTACCCTTCACCAATTAGCCTTGGGTAGCAGACTGAGCAGTCAGGCACATGGGACATCTTGTTGCAGGCCTCTGTTCTAGAGAGAGTGGACATACGGTATTCTGTTTTTATAGCCATTATTTCTAAATTTGCAATGTTACATAAAAAAATCTTATATGAAAATTTTATGCAAACTACTGTCCTGTTTTGATCTCTTTTTGGTGAAGTTTTCCTTCTTTTTGGGCAATTGATAAATGGCATCTGCTCCCTTTTGTGGCTGCTATTACACTGAAAAGCCACTGTGATGCGGCGGTTAGAGTGTCAGACTGAGACTCAGGAAGTCTGGGTTCTAGTCCCCACCTAGCCATGAAACATGAAACTCACTGGGTGTGTTTGGCCAGTGACTGCTTCTGAGTCTAATGTACCTCACTGGGTTGCTGGTGTGAGGATAAAATGGAGAAGAGGAGAACTTAATAAGCTTCCTTGCAAAGGAAAGAAAGGTGGGCTATAAATGCAGTGTGATGATGATGATGATGATGATGATGATGATGATGATGCTTTGATCCTTGGGGGGAATATTGTCTCTTAACCTTGGCCTCCCACCTGAAATATGGAAGATAATGATACAGACTTGTAAGAATTACCTTGATCATATATGCTGAAAATGTAAGCTGGTGGACAGAACAGTTTTGGTTACGATAATGAAAAGGTTACTGCTTGTATCCTTGAGTGTCAACATTGCTTGATCTTATTCTCTCTTTCTCTGATTAATGTTATGTGTAACAAGTATTACAAATCTCTTATAGCAGTGTTGGGGACTCAAGTCAAGTGATTCACTCCTCAGTCAGATTGAAGTTGTGTTGACTCAACTCAGAATCAACTTGGGAGCAATGAAGGAATGACTCTGCTCAACTTGAGATTTCCATTGTTTTTTCAACCTATTTGAGGCAGAGGGTGGGTGGGGGGACAGACAGGGGGAGTGGGAGGGGAAGGGGAGTTGTGAAATACTTGTAAGAATGTGGGTTCTTACTTATGAATGTGCGGACTGCCACAAACCCTATATGAATATTTCTAACAAAAAGCTGTGAATATCTCCAGGAAATCACACAAAGCATGTGGTGACATGTCGTCAGTGGCCACATAGTTCCCTAGAGATATCCACAGCACTGGCTCAAGCATACCCAGGCCAGTGTGTTTCAGGGCACCTGCAGGACCTCAAGGTTGAAGCAGAACCACGGCCAGACAGTCTCTGTGAAGGGCAGAGGCAGAGGTGCCCAGGTGACTTCTCCCTACTTGTCTCTACCTTGTGGTTGTTTCAAAGCTGGAAATCCTGATTTTATTCACAACTTCCAAATCCATGAGGTAACATTGAACCTAACATTAACTGATGATGATGATGATGGAGGTGGACCTGGTGCTGGACAGTAGGCCTTGATGTGCTGCTGGACTGGTGTGTGTGTGTGTGTGTGTGTGTGTGTGTGTGTGTTAAAACTGGAGTCACTTTCTTAAAGTAGGCCTCAAGGATTGTTTGTACAGCTGTTTTTTCCCCTTCCCCTTTTGGGCAGGCTTGATCTCCTCCAAAGTGGCCAGCAGGCCTACAAATATTATCTAAAGCTATAAAAAGAAGCAAATTATTCTGATTATTTTCTCTGTTTTGTTTTAGGTTTGCTTTTGTTTGGAACTATGGCATTTGTTTATTCTTATGGTATATTGTAAATTAGCAGAGCAACTCAGAATTATATTGAGAAAATGAACAACAAAAAGAACAAGCAACATAAAGTACTTTAAAGTGCCTGAGATTCTTCATATGCATGATCTTGTTATAATCTATACAAGAATTACAGTGAGCTAGCTTAGCTATGCAAGACACTGATTTGAAAGAGTGGTCTAAACTGTTTTAAGAACTACTTGTTTTTTACAATATTGCATACCTCCACACCTCTGAATCTACATGCAGATTCTTTCTCTCTCTTCATTACCTGTAGTTACTTTATTATTACTGTATTATTATCATTATTACAAAGCTATATCGTGTTTAAGATGTTTCAGTGAATATGGAAGTGTTTCTTAAGTTTTTTATATGCATGGACTGGTAATACACACACACACACACACACACACACACACACACACACACTAAGACAAACATTTGACTTATTCATGACTTACATACAAATTCGATTTAAGGATGTTCTCAGGAACGTAGCTTGTCTGTAACCCAGGGACTCCCCGTATAGGGGAAGGCTTCAGCTCTCTTTTGATGCACTTTGCTCTCCATGGTGGGAAAGACAGCAGCACTTCTGCCTGCTGCCTCTGCTCTGTTCTCATGCACAGCTCCAGGCTGGGGGCTAATCATGTTGAGAAAATACTTTTTGTAAATTGCAGTCTTGATAAATTCAAATAACAACACAGCTTTGTTTAAATGTACTGTGGTTGAAGTAAAGGACATCAATGCATCACTGACAGAAGGGCAGATGGGAATGGGGTGGGGGTGTCACAACTCTCCCACCTCCACACACACACCTTACACGCCTCCCTTTTTTCTGTTAAAGTTGGCTCTTGAGATTTGAGAAGAGACTTGAGACTTGACTTGGGAATTTCTTGCAGTGACTGGAGGCTTGACTTGGACTTGGAATAAAGAACTTGAACACATTACTGCCTCATAGTCTTTCTTTTAGATTTTCTGATGCTGTTCTGGTTGAGTCAACTGCCATCCACTGCCTGATCAGTTCAGCTAGGTTATTCCTGTATCATAACTTTCAAGAAATGGGGGGGGGGGTTGTATTTGTATAGAGGGGGCAGAAAAGGGGTAGGCAATACCAACACCCTAGGTCACCCAGTTGGCATTGCATACCCAACTGGCAATGCAGGTTTTTTGCAAACTGGCTGTTGGACAAGATCTTCAGTACCAGGTGTGACAGGACAGGCAGATAGTAAGTGTCCTCTTGCTTCTGACAGCTCTCCGCATTTTTGACAAGAGACTGCATCTGTGATCTTTCCTGTATTTAGTTTTGATGGCCATTAGCAGTAATTATGCATTCTTGAAGAGAAGTGAAAGAGCCTTCAGTATCTGGTGACCCTTTGACTGATAATGCTGCATTCGTGACTGCTGTGTTAAAGCCTTCTGATACTTAGCATGCATGGCTTGGGATTCCCACATTTTAGTTCTTCATATAATTATAATTGTCATTATCATAATATTGCATTGCATTTATATCCTGCCTTTTTCCTTTTGCAAGGAACCTGAGGCAACTCCACTGCATTTTACCCATCAGTGAGGTAGGTTAGGCTGAGAGGGAGTATCTAACCCAGAATCACCCAATGACCTTCACTGTCAAGCAGGGACTAGAGCCCAGCTCCCCCGGGTCCCCCATCCAACTATCTAGCCATCACATCACACTGGTTTTCAGTTATAGCTGCCATCATTGTGGTAGCTTCAGTTAAAGTCAGTGAGTAAAAAGAGTTCCATCATTAGTGGTTTGGAGGTGGGTCTTTCTAACCTTTATAAAATTAAAATAGTTTCACCAATCTTTCTGAAATTCATAGATGCAAGGAAGAAGTGCTGGTGTCGCATACTGTGAAAATTTCAAGATGACTGCTGAAAATTTGAGGGAGAAAGAACAGTAAAGAGGGAAAGCATGCACATGCTCATTCAGAAATGACTTTGAGAAGCTGATTGAAAAACTTTGTCGTGCACTTGTTTTGAAAAAAAGAAAACACCAAAGGTTACCCAGTTGAAATGTTGATGGATTCTTATTCCTCTTGCATTGAAGTTTGTGGAATGTGATTTCTTTTCCTGAATTCAATTTCAGTTTATTTAAACAGACCTTTAAGTGTGTAATGAGAGTATATGGGACTATCATAACAATCTGTCAGCTGCCACCTCACGGCTGATTAGAAAGCAGATGTGGAGAAGAATTGCTATGTTTACTAGGCAGAGGGAGCCAAAGTTGCTTGTGCTGTTCTCACCTGCCATGCTAGCATCCCTGCTCAGGTAGGCCCATGCGGAGGAGCCTCTGCCCTGCTACTCCTTCACCTTGGCTGCTTCCTGGCTGCCCTGCACCTCTCTGGCCTGGCAGTTCTCTGCACCAGTGTCGCTCACGGCACAACTGGAGCTGCCATCTGTTTGGGCTGGCCAGGGGTGTGGGGAGGCCTTGCATGCTGCCTGCTTGACCACCAGTCGGCTGCCGATTCAGCACAACTCACTTCAGTGCTGACGCAACACGTGGCTCAGGTGAGCAGGATTACAAGGTTGCTGGCGGTGGACTCTGGAAGGGGAGAAGCCTTGCTGCCTTGTCCATTTTCCCTTCCACCACCAGCCAAAATTTCCTTCTGCTTCCCAGACTCCTCACCCCACACCACCAGCAGCTCATCACCTCCCCTTCAGGCAGGTCAGATTTCCCCCTCCCCATGACCCTCCCCTGCAGACAATGCAGCTTCCCTGTCCCGAGACTGGGCACCTTCACAGCGTCATAACGAGCGAGCCAGTGTGGTGGTGAGAGCACTGGACTGGGCACCGGGTTGCTCTGGTTCCTGGTCCCACTCAGCCATGCAGCTCACTGGGGGACGTTCGGCCAGTCACTCACTTTCACCCTAATCCACCTCACAAGGTTCTTGTGAAGATAAAATGGAGATAAAATGAGAAGGGCCATGTAAACTGCTTTGGGTTCCTCAGGAGACAAAAAAGTGTGGTATAAATGCAACGTAATCCATGCAAGACAATGCTGATGCTGAATGGAACCCTAACAGCAGTTCTTAATGCCAGTGTATCTTTGTGATGTTAAGGGTCTCCAAATATATTTAGCATGGGAACGAGCAGCAATGGGTGCTTCCTAGAGCAAATGCAAGAGGCACCCATATCAGTGCGGTACAGACTTATTGTATTTCTAGAGGTGACCCATGCTTTGACTATGTGAGTTCATGGGGGAGATGAGGAGTTCTCCTTTAAGGGAGCAGGGGTGAGAGGGGCTCTGCTGTTAATGTCTTTCAGGAGCTTGCAACTTCATTTCCTCACCCCATTGTGACTGATGGTCGTGTCAGTAGTGAAGAGAAATGTCAAAGTAAGTTTGTCTATGTGCATTATTTTTATTTAAAACATTTATATGCATGTGTGCGTGTTGACGGGGAATCCAGCTTTTTAGCACACACCAAAAAAGGAGTATCTTCTCCCCAAAAAAAGGGGAGATACTGATTTGGCTACTTAATTCTTTGTATTAAAGTACATTTCCAAGTCAGTGGCTTTTCTCCTCTAAAAGGGAACTTACATAGAAAACAAACTTACACAATTGATCTCAGAAGGTATGACTCAGGTGCCTTTTCTGTGGGAAGTGGTGTTAGGAAGATGCTATGTGAAGATGGAGGAGGCTGCTTGAGCTTTTCGCTTCCTGCTTCTTTTTAACTGCAACACCAAAACATCAAAGCAGTTAGGTATCTCAAGTTCCCAAGCAACCACAGAAGGATCGTGCAGCAGGCATGCAAGTATAAAACTCAATGGCATATCAAAAGAATGCCATTGCTTTCAGATTCTCTGCCCATTCTGTCCCAGTGAAGCAGCCCAGATTCCAAAGCAGTCGCAAAGGTCTCGCAGCAAGCCTACTGGTGGAAAGCTCATGGTGGTGTTGAATGATTTTTTTCCCTGTCTTATTCAGGATGATGCAATTCAAAATGGAGAATAAAAAACTCGAACTCTCACTTTTGCCATGCTGCAATAGCATGGATGCCTGGGTTTGCTTGAGGAGGGTTCCCTCTCAGTGTCCTCTTTCCAGTTCAGATATAAGTAACGAGCAGGTTAGAGGAAGTCAGGTTCCAGCTGAACATCAGGAAAACCTTTCTGATTGTTATAGCAAGATGACGATCAAAGCAATGACCTAGGGAGATTGTGGACTCTCGCACAAAGGGGGTATTCAAGATGCAACTGACCAGATATCTGAGGGGGATACTGAGTCCTGCAGAGTGTAAGATGCTCTTGTTGCTCCTTCCAGCTTTGCTATTCTATGATGCCATGATTCTACTGAGCCTGACCAGAGTGATGTATGTGGCAATTTAGAAGAATTTTTTTTGATCTGCCTTGTTAGCTTTCTTAACTTAAAAAGCCCTGCCCGTGTACAATGATATGTTCCAAAGATTCACAAAGAAGAATCTTTCCAGTCTTTCCAGCTTGATAGGGCTACATATTTCTAATATGGGTTCAGGCAATACATTTTGGGGGGTGGGGGGAGATTTGATGCATGGATTGAACTTTGTACTTTTCATTTTGATGCAAAGCTTAGAATATGCCTTCAGGCACAGGATAAGTTTGCATCTCCTGGGTTAGATATTGCTTTAATATCCAAAGGAAGAAAAGTGCTGATGAACTGTGGCCCCACATCCCATTGTACCCCTAAACTATCCCAAGTGAAGGAAGACAGATGTTTCAGGGGTGAATCGCAGCTTCACCTCGCTTCATCACAAATTGTTGCCATTAAGAGTTGGAAGCTCACTCCTAACTCTAGCAGTCCCTCTGCTGCATGATTAATTCATTGTATGGGTAGGCCAGTGCATTAGGGAAGTGTATGATGGCTCCAGAGTGCAGCTTCCTAGCCTTTAGATTCCTTTATAAGCTTGCCAAACGTGGCTTTGTTTCCTCTTTCTCCATCTTTCTCTCTTGTCGCCTTTATGCAGATCAGGTATCATCCAACCAATGGATTGGTTGTTTGATTTGTGGTGGGTAGGTTCTAAAGGTTGCTTTTCTTGCTTTCATTTTTAAACGACATGAGGACATTTATGACCACAGGACAAGAACTTACCTAGGTTAGACTAAATGGCTTCTCCAACCTGGCATGCTCCAGATATCTTAGGGCTACAACTCCCACCATTCCCATATCTCAGCCTTCTGAGTCCCAATCCTGCCCAAAAGACCACACTGCTTCCCTTACCTCCGCTTCCTTATCTTCCAGCTGCTGATCATTTGCTATTTTCCAGCTTTTGTGAAGATTTACCCCATTCCCAAAGTTGAAATACCTCTCCTAAGGCATAGTTACTGGTAGTGAACTATGGAGAACTTCAAGCTCCAACATACTGACATAGTTGGTACTTTGGGCCATGTCCTTCCTGCCCTTGGGAGGCTTCATCCACCCCAGAAATGAGACTCTCCAAGAACGTCTTTAAAATGAAATTTGGACCTTCAGCTGAAAGATACTTAATACAGAATAATTCTGTATTCTAATTATGATGGAATCTGAATTTTACCCATGAGGTACAGGAGAAAAGGCTAGACTAGAAGCTTACTTATACTATATTTTGATTCTTAGTCTATCTGGGGAGTGATATAAAAAGTCTTTGTCTAGAGAAGCTGTTGCCAGCCAGAATAGACAATATTTTACAAGAAAATACTGTTAACTCAGAATTGTCACTGGAAAGGACTTTGGGGGTTAACTAGTCCAACCTTGGCTCATTACGGAATCTAAAGGATATCACTACACGATCCCTAACAGATGGCTCTTCAGTGTCTGTTAAAAGATATCCAACAAAGAAGAGATAACCCTCTACTTCTTGAGATAGTCTGTTCCACTGTCAAACAGCTTTTACCATTAGGAAATTTCTTCTAACATCTAGCCCTTAAATTTCCATCCCAAGGTTTTGATCCTGTTTCCTGGACCAACAAAGGACATGCCTTCTGCCTTAAACTTAGTAGTGACTAAATGCTCAGATTCACTTCCAGGGGACCAAAAACCAACTAGGGAATTTTTAAAATTCCATTTGGTCAGTATGTAGATTCACTGCTCCCAAATGAATGTGCAGATCAAAATGCAATTATCCTTCTGATTTCATACTTTTTGCATTTTGCTGTGCAACTTGCAGCATTGAAAATGGCCAAAATTAAAATTTACATTTTAATAATAGATACAATGCTTATTTTTTACCATTAAAACATATATAAAATGTGTATTTTACCATAAAATGCATACAAATTGAATATTTATGTTAAATGTGTATCTTATTATAACATTTGTATGAAATGCATACAAAGTTTTGAATGGATGTTATTCACCAAATGTAGCAACAGGAATGAATAAATGCATGTGAATCTGACATGAACCAGAACTCATCTAACTGCTTTAAAATTGCTAAGAAAGAACATTATTTACATTTTTAAAGATATGTATACTGTGTGATATGTATAGATAGAAACTGAGAGTAGTTTAGTGCTGCTTCAGTATAAAACTGGAAAAAAGACTGACGTGCTTCTTGTTAAAAGGTCCAAACACTTAAACAAAAACAAGCTCCTTTCTCAGGAGGAAATCCACCCATTTCTTACCCATTTCAGATCTTCAGAATTTATCATAATTTCCACTTTTCTATGTTTAATTAAGGTTAAGGTTACTTGGAATATTTGATTATCAGGACATGAATGTTTAACACTGTGTGACAGCTGCAATATTTGTAGCAAACTTAGAATTAAACATGTTTAATGAATTTGGATGATAGAAAAGCATAGTGTAGCATTCTCTCTGATGTTCACAGAAGATAAATGATTCATAATTCATTATCTAGCGTCTGTAAAAGTGCAATTTACTGTTTAGTTCAGCCTTCCCCAACCTTGTATCTTCCAGATATTGTTTGGACTGCAACACCCAGAATTCCCTGCTAGATGGGAATTCTGGGAGTTGTACTCCAAATGCCTCTGAAGGCCACCAGGTTGCGGAAACCTGGATTTGTTTATAGACTTCCTTGATTGTGTAAGAAGTAATTCTAGGCTGACTCTAAGCTTGAGGGGATCTTGACAAAGTGCCAAGTGCTGGGCGCCTCCTACATTGGTTGGCTTCCCCAGAAGTAGTGGTTTTGGGGACCCTCCCTGACCCATGCAGAAGGTCTGGGAAGCAATGAGGGGGGAAATATCCTTGACTTGGTCTTGACCAACAGGAAGGAGCTGATAGATGGGGTGCAGCTTAGCAGAGCTCTGGATGCAAATGATCACTCCATCCTTTGCTTTGAGATCAGGAGAACGGGGATGAGTGGCAGGTCAAGTATTAGAAGTTGGGACTTTACAAGGGCCAGTTGAAGACCAAACTGGGGGAAGTCTCCAGGGAGAGGGTACTGGAAGGCAAGGGAGTTGAAGAGCGGTGGATGGTGCTAAAAAGGGAGGTCTTGGAGGCACAAGCCTTGACAATACTTCTAGTTAGCAAGGCAGGGAGGCAAAGGAGAGTGCCGCCATGGATAAGAAGAGGTAAGAGGCATTAGGCGCAAGAGGAACCTCTGTCGGAAATGGATACTGGAGCAAGTAGACAAAAGGGTATACTGGGAGGAGGATGCTCATTGCATAGGGATTTTTCACAAAGCTAAGGCTGATTATGAGCTGAGACTTGCAAAGAATATCAGGAGCAACAAAGAGGGCTTCTACCAACATGTAACTAGCAAGAGGAAGGTGAGCCAGGCAGTGGGACTGCTTAATAAAGAGGAAGGGGATTCAGTGAGGGGACAGGCGCAAATGCTAAAAGACTATTTTGCCTCTGTACTCTCCCCAAAGCAGGATGGGGGACTTGGGATTTAGGGTCACAGATTAGAGTCACCCCTCCTAGAAGTCAAGGAGCTCCTCAGGGAACTGGATATTATGAAGTCACCAGGCCCTGATGGGTTACACCTGAGGGTACTTAGGGAGTTGGCGGGGGAACTCTCATGTCCACTGGCCTCCATTTTTGAGGCCTTGTGGAGAACGGGTGAAATTCCAGAGGCTGGGAGGGTGGCGTCAGTGGTCCCAGTCTTCAAAAAGCATAGCAGAGGTGACCTGGGGAATTACAGGCTGGTTAGCCTTATGTCCACTGTAGGAAAAACAATGGAAAGGCTCATAATAGGAAATGCTCTGGAGTTTCTAGATAGGGAAGGGAGGTTGGTGGCCACTCAACACAGTTTCCACAAAACCATGTCCTGCCAGATGAACCTTGTGGAATTCTATGACAAGGTTTCAAGGTGGCTAGGCAGAGGGAACTTGGCTGATGTGGTTTACTTGGATTTCAGCAAGGCCTTTGACAAAGTGCTGGAAGATATCCTGGTTGAGAAATTGAGGGATTTTGGGATAGACTGATGCACTGTCCAATGGATTAGGGCATGACTGATGCACTGAAAACAGAGGGTTACTATTAGTGGGGAATCATTGGGATGGTGGAGGGCTACCCTTGGATGTATAGCCAGAAATGTGGCTTCAAGACTGAGAGAGGTATTTCTGCCACTCTATATGACTCTGATGTCTCCGCAACTGGAGTATTGTGTTCAGTTCTGGGCCTTTCATTACAAGAGGGGTATAGCAAGGATGGAATCAGTGCAGCAAAGGTCCACTAGGATTGTGGCTTGTTTGCAGGGTAAGCCATATGAAGAGAGACTGAGGGAGCTGGGTCTTTTCAGCCTTGAGAGAAGGAGACTCAGAGGGGTCCTGTTAACAACATACAGATATGTGAGGAGGTGCCATACAGAAGTGTGTCATGACCCTTTTCCCCCCTGCAGTGGAGGGCAGGATGTGTTCCAGAGGAGCAAAGCTCAGGGAACCAAGATTTAGGGTGAATGCCAGGAAGTACTTCCTGACTGTTAGGACCCCGAGGGTATGGAATGGGCTTCCACGGGAGGTGGCTGAAGCCCCATCAATGAGGGTGTTCAAGGATAGGCTGGACACGCACATGGTAGGCATGTCATGAGAGGAGCCGGTTGGAGCCGGGGGGTCAGACTAGATGGCCTGGGAGAACCCTTTTGACTCACTCTGTTTCTATGTTTCTATGTTCCTATGTGACCATGAGTCACAGTAGCAATACTATGATACACACCAGAAGACTGACCCAGTGGGCTGGAGTGGAGCTATGCTTGGGGCAATTGTGGGTATTATTTATAAAGGTTGGAAGTTCACATATGCAGCTGTCTTGACTGGAAGGCCCAGGGCAGGTATCAGCTGTGACTCTCTGACTGTCAACTGCAGCCGTGGCAGCTGCACAAGCGTGCTGGGTGGTGACCCCATTCCTGGGTTGAACCATCTCCCATTACCTTTCAGTTCATTCTCTTCCTTCTTCCCTCTCTCATGCACGCACACACACACACACACACACTGTTTCTCATATATACACCACCCAATTTTCTGCCAGGGAACATCTGGACTCAACTCAATGTACTGATTCTCACCTTTAATGCTTAAGATCCTGCCCGGCATATTTAGTCACCCACTCAAGGAGCTTTCTGGCTAATGATGCAAGATGAAAATCAAACAAACAAACAAACAAACAAATATTTAGAAGCCTGGTTCATGGGTCAATGTATCTTGTCAACTTTAATAAATAGTTCTAATTAGGAAAGTGACTGTGAGGTTGCAAAACTGGCAAGACCAGAACTCAATTCTGCAATAGTACACACAGCCATTCAGCCACTGCTGATGAAGTATACTTAGTGTGCAAAACGAAAACTGACCAAAATGTTTCACTGGCACCCACTAGCTAATCCAAGATGAAATGAGCTTACCCATCCTACTCTTCCAGAAACATATTTTCTTAAAAACCTTAATTTGTGTTTTAAAATCTGAGTTTCCCCATATAAAAATGGATCAAACTGTAACGGATGTGATATTGTGCACCACACAACTCTCTTGTCTTCACAGCTGTGGGAGGTGTTTCATTCTCTCTGTTTTCATATGCTTAGAGTCCAATGCAATCCATTTGGGGAGAGGATCCAAACATGACGATTCCGAAACTGACCTGGAGAAAGTCTAACTGAAGCAGAAAAGACCTGAATTGGGTATAGGTCACCAAATAAGCCCAATGGTATAAAGCAAGACTGGGAACACTAAATCCACACTCATCCTTTGTTTGGGATGAGTATTCACAAATAAATAATAACATCCAGGCAAAGGTTAGAGTTGGCTGGCATGATATAGGATACAGAATCACTGACTGACATCAATTTAAACTTTGACCACTGGCATTCGTATTTCACAGAATATTTAACAATGTTTGTATTCAGATAACAGATGGACAGTTGAACTATTCCATTGTCCAGAGTATCAACTGTGTGTTTATGGGCGGTGGGGGAATAGGAGAATACTGTTTTAAATACATAACTGTACACTTCCTCAAATCATTATTTTCCCATATCATTGCTAATCTGCACACAGTATATTGTGTTTGTAGTTTACTGCCTTTAGGATACTGTCTAATAGTTCCCCACTGCTTATGCTAAAACTAAAATGAACCAGTCTTTTTGCTATGTAACCAGGGCTTACTAGAGCAATGAAGAAAAGCACCCATTTGTCGTTGAACTTCAGTGACAGTACCAAAACTTAGTGGCAAATAGCCACTTTTTCCTATTTCCATGAAAGTGCTAGTTAAATAGCATTAGCATCATTACTATATCAGTGTAGTAATGCATTGTTATTAGTACTAGCATATACTTTTGGATACCACCCACTGACTGCAATATGGTCCTTGGCAAGACATTCCAAAGGTTATAAGGTTTTTTTGGATCTCTCCCTCCAAAGGCAGAGAGAAAGGTCCATCCTCAGTGGAGGAGGTAATGACTTCACTCTTCCCATCCCACAGCCTTTACTTCCTTAACATCAGAGCTTTAACATCAGTAGAGGTGAAAAGAAGGTGGATTGGGGTATTTCTGTCATGGATGGATTTTGAGAAGCTTTCAATCCAAAGCCATCCCAATTGCCAAACATTCTCCAAACATGGGGGCAATTTACACCAGCATGAATAGTTTGTTATTATTTATTTATTTAAAACATTTCCATGCCGCCCCATTCGCCGAAGCCTCGGGGCGGCTCACAACGTAAATTAAAATATAATACATTAAAAATATAAAACAAATTAACAATATAAAATAAGTCGCCCTGGCCAGATAAAATAAGCAAATAATATTAAGAATTAAAATGACGTTTAAATAAAAAGGTCTTCGCCTGGCACCGAAAAACAAATAACGACGGTGCCAGGCGGACCTCTCTGGAGAGCGCATTCCATAGATTGGGCGCCACCGCAGAGAAAGCCCTCCTCCGAGTACCTACCCTCCTAATTTCTTTCACGGAGGGTTCCCGGAGAAGGGCCTCTCCCGCAGATCTCAAGGGGCAGGTGGGCGTATATGGATGTAAGCGCTCCTTCAGGTAACCAGGACCCAAGCTGTTAAGTTTCCTTCCCATTCCTTAAAAGTGGGTGTGGTGAGAGAGTTAAGAAAGCCAGAATCACTCCTCCCTCTTTCCCATCCTGCCTGGTTCATGCCAGTAGAGCTTTTAGTTCCTTGGAGGCTTTGAGCTTTCTGCAGAAACAGGCAGGTTTCCTCTGTCCATCTGCTCCACAATGAATGGATGATTCCATATGGAGAATATGGGCTTCACACATTTTTGGCCTCAATCTGAGACCTCCCTAAATAAGCAGACAGCTTCTAACTCCATCTTTCTCCATTCCCAATTTTTACCTCCTTTTCTTATGGTGGTGGCAGAGCTGACAAGATCCACCTGAGGTTATGGACAACTGAGTTGTGAGTCGAGAAAAATAATCTGAAGGGCACTAAGACCTTGCTTTCTAACAAAGTATAGAAGTAGTACTTTGCCAGCTAGTATAGTACTTTGCCAGTTAGTATAGACAGAGGTGGTGGTGAGGGGACTAATTTAATTTTCATTTTCATGTGAATTTAGCTAATTCATACTTCCCAAACCAACAGACAGACTGAAACACAGCTGTCCTTCAGTATTCACACATCTCCAAATGTTGGTTTGCCAATCAAAAATGTGTGTGTGCATTTGGGAAAACTGCACACATCCTTATATTATGTCAGTAGAATTAGTTTTAGTTCTAAAATTTGTTTTAGTTCTAAACAAATTTTACCTACTAAACACACTAAAATGTGTTTAGTAGGTAAAATTGCCTCCAGGACGGTGTATATTAGGAGAAAGATACATGAAATGTTATACAAATTTTCCTGGGAAATTTTTAAAAAGAATTTGGAAAATAATGTGGAAGCAAGGCAAACTTAAGATAGGAGAAATGAGACATTGAAATCAGCACAGTCATTCATTCATAGATTCAGGCCTACACCTACATATAACGGTGCCCCACAAATGACTGGGTACACATGCACTCCAGTGATATACATTTGTTCCGTAAGAAACTGGTTCCCACACGACCGAGCATTTATGAGAAGTGGGCCATGGATGACCATGCTAGCTCCTGGTATCCTCATAATAATTTGCTGCTTTGTAAGGGACCATCTGTTTCTAGAACTAGTGCAGGTGTATAAGCATGCATGTATTTTTATAAAGTGCATGCATACATTCAAAACTATTTCTTTTTAACCATTTGGAGATTTTGTTTTTCATATTGCGACCCTAAGCCTTTAGCAGACCATCAGCAGATTAAAACCCAAATAAATAATCAGAATGATTTATACAGGGTTTCAGTGTGCCCAAACCCTTGCTGATCAGAACATTCTTCAATTCTGTAGGAAGATTTCAGTTCATACATTACACTGAACTATTAACCACGTTCTCTTTAAAACGGTCTGCCTACCAATGAGCACTCCTTTCCTCACAAATGAAGTTATTCACCCTCCCATTATCCACCCTGGAAGCCCTAATGTTGTATCTTACTTCCCTTCACAACTGCAGCCAAGTATGTTGTTGACTAGCAAATCCAAAGCTCAGGCAGGGATGGGGGAAGGGAGGAGAGACAAAGTTTAATCACTTTGTTGTAAGGATTAGAGCCTCTAATTTACACCGTTTCCCCAAATTACTGCGCTGGGTACACTTTTAAAGAAAAGCATGGCAACCTTCACTGAGCAAGAGAACATTTGTTTCTGGGACGGTAAAATGTACTTTTCACAAAAGGAGCCCTACAGTAATAATGCATTCAATTCTATTTCCCAGAATGCTTCTTAAGTATGTTAATAAAGTCTTTATTGTGTCTGCTTATAAAAGTCGCCACCATTTCCCATTAGAAAGTCTCTGTTTATTCATCAAACATTTACTGACAGTGACTGCTGGGAGCACGCTCGGATTTCCACTCCATTACACGTTTGTGGCATAAAACACATTAATTATAGATATATTACAATATTCAACTCATTGAGGAAAAATTAGATGATCAAGGCTCATTTTCCTTGACAATAAGCAAGTTAATGAAAATACTAATTACCTGATGATGAAGTGGAGCCTCCAGGATTGAATGCTGAGCATCTGTAGAAGAGGCTGGAGAATCCAGTATTGAATACTAAAGTCAGGAACACAGAAAAGTCTTAACAATGGTTCACAAGGTCATCGAGGGCTCTTTAATCACAGGGCAGAGGGTAGTCAGTCTGTGGCATAAACTTTTCATAGGTGGGCATAAGGATAGCGCACAGCATAATACAGCGTGCAGTCTCACCATCAGTGCTGGCTTCAGGCCCTTGAGGACCCTTGGGCAAGACCCCGCCATTGCCCACCTCCCTCAGAGAGTCTGCCTTTGCACCAGCCTCGTTACAGCTGCTGTTGCTCCTCCTGCCCTTCCTCCTGCTCGTTACCACTTGCTTGCTTGGCCAGAGAAAGCCAGTGAGCAAGCAGGCACGGGCTCTTGCTCCTCCTCCTCACTACTACCATGTCTGGGGCAGAGTGAGAGGTGGCTGAACAAACAGCTTACAAATGAAGAGGAGTGACCCCCAGGGGCCCTGCTGGGGTCTGGGACCTTGCTAAGAGCCAGGCCGGGTCTATCCTTGAAGTGGCCCAGCTCACCATGATCAAAACCTGTCGGCCTCGCTGTGTTTTGTGGCAGAGACCAGACCTGCACCTTCAGAAGGACCACACACTACCACACACTTGGGACTGAGAAGGTCCAGTGCAAGTGCGAGAAAGGAATCACAAGAGCTGATCGGTTCTTCCCCTGTGGAAAGCTAGCATGCCAGAGAGAAAGGACAATGTTTTTCTCTGCAGAGGGCATTACTGAGGCAGGGAAGCATCCCCGCAAGGCATTCCGAAGCTCTGGCATATGATTGTTCAAAGCACATGGATAGGCATATAGGGATAGTCCATCTGAAAGGCAATTGGCTCCTGGGAAGCACGCCTTGGCTCTCAGGTGGGTGGCAACTGAGAACAGAGGCTTCTCTGTGATGGCACCCAACTTGCAACACTATTTTTCCCCCTTGTGTGCTTGCCTGTTAGTTTATCCTTTTGGCACCCAACACACTTTTATGTCCCCTGATCTTTTCATGATTAAACTGATTATTTCATTGCTGCCGGTTTTGTCCCATTCTGTGTTTTTTGTTGGGTTGCTTTCCTGTTAGGATGTGTTTCATATTGAATGTGAAAGTCTTAAATGCCCTGTAAGCCAAGTTATCCACTACATCACTGGGCTAAAACTGTCTCATGTTACAGAGGGATTAAAACATAACTGCTTCAGTGCAAGGCACTAGAGACATCAAAGGGGCCATCTTGTGCAGGCTTAGGCAGAAAAAGGCTTAAAATGCCTGGCACATCACAGCATAAGCATATTAAGGCTGTTGCCCTGTGCATGCTTAACTGGGAGCAAGTCCTGCTGAACCACACAAACCTTACTCCATGTCCTGCATTGACCACTGGACTTTATGGTTCCCATGGAGGCTGGTGGAGCAGCTGATGCCCCTCTGCTCTGTTCTGCTCTCCTTCCTTGCTCCTTTCTCTGTCCTAGCAGCAAAAGCACTGCTCACTCCAAGATGAATCCACTTTGTAGCCATGGACAGAAGAGAGGCCCATCACTTGTTACAAATATTTAATATGGGACAATCTAATGGCCAAGCTATTTCAGCAATGGTATAACAATGGTGAGAGATCCTGCAGTGAGCTCATTCTGATCTGCCAACTATTCTGGGTACATTGGGAAATCTGATTCTGCAATCATAGAATTATAGAATAGTTGAACCGGAAGGCCATTGGGTCCAAGCCCCCCTGCTCAGCACAGGACACCAAGTTAAACCATCCCTTTTAGATTTCTGTCCAGTTGCATCTTGAATGTCTCTAGTGTGGGAGCCCACAACCTCCCTAGTTCTGTAGTTCCCAAATTCTTCTTTTCCTTTCTTAAAGGGATGTCTCCCAAGGGGTACTTCTCCCTCCCCTGTGGGATTCAGTTTAAAGACCTCCTGATAAATTTCATGCCTTAGCCAAGCACCTTCTTTCCAGTCCCTGTAAGGGGCAACCCATCCCTCGCTAGCAGTCCATCTTCCAGGAAATGCAGCCCGTAGTCCCAGAATCCAAATCGCTCATATCAGTACCATTTTGTAGCCAGGCATTCACTTGGACTGTTTTCTTTCTCTGCCCATTCATCTTCTTCAAACTGGAAAAGGTAAAGAGAAAACCGCCTGGGCCCCAAAGTTCTTTACTTTCCTCCCTAAACCTTCCAAATCTGACATGATTTCTTCAGCGCTCCTCTTGGCAGTGCCATTTATTCCCACATGTATAAGAAGGAAGGAAACATTTCCATGTGCTGTAGGAGCCTTGGCAGTTTTTCAGTTATATCTCTAATCTGTGCTCCAAGGAGACAGCATACCTGACAAGTCCACATCTCTTCCTGACATAGATGTGTTTCCATCCCATGCAACAAGGAGTCTCCCACAACTGGCACTCTTCTTGCAAGCCTCAGTATCATTGCTAATCCTCGGCTGCCCCTTGTCCTCTTGCGCAGGGTTGCCTTGCAGTTCTTCCATAGCAGGCTGCACTCCAGTCTTGTCCTCAAGTAACTGAAAGCAGTTCCAGAGTTCCACCGCTTCCACTGGTACAGAGTGTCTTCTAGTTCTAATTCTTCTGCACATCATTGTCACCCTTTTCCAGGGAGTTCACTCCTCATTTTGCCTTCGCTCAGGATTCTCCTCTTCTGCCTCAGCCTGTGGTTGCACTTTGTGCTTCTGTACTGCTCTGTCCAAGCACTCTTAATCTTCTCTTATTATCTCGAAGGTGGACACTCACTGCTCTGGTGTTCTCACCTTTTCCTCTGGCAGGGCTACCAGCCTGCCCTTGTTGCATGCATAGGCTGTGTTGACCTCGGGCAGGAAAACAGACATTGCACAGACTTTGTGTATCCACCACCACAGAGTCTTCTCGGTCCATTCTTTCTACTCTCTTTTTGATTCTAGCTTTCTGGGCCTATTGTAACAACCAGCGCTTTGTCCTGTTGTTAACCTTGAAGGTTAAGAACACGCTCCTACCAGTAAATTGGTAGGGCAGGTGTTGGGGAGGGACTAAGGTGGAAAAAGAAGTCGAAAGAAAAAAGTAAAACATTTAAAAAAGTTAGGGCTCTCCCCCTTGACCTGCCCTGCTGAACATTGTCTCCAAACTCCTGTTGCTTACTCTGTGGGAGCTTGGCAGCTTTATCCCAGTTTCCCTAGGCCAGCTTCCTCAGATCTGCTCAGTTGGGAGTCAGGAGCCAGAATGACTCTCCCACTCACACAGCTGCTGCTGGTCAGTCAGACCGCTCCCCTTCAGTTGTAGCTCTCAGGGACACAGACCCTCGTAGAATAGACTGGGTTAGTTTGCTGGGCTAGTGCAGACCCCTCACTGCTTTGCACTGGCTGCCTTTGTCTGCTCTTCCACCACAACTCCACTGCTAAGCTCCTGCTTGCTCTCCCTGTTCTCTCACTCTGGTTGCTCTCTCCCTCAGAGCTCGGCTGCTTGGCAGAGTCCCTAGGCCAGCTGGGGCAGCTCCTCTGATCTCCTTAGCTAGGAGTCAAGAACCAGAGTGCAGTGTAGTACTCAAAATGGAGCATAAAATACATTTCCTTATACCTTTTCATTTATCATAATATCTATAATATGTACTATAACCCAACCTGTTTTAGACCCTAATGATCCTTCATCTGGAAAATTCAGAGCATACACATTTTGTGAGATTGGAAACACTGGTACTTCAACCTCCTATACTCATGGAGCCCACTGATTTTTGTCCTTTTGGTGCCCTCTTTTGAAAGGTTCCATCTTGTTTGATTACATGAGCACAGAGACCTAGCTCCACTTTGGAAGTTCCTATGTAGACCTTGCACCACAAGTAGAAAATGGGCTATCCATTGAAGAGCCAATAATATCATCTCTGCCTTGGGATGTAAGCTGATTCCAGGCACCAAGTCAAGGTCTTGTGTCCCCTGAGGATTTCCACAAGCAACAGTAGACTTCACCTCTCAGGATCTAGCAAGATAGGCCTGGTCCCATGCCTGGTCTAGAAATTGCTCTGTCCAAATCAGAATTCAGGATTTGTTCTGTTTCCCAGTAGTGTTGGAATGTTGCCTCATTCCAGCAGCTTCCCTCTAAACACAAGGCAAAGGCAGTGCGAGTAATGGAGACCCACATCATATAGCTGGGGTGCAGAATCCCTTTCAGCTGGGGGCCCAAACTCCATTTTATAAAATGGATGGTTGGGAGGAAGGGGTGGGGGGAGTGGAAGGGGGTGTGGCAAATCCCAAAGGTTTCAGACTTCAGACAGCCTGGATTTATCCTCCGAGCTTGAGGTCCTCCATGCCTGTTGAACAGAACATATCCTGGGCATCTAGCAGTACAGATGCAACTTCAAACTCTCTCCGCTGGCTCAAGGTGTACATTGTCTTTGTTCGTTTTATTCCAGTTACCATTTGGAAAGAATTGCCGAACCTACAAGGAACTCCTTTTAGGTTTATGTACCAAATGAGGCAGCATGGATTTCAGCAGCAGCTTTCTCTGAGAGGTCAAGAACCAGCGTGACATATGATTATGTTACACACAAAGACATTATTGATAGCCTGCAGCAATGCTATGGAAGAGGGATAAACGCTTGTGTTTGTAGTTGTCTCTGCCCTCTGAGCAAGCACATCAACTGCTGAGACTCAACTGAAGGGTACTGTGAGGGAGAGGCTGAGCCAGCTGGCAGGTTTTCAGGGACGGCCTCTTTGATTTTCTAACCGATCATCAAGATGAGCCCCTACCTGGACTGTGATGTAAACATCTGGCAAGACCAGCCTTTGAATACGATTTTGGTTGCTGTCCCATGTCCATATACCTGACAGGATGGCCATATGTCCTCTTTTACATATGAGAGCCCCTCTATTTGAAGGCCAGTCCTGTGCTTTGAAGGTCTGTTTAGCCAAGTTCAGTGTAAAATTAAGACCCATTAGATGGGAGATCTGGTCCTTGGCCATTACTCCACCACATCACCAGAACTGTAGACTGAGCAAGGCAGACAAAACACCTCGTTATGGTCTTCCACACTAGGGTGAGATGTTGTGTCCTATTTAAAATATAATAATTATTTCTAAATTTTTATTCATTCACTAATGCATCCATTAGTTCATTCATTCATTACTTCACCATTTTTCTTTTCAAGAAACTCAAGGTGGCTTGCATAATTCTCTGTCTCCTCTCAATCTTATCCGCACAAGAAGAACCCTGTGAGGTAGATTGGCTGAGAGTCTGTAACTGGTGCAAAGTGAACTCCGTGACTGAGTGGGGACTAGAACCCAGATTTTCCAAGTCCCAGTCCTGCACTCTTAACCACGACATATCATGAAATTTTACAAAAGTCATTTGCCCTCTTTTTGATAATTCATGTCTTCATTTTTGACCATTCAGAAGTGGCTACATGGTTGCTTGGCAGTGCACCTAGTAGAAGACAAGTGCAAGATGGAACTACACATGTTCACACAGTGCTTTTCTGAAATGTCAGGCAGTTCATGCAGCAAGAGGCAGGGTGGGGTCATGCCTATAACACAAGTGCTGGCTATGTTCTTTCATGAATGTCAGTCATGACATTCCAGTGCATGCACACAGGAGTCCAAATGAAAGGGGATTCTATCTGAACAGAGCTCTGTTTGCATAGGGTAACTCTCCGTTCATATCTTGGCACATTGTGTAGGACCACTTTTCACACTGCAGCCATAGTAAGATGTGAAGCTGAGCCAGCCACCACACCTCCTGCAAGCCCGTAGTGCCTGCACTTGTGCTGTGAATCTGTGAGGGCTTTATCTGAGTTCTGCTACTGCAGCTTTCTTTAACCTGGTGCCTCCCAGTGGTGTTGGGGTACAGATCCCATGATCACCAGCCCAACCTGGCTGATACAGTGCACTGCCACCTGGTGACAGCTGCCACATGAAAGAAATTAAGGCAGCCACCACATGCCAGTTGCATTGCGTAAAGTGGCTAAGCATTGACTTGTGGAACTTTTTAAGGAGAGTTACGAGGAAACCTTATTGCCGTGCACCCAAAGGTAACCACAGAACATGAAACTAGGTGGCGTGTGATTCTGTGCTTAAAAGAACCCCAATGATCTGAATTCTGTGAAAGAAAAGTAGAATTTTGCAAACTGAGTAGACCATGCAAACTATCCATTATTGGATACATTTGCATTTGCAGAGTTTATTTGGCTTTTGCTAGTCATAGAGTTGGGAGATAAGCTATACATGGACTTGACATTCCATTTGCCAGGTGAACTAATATATTCCTGATCCCTTTTCAATGATTCTCCTGAGCATTGCTTGTGTATTTTAGACCATTTCTTCAGCCACAGATGCAAACGTGTGCTTTAAAAGTAATGAAAACAGTGGTGCCTTGGCTCACAAATTTAATCTGTTCCACGACTCTGGTCACAACTCAAATTGGTCGTGAGCCAACTCAAATTTCGCCATAAGATTCCATGTAAATAAGTTTAATCCATTCTGTAACTATTTTTTTTTTACTCACAAACATTTGAAGCAAAGTAACAAAGAACAACAAAGATCATGGCCATCTCCCCCAATCTCCCCAGAGTTCGTGGCCATCTGCTCCCAAGCATAATCGCTGGGGGGGAAGATGGCTGCGATCATGCTTGGGGTGAGATGGGCGTGATTGTGGGCGTGCTCACGGGGGAGACTGGGGCAATCATGGGCACGCTTGGGGGGAGACAGGCACGATCGCAGGTGCGCTGGGGGGGAGACGGGTGGGATCACAGGCGCACTCGTGCAGGGAAGATGGGCACGACTGTGGCCATCTCCCCCCCCCCCCCCCAGCATTATCATGGCCATCTCCCGCTCCAGAAGAATCTCGGCCATCTCCTCCGCTCCCAGCATGATCGCGATTGTGCCAGTGCAGGGAAGGCAGGTGTGATCATGATCGCGATTGTCACCCGATGCGGAGTTTGCAACCTGCGGCAAAATTTTTATGAAATTCCTGTTCCTGACCTGATTTGGTCATGAACTGAGGCGTTCATGTGCCAAGCTACCACTGCACCTGGAATGCAGTCGATCCAAATTCTGTAGCATTTGATCCCTCTGCATAATCACAAGGAACACACTCCACGTTCTCCCGTGCTGACATAGTACTATGACTATGTGTTACTTTCGCAAGTGTTTACTGTTAGATCCCTCCCATCTCTTCTTCACTGAACTGCTATGCAATGCAGAAAAAGTTCTGAGCATCACACATTATCTTCTAAGCAAACTGCCTCTCCACCTCTTTGTCTGTGGTTTCAGGCACTTCTCTGATCTTACCCTATTTTAATTGATGGAGAATTGCAAAACTTCTATAAAAAATAAAAGTGATCCAGATTTATATTTTAAATTCACAACTGTAGAATTTATGGAAATGAATAACCAGTTCACATCAAATATTCATTTTAGCCTTCCAAGTCACTAATCATATCAAACACTAATAAAATTAGTTTAGTTTAGCCTTGATGGAGAATGCTTTTGTGGCTAAGGGGGAGCTCTATCTTGTGCACTCCCTTTGGAGTGCTAATCTTATTGGGATCTGGGGGGAAACATGACCTTTTGGAAACAGAAAAGCTATATAACCTTGTCCTAACACAACACACACGCAAACACACACGGATGCTACATTTTGAAGGATAGCAAAATTATTGTTATTCAAATAAGCAGATTCCCCTAGTGTTAAAATATAAGACCTTCCTGAAGCAGAGCTGTTTTGCTACACCAATCTCCAACAGTTTCAAATTCTTTAGAGACTTAATGCCTAGCTGTAGATAGATATTTGTTAATGTGTTATATGTATTTTTTCTTCCTGACCTGAACATTTTTCTGTGATTTCATCCCTCCAGCATGGAGTGTTACAGCTAAGTTAAAAAGACTGTGGGGATACAAAGAAATGATTGCAATGGAGTCTGAAGTTAAATTCCAACATTTACAAAGAAGTAGATGAAAAGCAAGCCTTAAATGTCTCCATTCATAAAGAGGCAATGATCATGTAAGGACTTTCTATGACAACAACAAAAGAAGAAGGAAAATAAACCTTTATCTCTAAATGCATCAACCCTTCTCCTTTTATGGAGATCCAATGCCCTCGAGCTTGCTTCTGCTCCATGCTTTAATTTGTCTTTAATATCAGATGTGCCCTATTGATTTCTTCTGTGTATGTTTTCATTCTGAATAATTCAGAGGCAGATTAATGCCCCCCCCAACATTATGGTCAATGATAGGAGCAAAATTTTAAGATAATCAGCTGAGCCCTGCCTGAGAACTGTTGATATCCCCTGAAGTAAAGGATATGAAAGGCAAAGGGATAAAATGACACAATGGTCAATCATGGCTACCCACAAATGTATCAACAGTGATTTGATGATGGAAGCCCAGATCTATAGCGAGGTTCCATAAAGCCTGCTAAGAGTCCGTGCTCCTTCCCAGCTGAGCAGCGTGCATTTGTTCTTTGATGTGTGTTCCAAGGTTCCTTCAGTCACACACGCGAACCCTTGTGCAACCATATGCTACCATTTTTGTTATATTATTTAGAACCCGCTTCCTCACCCATCCATGATAATATGTTGGAAGTTCTTGTTTTCTTTTTCTAAAGGTTTCTGAAGTTTGTACCATTCAGAAATACAAATCTGAATCAGCCAATTCCACCCTCCCACACATACTGTACTCTTTCATTTCTTGTTCACAGATTGAAGAATTTGAGCTAAAAAGAGGATTTCATGAAAAAAAACCAGTCTTAATCTTAATTTTGAAAGCAGGGTTTTAACATTTCAAATGTTTGGACTGTGATACTATATCTACTTACCTGAGATTATGCCACTTTGGGATTAAGAAAACTCAACATATTTATGAGCAAACCTGTATAAGATTATATCCTAGTTTTCCAAGTCCTTCCTTCCTTTTTTTACAAGTTATTTTCTGTCCACAATTAAGTCCTAGAAATGGTAGTCTTAGAGCAGCCGTGGCAGACATTAGTTCTCCAGATGTTTTTGACAGTTCCTAGCACTCCTAACCATTGCGCATGCTAGCAGGGGCTGCTGGAGCCTCATTTAAAACACCTGGAAATCTACCTTACTTCCAGGCCTGTGTTAGTATACAATAAACATCTCACTCAGTAGAATTTTTCAGCTTCATCTAGTGTTCTTCCCAAGCATTTTTACAAATACAGCCTTCTAGGTGACCACCAGATTGACTTTCTGTGATTTCTTGTGTCTCTGGCTTGATTCATGTGAATATTTTTAAAATGGCAATGTCCATATATAACTTTTTCCATATAACTTAATTTTTTTTCATCAGCTAGCCCTTTGAATATTCTAACACACCACTGCACAACACTTATTTATTTATTTATTTATTAATTATCATAGCTCTATTGCAGCTTTTTTCCTTTCAAGGAACTCAAGTGGCTTACATAAGTTTTCTCCTCTTAGTCTTATTCTCACAACAACCCTGGAGATGGGTTGGACTGAGAGTCTGTGACTGGCCCAAAGTCACCCAGTTAATTTGATGGTGACTAGAACCCAGATCTTCTGAATCTCAGTCCCATGCTCTTAATGACTACACCGCAGTGGCTCTCAATATTAAAACATTTACAGTGGAATCCAATGAGTGTTAACTCAGAAGAGGGACTTACAAGAAATTGAACTGAAGACTTAAAATATAAATTGATGAAATGAAGGCTTATATGATTTGACATAGATGATTATTCCTTCAAGTATGTTGGGATGCATGTAAATTCCTTTTAGTACATCAGAAACCATCAAGGCTGTCTGTCTGTCTTTATCCAGGGCTTGTTCTGAATGCACATGAGGCAGTGAATTCCTGAAATAAAGCAGACCTGAGTCTGGACAGTGCTTGGAGAGCATACCAGCAGGGAATCCCATATAGCCACTATGAATTCCATGATGGAAAAAAGGTGGGATATAAATGTAATAATGAATAATAAATGAGTAAATTTGAAGTGTGTAGAAATTTATTATGGAAAGGAGCCCACATTTGCTTTGTTTCCTAATAAACTGTAAGATTCCATTTAATTACATGACGGTGAATGGCTATAGGCAGCCAATCAGTTGCCATTTGTAGACATACAACAGTATGCATGCAACTAAACCATCTATCTGTAATAGCTGGAGTTATACCCAAGTCATGCAATATAGATTGCATGGTAAAAGTCTCATCTGGAAACACTGATCTCCTTAGTTCTCTGAATTCTGATCTGTTGGGGATGGAAAACTAAGAAATAAGACATAACCCGTCGGTTTACTAGCAGCCAGTGGAACTAGACTGTTTCCTTTCAACCCAAAACTAGAAACATAGAAACAGAAACATCGAAACAGAGCGAGTCAGAAGGGGTCTCCCGGGCCATCTAGTCTGACCTCCAGCACCAGCCGGCTTCGCTTAAGACATGCCCACCATGTGCACGTCCAGCCTATCCTTGAACACCCGCACCGATGGGGCCTCAACGACCTCCCGTGGAAGCCCATTCCACACCCTTGGGGTCCTGACTGTCAGGAAGTGCTTCCTGGCATCCAAATGGAACCTTGGCTCCCTGAGCTTTGCTCCGTTGGAGCACGTCCTGCCTTCCTCTGCAGGGGAGAACAGGTCTCTACCCATCTCCATGTGACATCCCCTCACATACCTGTATGTCTCCAACAGATTCCCTTGGAGTCTCCTCTTCTCCAGGCTGAAGAGACCCAGTTCCCTCAGTCTCGCCTCATACCCCATCCCCTGCAAACCGGCCACCAACCTTGTGGCCCTACGCTGCACTGACTCTAACCTGGCTATATCCTTTCTGTAAAGAGGGGCCCAAAACTGAACACAATATTCCAGTTGTGGGCGCACCAGCATCATATAGAGTGGTAGTAATACCTCTCTCGATCTAGAAGCCACACTTCTGGCTATGCAACCAAGGGTGGCGTTCACCCTCTTGACCACCGCATCACCCTGCTGACTCATGTTTAACCTGCAGTCAACCAGCACCCCGAGGTCCCTTTCACAAGTGCTGCTCACCAGCCACTTGTCACCTAACCTGTACCTATGACACCTATTCCTATGCCCCAAGTGCAAGACCTTGCACTTATCCACATTGAATGCCATCCTGTTGTCTCCTGCCCACTTCCATAGTCTGTCCAGATCCTTTTGGATCTGGAGTACCTGCTCCTCAGTTGTGGCCACTGCTCCAGTGTTAGTGTCGTCTGCGAATTTGAACAGCAGACTGTTCACCACTTCTTTCATGTCATTAATGAAAAGATTAAACAGGATCGGCCCCAGGACAGAGCCCTGGGGGACCCCGCTTGTCACTGGCCACCATCCCAGGAGAGCTTCAAGCTCTTCCTGCTTATTACCCATGCTTCTTGCATTGGTGTACATGCACCTCAACTCCTTCCCACCGCTTCCTTTCCTTGGAGTTCTCAGCCTCCTCCTTCCTCCCATCCTCCCTGATACCTGGCCCCTCTCTGTAGGAGTCCTGTCAGTCCCTGCAGTATCTCTAAAACCTTGCTCCCAGAGCCCTGATCCTCCCCCCACACTTGTCCAGTGCAGACATGTTACTGGGGGGCCTGAACCCCACCCCCGGCTAGAGGATCTCCAGAGGACCTTTTCCCCATCCTTGTGAGGTGTAACCCGTCCCTTGCCAGAAGTCCATTGGCAAGAAACCGAGTGCCGTGGTCGAGGAACCCAAAGCGTACCTTCTGGCACCACACCCTAAGCCAGTCGTTCACCTTGGAGGCCCTCCTGTCCCTTCCTGGACCAAATCCCCGGACAGATAAGATTGACAAGAAGGCCACTTGGGCCTTCAGTTCCCTGCGTTTCTTCCCCAAGGCCTCGAAGTCCCTAGTGATCCCAACCACACCCTGCCTGGCCACGTCGTTTGTGCCAACATGGATCACCAGGAGTGGCTGGTGACCCCTGGAGCGAACAAGACGCTCCACTCTGTCCTTCACATGCCAGATGGGTGCGCCGGCAGGCAGCAAACCTCCCTTGTCTCCAGGTTGGGGCGGCACACCGCCGCCTCAGTGCCCCTCAGCAGGGAGTCCCCAACAACAATCACCCACCGCCGTGTCTTCCTGGAGGTGGTGGGCGGCCGTGCCCTGGCCCTCGCCTCTCCTGCAGCGGCCCCCTTGCTGCCTGACGTCCCAGGCTGGGGGTCCTGCTGGTCCCCCGAGGCCTCATCAGCCCCAGCCTCCCCAAGTGGAGACAACCTGTTTCCCAGCTCCAGATTGGTGCCAGGAGGAGGAGGAGGCCGTGCTGGCCTCCTCCTCCTGTGGGTGACATGCCTCCATGTCTCCGCAGCTGCTCCTCCCATGGCCTCTCCCTCAACCCTCTGTCCAGAGGGGGGCTGCTCCGGGGGGGGGGCTGGAGAGCTCTCTCAGCCCTCAGGCACCTCACCTCCTCCCCTCACAGGGTCACCATCTTGCACCGAGGGCAAGTGCAACCCTGTCTCTCCTGGGGAAGAAGGGCGAACATGTCGCAGCACTCACAGCGGACAGCAACACCTGTGACTCCCGCCAAGGCCATCTCCTGGTCTGCCATCGGTATCCCTTCTGAGACCTTACCTTGGTCCCCCCTGCCTTGTTTATCCTGCAGTTCCTCTCACTCGCACAGTTCTGCCAGACAAAAACCCACTCGCACACACATGCAAGAATAAAATAAACTTAAATTTAAATTGGAGGAAAAACAAAGCACAGCACAGCACTGCACCAAAACAAACAAACAAACAAACAAACAAACAAAGACCTCTGCATCCCAGTGAAGGGAGTCCCCGGACAGCCTGGGCCGCAGCCAAGGGACGCAGACAAGGGACGACGCCAAGGGGCCAGAGCCACAAGGGCTGGCAATGGCTGAGCACAGCCTTAGCAGTCCCTCAGGCTGGTGGCCCCGCCCCCTGCTCCCTCCTGGCCCCTCTAGCCTCTCTGGCCCCGCCCCCTTCCTCTCCGCTGCTCCTGGCCCTCTGCTCCCCTGCCCAGCTCCTGCCTTGCCTTCGCCAGTCCCCTGGCCACTCAGCACTCTCTCCCAGCCTGTGCCTCTGCTGCTCTGCCAAGAGGCCAGAGCCAAAAAACTAGATTGAGTAGTCAGTATTTTCCAACATTGACTGGACTTGAAGGGTCGCTAAGTGCTTGAGCAGCTGGCTCAAGAAGGGCAAATTTGTTACTGAGCAATAATTGCCTGAGGCCACAGGGCCTAAATATGTTGTCTGCAGTAGGGACTTCAGAGCTTCAGTCATTTCTTCAAAGCTTTAGGAATCTCACAATCCCTCAAAGAGGCATTGACCAACTCTGATCCTGATCTACATACTCAGTCTAGCTTTGGCTGATTTTACAAGCCATGATGGCAAGGATGTAAAGAAACATGCTAGGTCTTATTTCTCATAATAACATAAGAAGCGTTATGCTGGATTGCACTAGGAGTCCATCTAGTCCACCGTTTTGTTCATACAGTGGCCAAAGAGCTGCCCATGGGAAACCTCTAAGCAGGACCTGAATGCAGTAGTATCTTCCTGCCCATGCCTCCAGGCAACTGGTGTACATAGTCCTACTATTCTCATTACTGATGGCATGTAAGCATTGTCACTAGTAGCCATTGAAAGCCTTATTACACTTCAACACTGCCCAGCAGCTGAAGTTCTCTGGGTGGTTTGCAACAATTAAAACCAACAAAATACAGCATAATACTTAAAACTTTAACGATACAATAGAAAATAGAACTAAAAGCCAAAATAAAACACGTTATCGATGCAAAGATTTAAAATACAGTCATACATTTAAAATGACAGAAGCTGAAAGGCTAAATTCCTAGGAAAATAGGAACAGTTTCAGCTGGCACAAGAAAGAGCACAGTGAAGGCAGAGAGATTCTCTGAGATCTTATTCCACAATCGGGGCTGCAGCAGAAAAACCCTCTTCTTCACAGCCACTCACCTCACTTTCTTTGGCAGGGACTCCTGAAGCAGGACTTTAGGCAGTTACGAGGTATTGGAGGTATTGGGGTTAGGCAGGTATTGGAGGAGATGTTCCTTATTCTTTCTCCAACTCCATTCTAAAGCCATCCCAATTGCTTGGCATTGCTACATCTTGTAAATTCCATAGTACTGTGTGAAGAAGTACTTGCTTTAATCTGTCCTGAACCAGTCAGCATCATGGGCTGGCTCTGGGAATGAGGATGAGAGAGGAAGGAAAATGTCTCTTTTCCCACTTTCCCCCACTTTTTCCACATTTCTATCATGCCTTCCTTTACCATTTTTCTAAGCTGAACAATCCAACCTACTGTAACTTTTCCTCTTAAAGGAGTTGCTCCAGCCATTTGATCATTTTAGCTGTTCTTTTCTGCACTTTTTTTCAGCACTACTTTTTAGGTGCAGTGACTCAAACTGGGCACAGTATTCCAAGTGTGATCACACTACAGATTTATATCAATGTTTCTCCACATTCTCAGATTGCACAGACTGAAAACTGTTTGTCCACATCCCTAGATAAGCAGTTTGCCATCACCCTCAGATAGTTTGTATCCATAACAACAGGGCTAAATGGTGCAGCAATCCTGTCCATCTCTCAGTTTGTCAGACCAGTGACAGTGGCATCCAAGTCAGCATACAAGTGACTTTATGCACAAAATAAAGTCACTTGTATGGATACAAGTGACCTTATCAACAAGATAGCCAGTCCTGTGGTCCTTTGAAGGTTTGAGCTGTTGTGTTTCAGAGCCCACACCCGCAGGGTTTTTGGCTACTACGGAAAGTTCTGCTGGTTGACAATGAATAAATGTGGTGATAGTGGAGAAGTCACATTTTTTACTTTCAGTCATCTGGTAACCTCCTCTGTGCTCTGAGGTGGAGTCCTCGAAGAAGAGTTTTCCCATCTCATCTACAATTTGTATAGATTAGACCTCTGTCCAAGTTTTGAGCAGATGCCCACTTCAGATAGTAGCAGACGGAATGCCTGTAAAATAGATTATAGCTAAATAGTCTAATGATAAATCCAATGGGCACAAAGTAAAAGTGTAAATTGGCAGCACCCGCTCAGATTCCCATGGATAACTTATTTATAAATCTCCCTGTGATTTATTATTAATCTCCTTATGCAATAATCACTCATGCATATGAACGTGGATTAGCTTTAAAAATTAGAATCTGATTCATGTTTCTTTACAAAAGAGATGTTTTGACTCTAAAATTCAGTTCATCACTGGTTTGAAGATTTTGAAGACATTAAAGTCAGAAATTATGGCGGAAATGTAATTTTCATTAGCTTTCAGGTTCGTTTATTATTCCATTTCCTCCACCACCCCTACACTCTCACATTACATTGCTATAAATGCAATTGCAAAACCATTGGCCCCAATCACTTTGAGTGTTCCACCGCTCAATACTACTTGTCTTAATTAAGATTCGTTCATAGGAATTTAAGCAATTTCATTTTAGATTAGGAATGGAATTCTCAAAACAAATAAAAAGTGCATGTAAGTGTATATATTAAGCCCATATGGAAAAGCAAGTATTTCCTCTCATCAATATTAATCACCCTTTTATGCAGCAAACATATGTGTGATATGCTCCAATTATTTTCAAAAAAAAGTAGGTCATTGCAATTTATTTCTGTTTTCTATATTCCCCACATCACAGAACATGGTAAAATATATGTTTAACAGCCATGGTGCTTGCAGCTATTAAAGGATTTGGTACTAAGATGGGTAGAACAGTTGATCATAAGTTTTTTCTGTTTCATTACTATTCTGTGTACAATAACATACCAAACAATTAAGAATGGGGATATTTTTTACAGTCTGATTAATCACAAGGTTCTTTATCCTCTAATCCTATGCAACAGAATTCATACCAAAGTGAAATGCCCACTGGAGTTCAAACAATCCTTTGCAATGATACCACAAAGCCAAGATTGTCGTGAATGATACAGCTTGGTAGAGGATGGAAGACCCTCTGATTCTGGTGGCTTCCTTCATGCCCATAGTCAGATGTGTTGGAGCTAACCTCATGTTGTGTGACCCCATAGTATTAAGGAAAACGTTCTTAATGTTTCCAGATAATCAAAATGAGGAGAGGTACAAAAATGGGGAGAAGGGTATAAAAATTTCCAGGGTGTTGTTCTTAATTTAATGCCAAATTTCTTATGCAAGGGAACTAAGTGCCTCTGGAGAAGTGTACTTTGAAGCACATTGGGCCAATAACTTACATATTTTTGTCACTGTGTCCCAATTATTTGTGGGTGTTTTCCATCCAATTTTCACCTGCCTCCTCCTGTAGAGTCTGTGCCTAGAGTCTAGGGGATTTCCCTCCAAAATGCTTGGGCTATTAGCTAATACTATTGTGTTAGAGGTAGTTTACACTCATGCAATGTAATTTACATTAGCAGTTGTGTCCTCTTAGCCTTTAAAAAAAGCATTTAAACACTTTTACTGTTTGAATGTTCATATTGTTTTAAGGTTTTATAAGTCTTTAGCAGATAAGAAAGTTTATAAATGCTATCACTGGTATTGTCACCTTCGTCATATTTTGTAAACCGTATAAAGTTTGCCCTTTCCTTCCTGTTCAAAGTGCCCCTCCATCTCCCCCCCCCCTTTTCTCTGATGGCACCCCTTCAGCTTTGCTATTTTGCTACCCCTCTACTGGGATGTGAAGGTAAGCTCTGGAATCCCATCCAGTTGTCTTTTCAACACTTGTTGAGCCCTGAAATGAGACTAATTCATGATAGCCTCAGGTTTGCAAGGCATATGGATTCTCCTTTTTTTAAAGACACCCTCAAATCTTCCCTACTTATGGCTGCCACCCAGGCTCCAAATTGCTTATGTTCTTAGTATTTAGTCCTTACAGCTCTTCTTCCTTAGAATGTTTACAGAGATGATCTCCCACTGAGTTTCAGGGACTCTACTAGATTCGCTTACCTTGTGCAAGATTGGATGGAAGAAAGGCTTACAACTCCCATTCCCTGGAGCATGCTGGGAATTGTAGGGTGTTCCTTGCTCAAAACTTATATTTGCCCATCCATATTTGCCCTCCTGCCCCTTGAGATCAATGGCAGAGGCCCTTCTTCAGGAACTTTCCGTGCAAGATATTAGGAGGGTGGTACCCGGAGGAGAGCTTTCTCTGTGGTGGTGCCCCACCTATGGAATGCGCTCCCCAGAGAGGTCCGCCTGGTACTGTCATTATTTGTTTTTCGGCGCCAGGCAAAGACCTTTTTATTTAAATGATATTTTAATAATTGCTGATTTTATTTATTGGTTTTAAATTATTGTGCTAGGATATTTCCAGATTTTATATGTATGTATTTGTATAGATATTTATTTATATGTTGGAAGCCGTCTTGAGGCTTATGCAAATGTGACGGCATACAAAAATTCCAAATAAATAAATAAATAAAACTTGCAAGGGACATAAGAAAATGCTTTATTTGACTTGGACCGTGGTTCCATCCATCCCAGTACTGCTGATACTGCTTGGCAGCAGTTCTTCATGGTTTTATGCAGGACTCCTGCCTAGCCCTGCCTGCAGAGGTTGAGAGCAGCCCTGGGGCCTTCCCCTGCCTGGAGGGCTCTGCCATTGAGAGGCAGATGCTCCTGTTCTCTCCCCCCCCCCCCCGAAAGGGAAGTGCTGCCATGGAGTGTGCCTGGCATGTCCTTTCTTGAATAGCATGTGCAAAGGAATGAGCTGGAGAGACACGCAGGCAGGCATAGCAATGCCCAGTGTTAGAACAATCATGATGCCAATTGTTTGGTGAGGGGTTGGAGAAATGTTCCCGACTGCTGACTGGATAAAGTCGTTAAGGCATTTTCACCTGAACCACTGACCCCCATATCAGGGTATTCACTGCCAAGAACTCATGAGTGCCAGTGTGGTGTAGTGGTTAAGAGTGTGGACAGGACTCAGGAGATCTGGGTTCTGCTCTTCGTCCACAGAGCCAGCTGGGTGACTCTGGGCCAGTGACAGACTTTCAGCCCAACCTACCTCACAGGGTTGTTGTTGTTGTGGGATAAGATTGAGAGGAGGAGGATAATTACGTGAGCCTCTTTGAGTTCCTTGAAAGGACAGAACAGGCAGTTAATAAATAAAATAAATGAATAAATAAAGATGGTCAGAATCTTATCGATTAGCACATGCGCTGTTAGTCATGGACTTAGTCTGTTAAGTCATGGACTTGATGTATAGAAGTCCTACTATTACAGATTTTTTTTCAAGAAGTTTGGGACACAGCTACTATAGAGAAACTGAAAAATATGGTCTGTCGAAAAAGTAGAAGATGAACAAAATCAGAACAAGCAGAGTCGGAATGATCAACTTAAGATCTTGTCAATTTATATGATCCATTTAAAGTTGGACTTAAGACCATGTTTTTTTTCTTCTAAAGCTTTTATGGGTTGAATCCGTACATGGCTATACTTAAAGCAGATCCACTGAAACCATTGGGACTTAAGTGAGGCATGACAAAAGTCTTACCAATTCCAATGGATCCCCTCTAAGCATGACTGAGTCTAAATCCAGTGGTGTAGTGGTTAAGAGTGTAGGACTGGGACTGGGACTGAGGTTCTAGTGGGACTCACAGCCCAACCTCCCTCACAGAGTTCTTGTGAAAAAAAGACTAGAGAAGGAGACTTATGTAAGACACTGTGAGTTTCTTGAAAGGAAAAATGGTGCAATATAAATATGATTGATAAATAAATAAATAATAGGGTTTTTATAACAAATGAAATGTTAAGAAAATATGAATCTCCCAAATCATTTCCCGTTCTTGACTATACAGATTGTGTCTAAAACTTGCCTCCTATGTATACTTACACAGGAGTAAGGCCCACTGAGCAATGGGAGAGTGGCTTCCCTTTGGATAAACATGCAGAGTGACTCACAGTAAAAACAAGGAATAAATATAGCATTTGCCTTGCTTTATCTCTCAGAGCTTCAGCATCCATGGCCTACTCCCCAAAATCCTCACTTTTTGCCACTCAAGGCTATTACCTCAAAATATGACAGACGTGCAGATTAAATGTTGGGATGCACTGAGTGCTTTTGAAAGGGTGTCTGAAAATGAAGCCATACAAAGCTAGTGTATACAGCAGAGCTGCCATACTTTTCCTGATCTGGCACTATCTAGCATATTATCCCCTCCCCAATTATTCTCACTTTCTTTATCTGGGAATGCATGGAAAGAAGTTGGCTAGTTCCCCCCTTCCCTTCACAGCAGCCTCTTCCGACCATGCACAGACTTGCACTGTCCTTATCACAAGGGGGCCTGCTCAGTTCAGTAAGACACTTTGTGATGACAAGCCTTAAAAGAGTAGAGTGGTTTCTCGTAGCTGTCAGAATTGTGCATGATTTGCAGGTTACATGTTAGGTTTGAGCAGAAGTAGGTCAGTCTCCAGGAAAGAGATCTCCTGCCTTCCTTTGCCTACTGCTCAGGTTTTTATATCTCACTCATCATTACCGTGTCAGAGTGCATAGCGTAGCCTCAGGCTTTTGCATCAGCAGCCAGATGTAGCCGATGGTTTGATGCCACTCCCTCTCCAAAGTCTGACAGGAGCACTGGAATCAAAATGCAAGATTGTTCTGAACTTGGAAAGATACCTGTAATCTTACATGGCAGGATTTTCTTTTGGGCAGATGAGTAAGAGACATAAGGCCACAGGATAAGAAGACCCTATCTCAGATGTTTACCTTGGCATGAATTTGGGGACCAATTATCATGGCCTCTCCATTCATTGCCCTTGATATAGAGGAATTTACTTGCACTAGGCTCTCCCTAAAATCAATGAGACAGCATAATCACTACTATAACTGCAATCCTGTGCTGACTGTGCTAGCAATATTCCCCTCTGAACTCCATGGGCCTTATTCCTGCATAGACACGTACAGTATATGGTTACACTGTTAGTATCAATAAAAGCCCAAGCAGGTTTGGACTAGAAACAAGTCCCATTGAATTAAATGGGATGTACAGGACAGCATTCTTAAGCTCTATTGATTTATGTTGTTAATGGAAGTTGTGCAACCATATTTCTCTGGATCTCCCTCCCCCACCCCACCCCCTCTCACACAAATATAGAAACAGAGAAACAGAGCAAGTGAGAAGGGGGCTCCCAGGCCATCTAGTCTGACCCCCAGCTCTAGCCAACTCTGCTCATGACATGCCTACCATGTGCATGTTCTCTCTCTCTCTCTCTCTCTCTCTCTCTCTCTCTCTCTCTCTCTCTCTCTCTCTCTCTCTCTTACACACACACACACACACACACTCCTCTGAGAAAGGTAGTGTGTCCTTGGTTTTTGAGCTCTTGCACAAACACCACCAGCAGTATATGCAGGGGCTGACTGCCTCAACATGCAATGCCTGCAGTTAGACCTTAATAGGAGCATCAGCTACAATCCAAGATGGCTGTGAGAAGCAGCCCTCTAAGGGTTTTGCTGTGCATGAACAGAGGCATGAGTTGTTACCTATCAAGTTTTTAGGATTGCAAACACCATCTGGTTGGTTCTTCTATGCCTTCCAGCTGCATGGTATTAAATAAAGCTAAGATAACATGGGTTAAATTAAATTAGAAAAATAATAATGCACTTATATTCATGTCACTGCTAATTGCTGATAATCATAAGATAAACTTTTGTGGCCTCCCATTAAAAAAGACTGCACTGCCCCCATGTATATACAAAGAGGGGATCAGTTAAAAAGCATGTACTTGGCATGCAAGCGGCCAGACCTTCAATTCTTGGCATTACCAGAGAGGGCAAGGAAAGATTCTTTTCTGAGACCTGCTGCCAGTCAGTGCAGACAGCAGTGAACTAGATGGAGCAATAAGAAGACTCGATAAAAAGAAGCTTCCTATGGTCCTAAGAAAGGTTGTGACTTGATTAGCAGCAGGAACTCCATCTTGAATTGTCCACCATGATGGCCATGACTGTCCACTATTCATTGGGTTGCCATGAATAGGGGATGACTTGAAGGCACATAACAACCACCACCTAGACATTGAGCTCTTTAGCTCGGCAGTGCAAAACTGGTAAACATAACAGCATGACAATTCCACAGGGGCCAAAAGGGGGGGAAACCCTACTCGCCCTCAGCCAGTACCACCCCAAACACCGAGAGAGGAGGCCGGTGCCGACGTGGAACAAAATGCAGTGGGGGAGATGAGCTTCCAGTCTGTCAGAACCGGCTTCTCCCCCACCTCCTTGACAATGATAATTCTTCCATCGCTGCTGCCTCCCATGGGAATGGGAGATGGGAATGACTATAAGGCACTCTAAAATCCTGTTACTTACACAGTTCTTTGCATGGATAAAATGCATGAAGATTTCAATAAATGGGCAAAGGGCGACTGCACACACTGCTTGGTCAGCCTCTCCGTCCCTCACCTCCCAGATTTTTATGAGAAGGACCGACAGGACTCTAATTGGGATGACCGGCCCTCTCATGAGACAGAGAGAGGTAGCCATCTCAGGCAGACGATACCAAGGGCTGGAAACAAGAAGAAGTTGCTGTAGGACAACTGTGCGTGCCCCATGGCACCTAGGCTAACCTGCTTGCCCCCTTGTGATAGAAAAAGCTGAAGGTAAGTGTTGAATGGAGACTTAAATGACAATTCTTCAACGTTTTGTGCATGGAATGCAGTGGGGGCAGCAAAATGTCTTCGGTTAACTCTGGTTGCCATTGCATCCAAGTCATAGTGTAAGGAGATGTCTGATCCTTCCATTAACTGTATCCCTCTTAATGTACAGAAATTGTAGAAAGCGGGACTTTATATTTGCATCCAAGTTACCCAAATAAGCTAATTGTCCATTCAGAATTGTATGATGAGCAAAGAATTATTAGGCATCTGTCAGCTGAAAACTGAAATGCTAGAGATGGCTGGATTGCCAATGGTAGAGCAAAGAATGGCTGTGGATATGGCACAGATCAACAGAAAGCATTGCCTGGGTAGCATTCACGTCTATCCAAAAAACTTACTTTGATGTCTGCTCTTTGGACCTTGTTTCTGAGCAGAGTTTGAAAGCTGTGCCATATTGCATGATGGCTTTTGGCTATGCTTAAGCACATAGGATAGTAAACTGTGTCACAGATCTCGTTTCTCATATATGACCTGCAGGCTCAAAATGGAGTGGCTAATACATTAATACCAGGGCCATTCATGCCACTGAGAAGTGGACTATGTTCTGATATTAGTGTATAGAACCCTAAAGAACTTGAGATCAGTAATTGAGAGTGTGAGCACATTGCATGTCATGCCAATCCACTCTGGAAATAATAGTGGTTTGGTTGTTCTGCAAAAGCCCATGGTGTGCCCAACAGACAAGGAGGCCCTCTGTGGGTTGTTGGCCCTGCTTTCTTCACCCTCAGCACTATTGTTGGTGTCCCAGGGACACTGCAGCAGAACCAACTTTCCCACTTAGTCACCACCAGTTACAAGCTGTCTTGAGTTGCTGTAGCTTTTTTTTACTCCCTTTCCCTGTGACTTTTTTTCTTTCTCAGATCAAAAAAATCAGCCTGACAATGAGCTTTTTGGACAGCCCTCTACAGCCCCATTAGAGTGCTCAAGTGGCACCAACTAACTGTGAGATCATTTAATTTTTAAAATAGTGCGCACAGGGTATACATATAGGTTCACCCTTTTAATTATGTTAATTTGCACATGTGCAGCTGTGGGAATATGATGCTTAGTATAATATATGAAAGGTTACTATCCTAGGGCAGTAGCAGAGAACCTATGGAATGCATGCCGCAGCGGGCATGCAGAGCTCTCTCTGTAAGCACGTGAGCCAAGTTGCCCCAGCATCGCCCCAGCAGCCAAGCATTGGATAACAGCGCACATAGGGGCCATGCACATGCTAAGAAAGGAGGAGCAGTACCAGGTGATGAGGTCACGAGCCGCGACTCATTAGCTGCGACTCATCCGAACTTTTGCATGGCTGGTCAGTGAGCTACCAAGGATATATGTGTGTGTGTGTGTGTGTGTGTGGGCGCGCGCGCGTGCATATTTGCTTGGATTGGCTGTGAGTTGTTTTTTCTAAACTAAAACCTTAGTTTTCAGATTTTACTTGCAGTTGGCACTCTGCTATAAATAAGTGGGTTTTCAATTGCAGTTTGGGCACGCGGTCTCTAAAGGGTTCGCCATCACTGTCCGAGGGTTTAACTATGACCAAAGAGGTGCCAAAGGTCCACCATCAGTGGGTGAGGGTTAAAAAACCGAGGTGTCCTGGCATGCTTTTGATGGCTGGAATATGTTTAGAATGGGCAGAAATGATGAGCTGTGCAGAAAAAGATACTCAAGGAGGGCTTTTTCAAAATCGCATTATTTTCCATGGAACTTTAGCCCCCTATTGGGATTAGGGGTGTGCACCAGGGTAGGGTTAGGGTTACAAAAATGAGGTGTTCTAGCATGATTTTGAAGGTTGGAATATGTTTAGAATGGGCAGAAATGGTGAGCTCTGCAGAAAAAGCTACTCAAGGAAGGCTTTTTCTAAATCACATGATTTTCAATGTATCTTTCACCCTCTATTAGGGTTAGGGGCTTGCACCAGGGTAGCGTTAGGGTGAAAAAAACGAGATGTCCTGGCATGATTTTGACGGTTGGAATGTGCTTAGAATGGGCAGAAATGATGAGCAGTGCAGAAAAAACTACTCAAGGAAGGCTTTTTCAAAATAAACCTATCTTCAATGGAACTTTTGCCCTCTATTAGAGTTAGGGGTGTGCACCAGGGACGGGTTAGGGTTTCAAAAATGAGGTGTCCTGCTAGGGGTTTGATGGTTGGAATGTGTTTTGAATTGGCAGAAATGATTAGTAGTGCAGAAACAGATACACAAAAAAGGCTTTTCAAAATTGCCTTATTTTCAGTGGAAGTTTTGTCCCATTTTATGGTTAGGGGTGTGCACCAGGGTAGGGTTAGGGTTAAAAAAAGAAGTGTCCTGGCACAATTTTGATGGTTGGAATGTGTTTAGCATGGGCAGAAATGAAGAGTTGTGCAGAAAAGGCAACATAGGGAAGGCTTTTTCAAAATCACCCCTGTTTCAATGTATCTTTTGCCCTCTATTACGGTTTGGGGAGTGCACCAGGGTAGGATTAAAATTACAAAAATGAGGTGCCCTGGCACGATTTTGATGGCTGGAATGTGTTTAGATTTGGAGAAATGATGAGCGATGAAGAAAAAGCTAGTCAAGGAAGGTTTTTTGAAAATTGCATTATCTTCAAAAGAAATTTCATCCTCTATTAGGGTTAAGGGTGTGCACCAGGGTAGGGTTACAAAAACAAGGTGTTCCCGTATAATTTCGATGGTTGGAATTAATTTAGAATGGGCAGAAATGATGAACTGTGCAGAAAAAGCAAGGAAGGCTTTTTCAAAATCAACTTCTTTTCAATGTATCTTTTACCCTCTATTAGGGTTAGGGGTGTGCACCAGGGCAGGGTTAGGGTTACAAAAATGAGGTGTCCTTCCATGACTTTGATGATTGGAATGTGCTTCGAATGGGCAAAAATGATGAGCAGTGCAGGGAAAGCTACTCAAGGAGCGCTTTTTCTAAATCACACAAATTCCAATACAAATTTGGAACATCTTTTGGGTTAGGGGTGTGCACAAAGGTAGGGTTACAAAATCCTTTTTTCTTGGTATGACTTTGATGGTTGGATTGTGTAGAGAATGGGCAGAAATGATGAGTAGTGAAATATCTATTCAAAGAAGTCTTTTTCAAAATTGATTTTTTTGCAAAGGAAATTTTGCATGCTATTTGGTTAGGGGTGTGCACCAGGTTAGGATGACACAGACGAGGTGTCATGGTATAATTTTGATGGTTGAAATGTGTTTAGAATGGGCAGAAATGGTGAGCTGTTGCAGAAAAAGCTCCTCAAGGAAGACTTTTTCAAAATCAGCCCCTTTTAAATGTAGAAACAGTGCAGAAATAGCTACTCAAGGAAGGCTTTTTGAAAAATGCATTCTTTTCACTAGAACATACGCCCTCTATTAGGGTTAGGGGTGTGTATCAGGGTAGGGGTAGGGTTACAAAAACGAGATGTCTTGGCATGACTTTGATGGCTGGAGTATTTTTAGAATGGGCAGTAATGATGAGCAGTGCAGAAACAGCTACTCAAGTAATGCTTTTTCAAAATCGCATTATTTTCAAAGTAACTTTCAACCTCTTTAAGGTTAGGGTAGTGAAACAGGGTAGGGTTGGGTTTCCAAAAACAAGGTTTCCTGGTTTGAGTTTGATGATTGGAATGTGTTTAAAATAGGCAGAAAGAATGAGCAGTGCAGAAACAGCTACTCAAGGAAGTCTTTTTCAAAACTGCATTATTTCAAAGGAATTTTCACCCTTTGTTAGGGTTAGAGGTGTGCACAAGCGTACGGTTAGGATTACAAAAACAAGGTGTCCTGGCATTACTTCGATGTGTGGAATATTTTTAGAATGGGCAGATATGATGTGCAGTGCAGACACAGCTACTCAAGAAGGCTTTTTCAAAATTGCACTATTTTCAAAGGAAGTTTCGCCATCTTTTTGGGTTCAGGTAGTGAACCAGGGTAGCATTAGGGTTCCAAAAACTAGGTGTCCTGGCATAATTTTGATGGGTGGAATGTGTTCAGATTTGGCAGAAATATTGAGCAATGCAGAAAAAGCTACACAACGAAGTTTTTTTGAAAATTGCATTGTTTACAATGGAGTTTTCGCCCCCTATTAGGGTCAGGGGAGTGCACCAGGGTAGGGTTGGGGTTACAAAACTGAGGCATCCTGGCATGATTTTGATGGTTGGCATGTGTTTAGAATGGGCAGACATGATGAGCAGTTCAGAAAGGGCTACTCAAGGATGGCTTTTCAAAATCGCATTATTTTCAAATGAATTTTTGCCCTCTCTTAGGGTTGTGGTAGTGAACCAGGGCAGGGTTGGATTTACAAAAACAAGGTGCCCTCACATAACTTTAATGGTTGGAATGTGTTTAGAAGGGGCAGAAATGATGAGCAGCTCAGAAAGAGTTCTTCAAGGAAGGCTTTTCAAAATTGCATTATTTTCAATGCAACTTTCGCCCTCTTTTAGGGTTGGGGTAGTGAACTGGGGTAGGGTTAGGGTTACAAGAACAAGGTGTCCTTGCATGACTTTGATGGTTGGAATGTGTTTAGAATGGGCAGAAATGATTGGTAGTGCAGAAACTGCTACTCAAGGAAGGCTTTTTCAAAATCGCATTAATTTCAGTGGAAATTTCGCCCCATATTGGGGTTAGGGGTGTGCATCAGGGTAGGGCTGGGGTTACAAAAACAAGGTGTCCTGTCATGACTTTGATGGTTCGAATGTGTTTAGAATGGGCAGAAATGATGAGCAGTGCAGAAACTGCTACTCAAGGAAGGCTTTTTCAAAATTGCATTATTTTCAAAGGAACTTTTCCTCTCTTTTAGTTTTAGGGGTGTGCACCAGGGTATTTTTCAGGTTACAAAAATGAGGTGCCCTTACATGATTGTGAGGGTTGGAATGTGTTTACATTGGGCAGAAATGATGAGCGATGCAGAAAATTCTACTCAAGGAAGGCTTTTAAAAATTGCATTACTTTCAATGGAGCTTCCGCCCCATATTAGGGTTAGGGGTTTGCACAGGGTAGGGTTTGGGTTACAAAAACGAGGCATCCTGGCATGATTTTGATGGTTGTAATGTGTTTAAATTGGGCATGAATTCTGTGAGATGCAGAAAAAGCTATTCAAGGAAGGCTTTTAAAAAATTGTATTATTTTCAATGGAGTTTTTGCCCCCTATTAGGCTTGGGGTAGTGAACCAGGGTAGGGTTAGGGTTACAAAAATGAGGTGTTTTTGCATTATTTTGATGCTTGGAATGTGTTTAGAATGGGTAGAAATTTTGAATAGGTCAGAAACAGCTAGTCAAGGAAGGCTTTTTCAAAATTGCATTATTTTCAATGAAAATTTCACCCCCATTAGGGATAGGGGTGTGCACCATGGTAGGGTTCAGGTTACAAAAACCAGGTTTCCTGGTCTAATTCTCATGGTTGGATTGTGTTTAGAATGAGCAGAAATTGTGAGGTGTGCAGAAAAAGCTACTCAAAGAAACCTTTTTATGCATCACCCTCTTTTCATTGTATCTTTCACCCTCAATTAGGGTTAGGGTTGTGCACCAGGGTATGGTTAGGGTTACAAAAACAAAGTGTCCTGGCATGACTTTAACGGTTGGAATGTGTTAAGAATTGGCAGAAATGATGACCAGTGCAGAAACTGTTACTCAAGGACTTTTTCAAAATCGCATTATTTTCAATGAAAATTCCACCCACCCACCCCCCACCCATTATGGTTAGGGAAGTATACCAGGGTAGGTGTAGGGTTACAAAAATGAGGTGTCCTTGCATAATTTTGATGCTTGGAATGTGTTTAGTATGGGCAGAAATTTCAAGCAGTTCAGAAAAATCTACTCAAGGAAGGCTTTTTCAAAATTGCATTATTTTCAATGCAACTTTCGCCCTCTTTTAGGGTTGGGGTAGTGAACCAGGGTAGGGTTAGGGTTACAAACACGAGGTGTTTTCGCATGACTTTGATGGTTGGAATGTGTTTAGAATGGGCAGAAATGATGAACTGTGCAGAAACAGCTACTCAAGGATGGCTTTTCAAAATCGCATTATTTTCAATAGAACTTTTGCCTTCTTTTAGGGTTATGGTGGTGAACGAGGGTAGGGTTGGGGTTACAAACACTAGGTGTGCTGGTATGAATTTGATGGTTGGATTGTTTTTAGAATGGGCAGAAATTGTGAGCTGTGCGGAAAAACCTACACAAGGAAAGCTTTTTCCACATCACCCTCTTTTCATTGTATCTTTCGCTTTGTATTAGGGTTAGGGTTGTGCACCAGGGGAGGGTTAGGGTTACAATAATGAAGTTCCCTGGCATGGCTTTGATGGTTGGAATGTGTTTAGAATGAGCAGAATTGATGCGCTGTTAAGAAAATCTCCTCAAGACAGCTTTTTCAAAATCACGTTATTTGCAATGGGACTTTAACCTTCTTTTAGGGTTAGGGGAATGCACCAGGGTAGGGTTAGGTCAATTGTGGTGAACCTATTGCACATGTGCCACAGTGAGCATGCAGAGCCCTCTTTGTCGAGCCACGAGCCAAGTCCTCCCAGCATTTCCCTGGTAGCCATGTATCAGATAACTGCACACCTAGGTGCCATGTACATTCTCAGACAGGAGTAGCTGCACCAGGCAATGATGTCACCATGACGCATTATCTGCGACTCTTCTGAGTTTTCGCATGGCCAATCTGTGCGCTGCTAAGGATATGTGTGTGTGTGTGTGTGTGTGTGTGTGTATTTACTTGGACTGGCTGAACGGTTTTTCTAAACTTAAACCCCAGGTTTTATTTTATATAACAGTGTTGGCACTTCGTGATAAATAAATCGGTTTTGGGCTGAAGTTTGGGCACTCGGCCTCTAAAATTTCGCCATCACTGTCCGAGAGTTTAACTGCTACCAAAGAAGTGCCAAACAGGAGAGTTTTCCTCTTTCGTTTCAATCGACAGTTTTCATAAGGAAGCATATCAAGGCAACCCAAAGTGAAAGTGATTGTTGCTCATGAAAAGGGGGTGGTGTGGTTTTTATCCCCTTCACAGGAGGACCTCATGTTGTTTTGTTTTGACTTCAAAGTCCTCTGGGTGATGCACATTTTTTTTACACAAGGCACTTTCACATTCTGGGCCCCTTTTAAAGGAATTTTTGTTGGGACAGTGGCTGGTTTTGACTGCGATCTATGGCTCTATGCATTTCAGTGAACACACATTGCCCTTTCAGAAGCTTCCTTTAAAAGAGAAGGGGTGCACATTTGCAATTTCGCAAGCAGCTGCAGTCTGTGGAAAAGTGCAAAATCTGCATCATCCTGAGGATTGTCACAAATAAATAAATAATATTAATTTTTTAAAAATTAAAACATTAGAAACTTTCCACAAAGGAAATATGAAAATTAGAGCCTCTTTATCATGGGCAAAAGTTTACTTTCATTTGACAGTTTGCCTTTTGCCAGGTATCAAGAGAAGTCAAAGGGAGGGGAACTCTATTTGTAGCTTCTTCGGGACAATGTCCAAAAAAGACTTATGATCTGGTGGCAGGGCAGCAAATCAGTGCCAGCTGTTCCCAAGTACAGCTTGGGAACATGTGGGGTTGATGGCACTGGCATATTCCCAGACATGCTTGGCAAAAGATGCGCTTGCCAAGCAGCTTGAGATAATTCCTGGAACCAACAACTGGGCTGGTGGCCAAGGTTCAGAAAACAGGGCAACCCATCGTGGATACAACAATTCCTATCCATAGGTTGTCAGGGTGGCTTTGTGTCCACAAACAAGTCACTCTGTAGGAATCAGTTCAGTTTCATATGACGGAGCAACCGATCATGGATAACAATCCATGAAACATCAAGTCACGTGAACCCAGTCGGTGCCTTCTTTACCAGCCTGCCTAGTCACTGAGGTCATCAGATGGCCTGGGACTGCCTGGCCCTGTGGCCTGGTCACAATCCACCCAAGCAGATCCTTCAGTGTGATGCTGTCTTTGTGCAGAGCTGCCTCCTCTGGGACTCAGGCAGGCAGCAAAGTTCTGCCTGTTCTCAGCACCGTGGAAGATATCTTTACTTCATCTGGCTTTCCGCACTTGAACATCAAAGCTTTTACTGGTATCTTCTTTTTTAAAACACTTATAATATAATATTGTATTCATATAATCTTTCAATGTTTATCTTTCCAGAAGTTGTTTAGATGGGGAATAGTATCTAAATAGAGCATGTTGTGTTTGCTGCTGCTAGTGCTGCTGGTGTTGTTAAAAAAATCTACCAGAAGAGTCTCTTACATAACCAGAGGTTAAATAGCTACTCACATAGCTTTCAAAAAGGATTGGATTTGCATAAGACAAATATACATTTAAATGTAGTATTCTAAAAGAAAAACATCTTTTCTTGGGTGGCAAGGACAGAAGCCAATATTAGTGAATGGAAGTTTAGCCAGTCATATGCAAGATATCATAAAACAGTGGTACCTTGGCTCACGAACTTAATCCATTCCAGTACTCTGGTTGTGATCCAAATTGGTCATGAGCCAAGTCAAATTTCCCCATAAGGTTCAATGTAAATAAGGTTAATCAGTTCTGTAACTACTTTTTTTAAATCAGAAAAATATGAAGCAAAGTGACAAAGAAAATCAAAGATCGTGGCCATCTCCCCCCCCACACCCCTAGCATGAGTGCAGCCATCTCCCACCCCCAAGCGTGACTGCAATCATGCCCGTTATCCCTGCATGCGCCCGTCATCCTGGCATGCTGGGGAGGGGGAGAGATGGGCACGATCATGCTGCGGGGGGAGATGGCCAAGATCGCAGTTGCACTCGTGCAGGGAAGACAGGCGCAATCTCGGCCGTCTCCCCTCCCTGCCCCCAGCACGATTGCGACCATCTCCCCACTCGGGGTGGGGGTGGGGAGATGGCTGAGATTGCGGTCACCACCCAATGCGGAGTTCATGACCTGAGTCAAAATTTTAAGAAATGTTTGTTCGCAACCCGATTTGGTGGTGAACTGAGGCGTTCATGAGCCAAGGTACCACTGTAATGATGCCACAGGATTACGCCAAGGTGGCAAACCCCCATCATTTCTTACATGGCATCAGAGTGTATTAGAGGACTGATGACAATGAACGTGCCAGAAAGAACTGATTGAGAACATGACAATCTACAAGGGAACTAAAGACATCTGCAATTTGGATTTACAGTAGATGTTGAGATCACTCAGTTAAAAGGATGAAGTCAAATCTTACCCACCTGGAGGTCCAGGCTCAAAGCCTGTGGGCTCAAGGGAGGTATTGTAGTAGGATGAAAATACAGATAAATGCAGTTATATAAAGTGGCTGAAGAGTCAACGAAAGAAGAAAAGTAAGATTCCATACTGACAGACCTGAGATATTCCAGAATATCCATCCTAAGACTGGAAATAGTCTATTGCTAAAGTTGCTGTGGTGCAAATTGTGTATTGGGTGCCATGGCCACCAATTAATTAAACTATCAGCAAAGGATGCTGTGCAGAAGTCACCTTATTCTCATTGATAAAGTAATTGTACATAAGCAGGAGCTTTTAAAAGTACCAAGAAGTACCTTCAAACAGCAGACACCCCGAATCAGATGCATGCTTCTTCACCAAAACGACTATATCCACCTGAATTCCATACCAAACCATCCACCTCATTTCATTGACTAGGAACTTCTGAACAATGCAAGTCTCTCTCTCTCTCCTCAAATGTATACCTCTGCAACTGCAGCATACTCTCTTTTCCTAGCCACTGACAGCCCTCCTTTCTCCTAGTCCTGGTGCATTGAGATCTGCACTGCAACTTTAAAGAGAACGGGGAAGAGAAGGAACCAATAGTGTGGTTTCCAGTAGTGACACTGGTGAGTCAGTCTTTTTGCAGCTAAGTTTCTTGGTCCTTTGGCTATTCCAGTGATTTATGTCTACCAGGCTTGGGGTAGTGTAGACTTTATTGGAGACCACTAAAAAGTCTAACTTTTTGCTTCATATTTGATATTGATTGATTTCTGCACTGTCTTTCACAGCTATTACAAACATTTCAGAACAGAAACCTTAATCAGATTTCAGAAAATGAAACCCAGTCCGGAAAGCTTGTGTCCTGTGCTGCTTGTGACTTTGTATTGTATGGCATGCTATTCTTTTAACCAGCTGTAATTCTCCCAGAGAACATTTGTCAGTTGGTAGACTAAAAATATAATAAATGAATAAATAACACAAAACTGTAAAAACAGTTTTTTTTACAGTTCTAAAAGCCATAGAAACTATAACAACCAGAATGATCATGCCCCTATTAGATTCCATCTACATCCAACAGATCAGCCATATTCTTCTCCATATTAGAGGTCGAGCATGCAAAAAGAAGTCCCGCACTACCAGAGAACAGAAACAACTGCAGGCCACCTCAAAGGACGACCAGTAGGCAGGGTGAGCAATCAGACAGCAGGTTTGCGTGTACATACAAAAATGTGCATGGCAGTGAAATGCTGGTTATCTCTTTTATTATTATTATATTTTTTAAGCAAGATGGGTTTGCCATTTGGATTTTGTGCCTCAGGCATCCAAATGTCTTGGGCCATCTTTGTGCAGATGGTTGGAGCAGCTGAGCTATTCTGCACTCTAAACAGGCTGGGAAAATGCCCAAGGTCACCAGCCAAGCAGACCCGCAAGCGTCACCTCGTTAAACATGCTTGTGCTCCAACTGAACAAGTGGCAGGATTGTCAAGCGGTTGTTTGGAGACCAATGTTTTCTTGTTTTAAAGCACAGTTTCTCCCTCCACCCATTTGTTGGCAAGTGGTTTGACAGCAAAGTCATAACAGATGGGCTTTAAATTGCTGCTAACCACTCTGTTGAAAATTGCCACAGGCTTTACAGTGCAATGGCAATGCTTAAAAGAGAGATGGAATTAATCACAAATTTCTCTGCTTTACAAAATTCCGCATGTTAGTTGAGATGCACAACTTGTGTGGCAAACTTTCTGCAGTGAAGATGTTGCAATCTTGGGCAAGAAGCATTTACTTCTGAGTAAACACACTCAGCCCCTTCATGGATCACTGCCTTGCCGTGTCGAAGGGGCTTGCGTAGTGCAATGAAGCTATGAGCTATGCTGTGCAGGGGCACCCAAGACGGACAGATATGAACATTTATATCCTGAATTTCAGGGTGATGCTGCTGCCGCCGATGATGATATGATTGCAAAGTTTTATTGAAGAGAAGAATAAAGGAATGCAGCTATGCAGAACATATCCAACATTCTGTTCACACAGTGGCCCATTAGTTGCCTGTACAAAAACCGCAGGCAGAACTTGGGTGCAAGTGTAGCACCCTCCCTTCATGTTTCTTTGCAGCTGGTATATGTGGGCATACTGCCTCTGATGCCAGATGTGGTGTAGTGTCATCGGAACCAGTGGCCATTGACAGTGTCCTCCTCCATGAATTTCTCCAGTCCCCTTTCAAAGCTGTCCGAGTTAGTGGCCATCACTGCCACTGGTGGAAGTGAACTCCTAGCCTTAATTATGTTAACGTCACTGTGTGGGGTGAGTGCCCTGGCTCCGGAGTTCTGAGTTCCCCACCAGTCAGCCTTGGGGGATGACCACAGATTCTAATATTATGAGAGAGGAAGGAAAATATATCCCTATCCACTTTCTTCACACCATGCATACGTTTGTACATCTCTGCCCTGTCTTCCCTTACTTCCCTTTTGCTAAGCTAAACAATCCCAGCTGTTGTAACCTTTCTTCATGCGGGGTGGGGTGCTTCAGTCCCTGATTCATTTGCAGCTCTGTAATCTCCAGTTGTATATTAAAGTTATATCCCACTTTTTTTTCTTACAAAGAACTCAGAGCAGCTTAGAACAGTCTCCTCCTCCTCATGCTCTGTCTTATCCTCACAACAACAAGCATGGGAGAGTCTGCAGCTGGCCCAAAGTCACCAGTTGGCTCCATGGCCAAGCAGACACTAAAACCCAGATGAACTGACCCAGTCAATGCTCTTCACCACTATGTCACACTGGTTTTTGAAGGTACCGTGACCAGAACTGTACCCTGTATTCGAAGTGCAGTCATACTATAGATGTGCATAACGAGAGTGTGATATCAGCAGCTTTATTTTCCCTGATTATGTCTAATTATGTCTTTTTGTGATGGGTAGGTGAAAGAACTAAAGCGTTAGCTGATTAATTGGTGGGAGCCATCCATAATCAGGGAGAATTAGAAAAGATGGTGCCAATTTGCCACCCTGTCTGTATGCTGGCATTTGATGATTCTGGGGTGCCTGTGAATATGGGCAAAGTGTTCTTCCTACATATTGCCGGCAGGGCTTTACACTGCTATGGGGATCACTCCCCCACCTTTCTATCCTCAAGATGCCACTATAAAGACAGAAAGCATTGCTTTCAGCTGCATTTGTCTCTAAGTGCCATCATGGAACCAGCTCTCATGGCCTATGTGGTATCATGATGAAGTGATAGAAGGAAACATTGCCCTTACTCAGCTTTGGCTTCCTGATGTCAGGTTTTTTTGGTTGGGGAGGGGAGGTTAATGGTAAGTTGTAGCTGCCCTGTGCTAAACCATGGGTATTGCTAAAGTGTTGTCCACTGAACTACTGGTAGAATGGCCTCACTGGAAAAAGAAATGTGCAAAGACTTGCAATGGCATATAGAGCTTTGAATTTCTTGATAAAATAAACCACCCACTGATTTGCTCTTTCTCTGGGTTCTCACATGTGGACAAGTATAAATATGAGATCCAGATGATCATGGAGATGACTTTCTACTCTGGTAGCAATGGAGAAAAAAGTATCCGCCAAATCACTGATTTTTCTGGCCATGTTAATGCACACACAGCATTTGTTTCCATGCGCAGATCAGAACTAAGTGGCGTAGGCTAGCGCTAGGAAAAAGAAATGTACGTCCTTTTTATTCGCTCACCTTAGAGTCTAGAATGGAGTGCACCACTTAATAGGGGTCTAGCAAATATTATCATTTGATGATTCCAAATAACAGTACTGCATTTAGTTTTTGCAAGAAAACTGTTCCAGTTACATTGCAGATCTGAGAATATTATGAATGTCTTTGGAAGGATAAAAAAAAGGAAACTGGAACTGAATGCTTACGTGCAGTCATAGGAAATGGTAGGAAACAGCTGCTCTCATATTTCTAGATTTGTGATCATAACATGATTGCTTCCTATTGGGGGAACATGATGTAGCATTTCATAATGAAATGAAATGTTTCCCAGTCCCTAAATGGAGCTTAAGCTGCACTTCCCAACAGGGTATAAGATGTGGCTTTAAGCCAACCTTCTACAACCTGGTGTTCTCTAGGTACACTGAATTACAACTCCCATTAGCACTACCAGCATGGTCAATAACCAGGGGTTCTGGGAATTGTAGTAGAACACACATGGGAGGAGCACCAAGTTGGGGAAGACTGTTTGAAACGCAAAGGGAACATAATTCAGCTTTAATTGAATTATGCAAATCTTTGTGTATCCATGCACATAGCGACAACAATAATTAGAAATAACAATAGAAATAGTAATAGAAAATCTTTCCAAACAAGCAGTACCAGAATGGTCTGGATCTGTACAGAGATTTAAATTATTGCATAGACATATATTCCCAGCAGGAAAATCTTAAATCATGGTATTATGCTACCATTGGCAAAGTCAACCAAAATGCAAGAGACTGGTTTTGGATCAGGGTGTCATCCAGGCTGACAACAGGGAGGAAGCTGGTTTTATGGAAGGCCAGCATTCTGTGGATCACACCACCTGTGTGCTCACAGTCACCTTAAGTGCCGAAGACACTGCGGAGACAAGAGGTAGTTGATGGCAAGTCAGGGAGGAAGGCTGCAAGGGAGGATGGCAGAGAAGTTTTGAAAGCAAGAATCGATACGTGAAATACTTTCAGACATCCTGGAGCCATAATGATGTATGCATGGTTAAGTAGAGATGACAACTTATTAGCATTGTTGTCCCATTCTAGGTGCTTTCCTTCCTGAGGGCAATTTATTTGGGTCTATTTCTTTGTTTGTTGCATCCAGAACTGATTATAGGATGGATCTGTGTCTTTGCTTTACTTCGTTGTTTGTTCAGTTAAAAAGTGAACTCAATATCTGTCACCCTTACTTCTGCATCACTCAAGTAATCCAGCAGCACAAACCTATGCTTTCCAGCCTCAGCACTAAGAGGCTGTGGTGCAGTTAGGGAGTTCCAGGTGCTGGGCTTAATAGTCTTGGGGGCGATGACGTGGTGGCATATTCTGCAGTGCAGTCCCTTACCAGGGCAGTTCCTATAGTCATGCTTCTCAGCTCGTGACTGGGTTCAGATAGCATGATAACCCACAGTCAAGGGTGGAGTGTGGATCAACCTTGAGTTGTTGAACCAGGGGTTTTGCTGAATGCGTCTGAAACATGTTTGTTGGAATGTATCATGTTGTCTGAGCTGCTCTAACAAGCACAAACAGTCCAAGAGGCGAACCCATGGTTCTTGGGCTGTGAACTGTGGATTGTTCACCATGATCTGCTGTCCTGACTGGGTTCAGACCGTGGTTCAACAGCAACCCTCACGCCACCCATGCCCACTCTTTGACTGTGGGTTATTGTGTTGCCTGGACCCAGTTGGTACATCTAAAAATGCAGGTAGTCATACAAACCAGTTCTAGCAGTTTTCTCCTATGCCAGGAGCTAGACTTCTGTAAAGCCAATGAGTCTGAATGCGCATTCAGAACCAAGCCACTCCCAAATACTTCGCATTGCAACAAGGAATGGGATGTTGTTGCTGAGAAAACTCATTCCTCCTCAGCTGCCGTGAGGATTGCAGCTCGGCTCAGAGCAGGGACGTCATGGTGGGATGGCTGCTAGCAACAGCATCCCTACAAATTGAAAGTGCCAGCACTGGCTCCCTGTGAGCCCTGGCACCACTGAGCCACCTCATGGGCAAGGCACATGTGTCTTGGTGTGGTGCTCAGTCACTTCAGCAGGTGGTGAGCTAGCCCTGCATTCAGAAACAGGCCTCCACACAAACTGAAAACTCAATTGTTTTGCAAATGCATGGAGTCTTTGAAAATACTCTGTGTAGTTCTCTCTTCTATCCATTGTATTCCATTGTAAGTGCTATCAGGCAGCCTACATAATATGAGACTTGGTGGTGGGTGGTATAAAAAGTCTTAGATAAACAAACAAACTGGATTTGAGTTCAAAAGAAAGGTTTTGTGTTTTGGTGCATCTCTTGTGTCTTGTACTTAGGTTCTTGATCAACTTGCTTTTCTCCTCAGTAGTTGCCCTTATGGGAAGAAAGCATTAGGAAGGCATCCATGTTTGCTTTGGCAGCTACTTTCTGAATGGGCTGGTTTAGTCTTCCCTTTTCTTTCAGCACCCGCAACACTCCCTCAAAATCCCAGTTGTGTCCACAACCCATAAAGGTTGGAGGCCCCTTATATTATGGGCACCCTCTCGGATGTGTCCTTTTTTGCAATAAAAGCTGGAGTGGGGCATCAGGAAGTGTCTTGTGCAAAGAAACTGTAACACTGATGCAGCATCAGGTTCTGTGCGGATTGGTTAGCCTCACTTTTCAATTCTCTAGCAGTAGAGTTCCACTGTGCTCACAGGACCTGTGCAACAGAAACTAATGTGTCTAGTCCTGAAAACAAGCAGGAACACTCATTTCTGAAAAGAGAAAGCCATAAGAGCTTCTTTCTGCAATGATCTGCCATAATTCCGACGCATATAGCTTGCTTATTTCCCATTGCTGCAGGATCGAGTCACTTCCCATCTTCTGTTCTCAGACTTACACTTATCCTGGTGTCTCTTACCTTCTCACCTGTCATGTTCTAAGAATATTTCGGATATCTTAATTGTAAAATTAAGGAAAGGTTCAGGAAAGATTCACACATCTTCTCAAGCTACCCATGTACTGTAGACCCGTGTAGCTGCAGGTTGCCTGTTCTAGTAGACCAGAGATTGTATGGAGACCACTAAACTCATTTCACTTAAGATGACTAGCTAGACCAAGCTCAGGGGCCCAGAGGTTAAAGGGTTGTTCTTCATCCACTAACCTAAGGAAGTAATTTCACTTTTTCTATTAAACAGCAGTGATGGGAAAGATTGTTCAATGACTGGAAGTGCACCGTAAATATCAGGGTTACCAAAAGTCACAGAGAAACCTTTAAAATAATTTAAAGTGGTGATAGGACAAGTAATACAATGCATTTGTATTGATGCAGCAGTCATTAACCCGACACCTTCACTCTTACTTGTATTAAGGAAAGTGGGAGGCAGTTGGCAGAGAAGAGGCTGATTGTGTGGCAGAACAATAGAGAAGCCTGAAAACAGCGCGTGGCAGTGGAACATGGGTGTTTCCTGCTTGAGACTTTATGTTTGTTGTGCATTCAAAAGCAAGGATTACCACTGCCAATATACCATCTTCGTGGTCAGTTCCTACATGCATGTATATGACCCTGTTTCTCCGCTCTTTACTACTCTGTATTTGATGAATGGCAGCCAAATGGCCGCTTGAACCAGCTTCACTGAGCAGCATTGGCTGAACCTCATCCCAGACTTCAGTGGGCTTAAACCCTTGCAGTTGTGTGTGTGTGGGGGGGGGAGGGGGGGTAGTTACCCTTACAGCCAGTAAAACAGACATGGCAGGTTTTTCAGCTTCTGGTAGTGCTGGAAGTTTTATGTAACCAAGACTCAAAAGGGCCACACTGCTTGTGTTCATTTAGAGTATTCAAATACTCCTTTTTATTTTGTAAATGTTACACTTTGTCAGCACAGGGATTGCTAAAGCCCGTGTGGTAGGTAATGAATGGATTTCATAGAATCATGGAATGATAAAATTGTAGTGTTGGAAAGGGCCAAGAGGGCCATCAGGGCCAACTCCCTGCTCAGTGCAGGACTCTGAGTTAAACATCCCTCTCAGACGTCGGTCCAGTGGCATCTCAAATGGCTCAAGTGGAGTGCTCTTGGAGGCCACACTCCAGTGGTGGGTGGAACTGAAGGGCCAAAAATTCATCACGTGTTCACTTGAAGCCTTTACTGCCAATAACTCAGCCTTGGAAGATGCATTTCAAAATATGGAATGTAGGGGAAGTGTGCAAAAGCCAGGAAACCACCAAATAATCAACGCTTGTAGAAAAGAAGGCAGAACCAGGGAGAGTGGGCAGGGTCAATGGAAAGGGGGCAGGGCCATCTGGGAAACCCTGAAGTGCTGGACCGACACCCCGGTGGTCTGGATTTGGTCCATGGGCCTGCGGTTCAACTCTTCTGCATTTAGCAAAACCAGCTGCTTGGAGTTGGGGTGTGGGGGGTTGGTTTGAGAAAAGTCCATTTCTCCCCCTGTGTTTTAGCAACTTGCCCACTTCCAGTCTGCAGGGCTGGGCCTGCACGCCTCCTCTTGCTGTCCTGGGCTCCCAGGCCCACTAACTGAATTGAATGTATTCAGCTGACTGCTGGTGGGAACCTTTATCCCCTACTCTCAGAAGTGGGCAGATTGTTTGGGGATATAAAAGTTGAGGTGGAAAGAAGATACCGCTGCCTTCATTTTGCCACTTTCATGGTCTGCTTTGGAAAGTCACCAAAGGTTCTGCTTTGTTGAAGTCTTGTGCCTTTGCCTTTCCATGAAGTATTCTTTACATACCTTGCTCTGGTTCTTTTGTATGTTACCCCTTTTCCTTCTGCAAAGAAGCTTCCCACCTATTGCTTTTGGCTCTGGCTTCTTGGCGTCGTCCCTTGTCTGCATCCCTTAGCTGTGACCAGGGCTGTCCGGGGACTCCCTTCGCTGGGACACAGAGGTTTGGTTTTTTCCTTTCCTTTCCTTTCCTTTCCTTTCCTTTCCTTTCCTTTCCTTTCCTTGTTTGTTTGTTTTGGTGCTGTGCTGTGCTTTGTTTTTCCTCCAATTTAAATTTAAGCTTATTTTATAAATTTAAGTTATTTTATCCTTGTGTGTGTGTGCGAGTGGGATTTTGTCTGGAAGAACTGGGCGAGTGAGAGGAACTGCAGGACAAACAAGGCAGGGGACCAAGGTAAGGTCTCGGAAGGGATACCGATGGCAGACCAGGAGATGGCCTTGGCGGGAGTCACGGGTGTTGCTGTCCACTGCGAGAGCTGCGACATGTTCGCCCTTCTCCCCCAGGAGAGGCAGGGATACACTTGCCCTCGGTGCAAGATGGTGACCCTGTGAGGGGAGGAGGTGAGGTGCCTGAGGGCCGAGAGAGCTCTCCAGGCCCCCCAGGAGCAGCCCCCCTCTGGACAGAGGGTTGAGGGAGAGGCCACGGAAGGATCAGCCGCGAAGACATGGAGGCATGTCACGGTCTCCTTCTCCTGGCACCAATCTGGAGCTGAGAAACAGGTTCTCTCCACTTGGGGAGGCTGGGGCTGATGAGGCCTCGGGGGACCAGCAGGACCCCCAGCCTGGGACGGCAAGGGGGCCACTGCAGGAGAGGCGAGGGCCAGGGCACAGCTGCCCACCACCACCAGGAAGACATGGCTGTGGGTGATTGTTGCTGGGGACTCCCTGCTGAGGGGCACTGAGGCGGCGGTGTGCTGCCCCAACCTGGAGACAAGGGAGGTTTGCTGCCTGCCGGGCACACGCATCCGGCATGTGAAGGACAGAGTGGAGCATCTTGTTCGCTCCATGGGTCACCAGCCGCTCCTGGTGATCCATGTGGGCACAAACCATGTGGCCAGGCAGGGTGTGGTTGGGATCACCAGGGACTTCGAGGTCTTGGAGAAGAAATTCAGGGAGCTGAAGGCCCAAGTGGCCTTCTCGTCAATCTTACCTGTCCGGGAATTTGGGCTAGGAAGGGACAGGAGGGCCTCTGAGGTGAACGACTGGCTTAGGGTGTGGTGCCAGAAGGAACGCTTCGGATTCCTCGACCACAGCACTCGTTTTCTTGCCAATGGACTTTTGGCAAGGGACGGGTTACACCTCACGAGGATGGGGAAAAGGTCCTTGGAGATGCTCTAGTGAGCTTCATCCGGAAGACTTTAAACTGAGCCGGGGGGGGGGGTTTCAGGCCCCCCAGGAATGTGTCTGCACTGGACAAGTGTGTGGGGAGGATCAGGGCCCTGGGAGCAGGGTTTTAGAGGTACTGCAGGGACTGACAGGACTCAGTCTGAGGCCTACAAAGCACCAGCGGCGTTCGGGACCAGCTCCCAGGAGTGAACCAGCGAGTCGGATGGCCCCACCTCCATCCGCGCCACCCGGGCCCTGCCGCTGCCTGTCGCTGCCACACCGAGGCCAGGACCACCGGCCCAGGCCCCTGCTCCGGCCCGCTTCCCCGGGCGTGTGTGAGAGACACGCCGGGGCAGGGTGGGGCACGGGGAGGGGCCCTGCAGCCTACAAAGCACCGGCAGCGTCCGGGGGCCAGCGGCCGAAGGGCGATGGCCTACGGGCAGTGAAGCCGCCTTTTGGGGGCCGAGCAGGGGCTGAGTGGGGGGGCTAGGCTGGCCGGGGGCTTTGGTGGTTGGCCTTGGTTTCGTTTGTGGGCTAGCAGTGCTTTTAAGTAGGATGTTTTTAGTAATTTTACTTATCGGTTTTAGGTTGCTTTTAATTGGTGCATCTCGTGCTTTACTACGATGTCGCCTCAGGAGTGTGTGGGCGCCGCCATCAGGGTGGTGATGGGCAATGGATGTTATGGCGTTGGGGGTCTGACAGGTCTGCATAGAAGGAGGGACAGATGGTTAACACCTGTCCCTCTTTCTGGTTATTCCCCCAACCGGCAGGTTCCAAGTAGACTTGTCAGCTGCCCCCCAGGCCTGTCGGTGCTGTTGCTTAATGCCAGGTCGGTCCAAAGTAAGGCAACACTCATCCATGATTTGATCATGGATGAGAGGGCTGACCTGGCTTGTATCACAGAGATCTGGGCGGGTGAGGGAGGGGGGATGTCGCCCTCTCACAACTGTGCCTTCCCGGGTACCTGGTCCAGCACCGACCATGCCTGGAGGGGAGGGGAGGGGGGGGGTCGCTCTGGTTTATCGAGCTTCTATTTCCCTTGTGGGGCTTCCTGTCCTATCGAGGCTGGGGCTGGAGTGCCTCTACTTGGTGTTGGGTGACCGAGACAGATTGGGGATTCTGTTGGTGTACCGTGCACCCTTCTGCCCAACAGACTCCTTGCCTGAGCTGACGGAGATTGTCTCGGACCTGGTGTTGAGGACTCCCAGGATGTTGGTCCTGGGGGACTTCAGTCTCCATGCTGAGACGGTTCTAACCGGGGCGGCTCAGGACTTCATGGCCTCCATGGCAGCCATGGGGCTGTCTCAACACGTCAGTGGCCCAACCCATGAACGTGGACACACTCTGGAGCTGGTTTTCTCAACGGGGCAGGAAGAGGGTGATCTGAAGGTGAGGAATTTAAGTTTGACGCCCTTGTCATGGTCAGATCATTTCCTCATAAGGTTTGAGCTTGAGAGTGGCCTTTCCCTCTGTAAGGGTGTGGACCAGATTGTATTGGTCCGCCCCCAGAGCCGGATGGATCCTGATGGATTCCTGAAAGCTCTGAGGGATTTTCCAGTTGACAAGGCTGGTGATCCTGTCGATGCCCTGGTTGAACTGTGGAATGAGGAGATGACCAGGGCTGTTGACACGATCGCTCCCAAGCGTCCTCTCCCACCTGGCAGAGCCCATTCATCTCCTTGGTATACACCTGAATTACGGGCGATGAAGCAGGTTGGGAGACATCTAGAGCGTAGGTGGAGGAGATCATGGGATGAATCTGACCAAACACACTTAAGAGCCCATTATCGGGCCTATGCTGTGGCGGTGAGGACGGCGAAGAAGAAATTCTTCTCTGCTTCCATTGCCTCCTCACAATGCCTTCTGGCAGAGCTCTTTTGGGTGGTGCAGGGGCTGATACAGCCAGGCCCAAAGAAAGATCTCATACCACCCTCAAAGTCCCGCTGTGATGACTTTGCCAGGCATTTCAGGGAGAAAATTGCTCAGATTCATCACGAGCTGGACTCTACTATTGAACCAGATTCTACTGAGGAGATGCCAACGATGCCGTCGAGTCCACAATTAATGGATGAATTTCAGTTGTTGCGGCCTGATGATGTGGACAAGGTGCTTGGACAAGTACGCCCTACCACCTGCTTACTAGACCCATGACCATCCTGGCTACTTAAGAAAGCTAAGGTTGGGATTGGCAGCTGGATCCTGGAGGTGGTCAACGCCTCTTTAAGAGACGGTCGGGTACCGTCCTCTTTAAAAGAGGTGGTAGTCCGACCAGTCCTAAAGAAGGCATCCCTGGATCCAGAGGTGGCCGCCAATTATAGACCGGTGGCCAACATCCCGTTCCTGGGCAAGGTGCTAGAGCAGGCGGTGGCAGGACAACTCCAAGCATTCTTGGATGAAACTGATTATCTGGACCCATTTCAGTCCGGCTTCAGACCAGGGTACGGCACTGAATCTGCCTTGGTTGCCCTGTACGATGAGCTATGCAGGGAGAGAGACAGGGGGAGTGCGTCCCTGTTAGTTCTCCTGGACCTCTCAGTGGCTTTCGATACCATCGACCATGGTATCCTTCTAAATAGGCTGGCGGGATTGGGAGTTGGAGGCACCGCGTGGCGGTGGTTCCACTCATATCTCAATGGCTGATTTCAGAAGGTGGTGCTGGGGGACTATGGCTCTGTGCCATGGCAGTTATGCCATGGAGTTCGGCCGGGGTCCATCTTGTCCCCCTTGCTGTTTAACATCTACATGAAACTGCTGGGAGAGGTCATCAGGAGGTGTGGGCTGCGGAATCATCAGTACGCTGATGATACCCAGCTCTACCTCTT
>NW_025335568.1:42272142-42273369 GCF_004798865.1 Varanus komodoensis
GTTTCATGTAGATGTTAAACAGCTGGGAGAGGTCATCAGGAGGTGTGGGCTGCGGAATCATCAGTACGCTGATGATACCCAGCTCTACCTCTTGTTTTCCACCAATCCAGGTGAGGCAGTGGCTGTGCTGAACCGGTGCCTGGCTGAGGTAATGGGCTGGATGAGGGCCAATAAACTGAAGCTCAGTCCAGACAAGACGGAGGTCCTGTTGGTGGGTGGTTCGAGACTTGGGATGGGGGACTTGGGCCTTGTCCTAAATGGGGTTTCACTCCCTCTGAGGGACAGGGTTCGCAGCTTAGGAGTGCTCCTCGACCCTGAGCTGTCTCTAGAAGCCCAGGTGACGGCGGTGACAAGGAGCGCTTTCCTTCAGCTTCGGCTGATACATCAGCTGCGTCCCTTCCTGGAGAACGATTGCCTGGCGACAATGACACACGCGTTGGTAACTTCCCGATTAGATTTCTGCAACGTGCTCTACGTGGGGCTACCCTTGAAGACGGTCCAGATACTTCAATTGGTGCAGAATAGAGCTGCCAGGTTGCTGACAGGACTGGGTGTTGTTCTCATATAACCCAGTTCTCCGTCAGCTCCACTGGCTCCCGATTGAAGTCTGGCCCCAATTCAAGGTGTTGGTTATGACCTATAAAGCCCTCAATGGCTTGGGTCCTGGGTATCTAAAGGAACGCTTGCATCCATATATGCCCTCCCACCCCTTGAGATCAGCAACAGATGCCCTTCTCCGGGAACCCTCTGTGAATGATATTAGGAGGGTAAGTACCTGGAGGAGGGCCTTCTCTGCGGTGGCACCCCACCTATGGAATGCGCTCCCCAGAGACGTCCGCCTGGTGCCATCGTTATTTGTTTTTCGGCGCCAGTCTAAGACCTTTTTATTTAAAATTTATTTTAAGTATTAATTTATTATGTAGGATTTTAAAATTTTTAAGCCGAGATGCACCGGGTTTTAATATTTTTAGTGTATAACTTTGTTTTTGTATAATTTTGTATATTTTTGTTTCTGTTGTAAGCAGCCCCGAGGCTTTGTTGCAATGGGGGCGGCATAAAAATGTTTTAAATGAATAAATAAATAAACTCCTACAGAGAGGGGCCAGGTATCAGGGAGGATGGGAGGAAGGAGGAGGCTGGGAACTCCAAAAAAAAGGAAGCGGTGGGAAGGAGTTGAGGTGCATGTACACCAATGCTAGGAGCATGGGTAATAAGCAGGAAGAGCTT
>NW_025335568.1:42273469-42274932 GCF_004798865.1 Varanus komodoensis
AAGAGCTTGAAGCTCTCCTGGGAATAGGAGGGTATGATCTCGTGGGAATCACAGAAACTTGGTGGGATGAAAGGCAAGTCTGGAATGTGAACATAGAAGGGTATCACCTTTTTAGAAAGGACAGGAAGGGAAAGAGAGGTGGGGGCGTGGCTATATACGTCAGGGAAGGGATAGGATGCAGTGAGACAGAATGCAGCACAGATGGGGATTCGGTAGAGGCAGTCTGGGTGAAACTTAGGGGTTTTGACAGGGAAAGAGACCTGACAGTGGGGGTATGTTATCGCCCTCCAGGTCAACTTGAAACCCTGGATGATGTCCTGACAGACCAGATTCTAAGGATATCTCGGGGGAGAGACACAGTAATTATGGGAGATTTCAATCTCCCAGATATTAGCTGGGAGACTCACTCGGTGGTGACAGCCAGGTCACGTCACTTCCTAGAAGCTATAGAGGGAGGGTTTTTCACACAGAGGGTCTGAGAGGCAACGAGGGAGGGAAACATCCTTGACTTAGTCTTGACCAATAGGGAGGAGCTGATAGATGAAGCACAGATTAGGGGAGCTCTGGAAGTGAGTGATCACTCCATCCTTTGCTTTGAGATGAGGGGACATGGCTCATAATAGAGAGAGATCTAGTGATGCTAGATAGGGAAGGGAGGCTGACAGCCACACAACACGGCTTCCACAAAAACAGGTCCTGCCTGACAAACCTTGTGGAATTCTATGACAAAGTTTCAAGATGGCTAGATGGAGGGGATGCAGTGGATGTGGTATACCTGGATTTCAGCAAGGCCTTTGACAAAGTGCCCCATGATATGCTGGTGGAGAAACTGAGGAGTTTTGGGATACACCAAAGCACTGTCCGGTAGATTAGGGCATAGTTGACTGACTGAAAGCAGAAGGTAACCATTAGCGGGGAATCATCGGGATGGTGGCCAGTAACAAGCGGGGTCCCCCAGGGCTCTGTCCAGGGGCTGATCCTGTTTAATCTTTTCATTAATGACATGGAAGAAGGGGTGAACAGTCTGCTGATCAAATTCGCAGACGACGCTAAAACTGGAGCAGTGGCCACAACTGAGGAGCAGGTACTCCAGATCCAAAAGGATCTGGACAGACTATGGAAGTGGGCAGGAGACAAGAGTATAGTGTTCAATGTGGATAAGTGCAAGGTCTTGCACATGGGGCACAGGAATAGGTGTCATAAGTACAGGTTAGGTGACAAGTGGCTGGAGAGCAGCACTTGTGAAAGGGACCTTGGGGTGCTGGTTGACCGCAGGCTAAACATGAGTCAGCAGGGTGATGCGGTGGTCAAGAGGGTGAACGCCACCCTTGGTTGCATAGCCAGAAGTGTGTCTTCTAGATCAAGAGAGGTATTACTACAACTCTATATGACTCTGGTGCGCCTGCAACTGGAGTATTGTGCTCAGTTTTGGGCCCCTCATTACAGAAAGGATATAGCCAGGA
>NW_025335568.1:42275032-42305122 GCF_004798865.1 Varanus komodoensis
TAAACATGAGTCAGCAGGGTGATGCGGTGGTCAAGAGGGTGAACGCCACCCTTGGTTGCATAGCCAGAAGTGTGTCTTCTAGATCAAGAGAGGTATTACTACAACTCTATATGACTCTGGTGCGCCTGCAACTGGAGTATTGTGCTCAGTTTTGGGCCCCTCATTACAGAAAGGATATAGCCAGGTTGGAGTCAGTGCAGCGTAGGGTCACAAGGTTGGTGGCCGGTTTGCAGGGGATGCCGTATGAGGCGAGACTGAGGGAGCTGGGTCTCTTCAGCCTGGAGAAGAGGAGACTCAGAGGGGATATGTTGGCGACATACAGGTATGTGAGGGGATGTCACATGGAGATGGGTAGAGACCTGTTCTCCCCTGCAGAGGAAGGCAGGACGTGCTCCGACGGAGCAAAGCTCAGGGAGCCAAGGTTCCATTTGGATTCCAGGAAGCACTTCCTGACAGTCAGGGCCCCGAGGGTATGGAATGGGCTTCCACAAGAGGTCGTTGAGTCCCCATGGGTGAGGGTGTTCAAGGATAGGCTGGACGTCCACATGGTGGTCATGTCATGAGCGGAGCCGGCTGGTGCCGGAGGTCAGACTAGATGGCCCAGGAGACCCCTTCTGACTCGCCCTGTTTCTATGTTTCTATCATGTTTCAATCTGTGTACTGTATTCCAAATCTAGAACTTCTCTCCTGGTTACTGCATCTGTTTAAGGTTTCAGGTTTAGGGCTTTGAAATAGGGGGTGCTAGTTTGCCCCTTGTTTCATAAGCCTAAAGGGAGTCTATAAGGCCAGAGAGTTTCCTGGCTCAGGCTAAGCTGAATGTAAGGGGTGGCAGCAATCCTACCTTGCTGGGGTGCTAGGTGGCCCATCCAAGCGGACCTCTGGCACTGGGCCTGCACCTTTAGCCAGGGGTGGAAGCTCTTTCAGTCTTGGGACTGGATTCCGTTCTCCCTTGCCTAATCTGCTGGGAGACAGCCTGCCCTGCTTCACAGTGGCCTCCAGCAGCACACCTTGTGGTAAAACCAGGCTCTCAAAGTGGGGGTGCTGATGTCTGTCCCTCGACATGATAACGTGTGTTTCTTAGCAGCATTTGGTCATGCCTTTATGGTCTTTACCCAGATGAGAATCTAATTCACTCAACTAACTCACCATTCTGAGAGCTTGCCACCATTCTGCAATCTTGCCACTAATGAATGGTATAGAAAAGCTTAAATACATACATACATACATACATACATACATTCTAATGGGGGAATGACCTTCCTTGGGAGGAAAAAAGCAAATGGAGAAGCCAGTCACTTGCAATTCTTTAGGACTGGGCTAATGAAAACAAACAGAAAACAAGTCCTAGGAAGGAAAGGAGAGAAAGGCAGAGCTAAAATTAAATAGTAGGGGTGATTTATAGTAAGAGACTCAGAGATATGACAGAAAGTCTCAGAACACCAAAAGGAAAATCTTGTTTGCTCAAATTATTTGTTTCTTCTGTCTAATGAACGTAATTCTAATATACAAGTGATAACACTGGCATTTCTTTGAAATGTTGATTCAGTTTAATTATGAAAATCACCAAGGTATTTTCTGGCTGCTACATCACTCCCTGTACTAAGATTAATCACATCCACATCATTCATTTAATCTTCAAAAAGGAAGCAGTTGTCCACAAAAGCCTTCAAATAGCTTCATTAGTGCATTTTTCAGACTCAAACATTTAGCTGGCAGCATATGATTGAGAGTGAGGAAGGTCATTTGCTTCATCTAGTTCTAATCCAATTTACTTGTTTAAGGTTTCCATGCTTCTCTGTAAATCTTCTGGAAGCTAAGTGCTGTATTCTTCCTATTCCTTTTGTAAATGTCTTTCCCAACCCATTGCTATGAACCACTGAAACCCTGGCAAATCAGAGGCCAGGGACCGAATGTCATCAGGAAGACTGAACATATGCATGAAGCATCTGCCACTGATTTATGGCAAGAGAACCTCACACCGTGGGCCAAATGTAGCCCTCCATGTTTTTCCAAAGAGCCGCACCCTTTCCTCTGGTCCCACTTTTTCTCTTCCCTGACTGGTGATCATTTGATGATTACCTGAGCTTTTGTTGCTCCCCAACCCCATCTGGCAGATTGAAATGCCTCTCCTAGGGCTTAGCTCCTGGCAATAAGTACTATAAAATAAAACACACTCCTCTCTTCTCCTCTCCTTAATATATGTTGGCCCAACCCCTTCTTGTCTTCAGCCCCGCTCAGCAAATGAATGCTTCTCCCCCAACCTGGTGCATTTCTCCAAAATAGAATCCAGCCCTCCAGCTGCAAGAGATTCAAGGATCCTCCCCTGCAGCAAGTAAGCATGGATGGATTGTGTCAGAAAAGGGAGGTGAGCTGGGCAATTGACACAATTGCCCCCAAGCACCCCTTCCCTCTGGCAGAGTCTGACTGGCTCCATGGTCATGCCAGAGCTGAGGGCAATGGGGCAGGAGGGAAGATGACGAGAGCTCAGTGGGAGGAGAACTTGAAATGAGTCTGACCACACACGGCTTATCAAGGCATTGGCGAGCCATTTCTGTGGCGGTGAAGGCAGTGAGGAAATGCTTTCTTGCTGCCAGTGACTCATCCCCATTGTGCCACCCGGTGGAGCTTTTCTGGGTGGTTCATGGTCTTTTATATCTTGGCCCTAAAGGAGGTCTGGTTGAACCTCCAGAGGCCTGCTTGTAAGGAGTTTGCATGACACTTTGAGGATGAAAATGTTCACATCTGTCGTGATTGCACTCCACACATAATCCAGTTCCATCAGCAGAGACATCCAGTGCTTTGTCTTGTTCTATTCTACTGGACTAATTTTAGCTTTTATGGCCTGATGATGTGGACAGGTGCTTGGATCTGTCTGGACTAGGACCTGCTTACCTGATCCTTGCCCATCTTGGTTGATTGAAAAATTTAAAGAGGGGGTTCAAGTCTGGGTCCAGGAGGATGCTAATGTCCCGCTTAGGGAGGGAGTGGTGCCTTCTGCCTTAGAGACTGCAGTTATTGTACCACTCCTAAAGAACACAACCAGGACCCAGTCAACATGAAAAACCACCAGTCAACTTCCAACATCCCATATTTGGGCGAGGTGATTGAGTGGGTTTTTGGCCGGGCAGCTCTAGACTCTCCTTGAGGAAATGGATTATCTAGACCCATTTCAATTGGACTTTAGTCCTGGTTTTGAAGCAGAAGCTGCAAGATGACCTCTGTTGGGAGAGAGCTTGGGGGAGCACAACCCTGTTGATTCTCTTGACCTCTCAGTGACTTCCTGTACCATTGACCATAGTATTGTTCTGGGGAGGTTGGCTGGGTTGGGAGTTGGGGGCACAGCTTTGTACTGATTCCATTCCTGTCTGGCCAACCATCTCCGGATGGTGGTGCTTGGGGATGTTTGCTCTGCACTGTGGCTTTTGAGCCATGAAATCCACAGGGCTCTATTTTGTCCCCTGTGCTTTGCAATATCTACATGAAACCATTGGGAGAGGTCATCAGGAGGTTTGGACTGAAGTGTCATCTGTTGAGTACTGATGATGCTCAGCTCTACCTCTTGTTCTCATCAAAACCAGGTGAGACTGTGACTGTTCTGAACTGGTGTTTGAGCTTGGTAATGGACTGGATCAGGGCCAATAAGCTGAAGCTCAATCCAAATAAGACGGAGGTGCTGTTGGTGGGAAGCCTGTCTGTTCAACTGGAGAGTTTTCAACCTTTCCTGGATAGGGTTGTGTTCCTGTTAAAGGACAAGGCTCTCAGCCTTGGAATACTCCTGGATCCCAAGTTGTCACCTGTAGCTCAGGTAGACTCAGTATTCAGGAGTGCTTTTTATCAGCTTAGTCTCATTTATCAGCCATGTCCCTAACTGAATGAGCAGAACCTTGCCATGATTATCCATGCTCTGGTAACCTCCTGCTTGGATTACTACAACACACTCTACATAGGGCTGCCTTTGAAAACAGTTTTGAGGTGCAAATTGTCCATAATGGGGCAGTGCACCTGATGGCAAGGGCTGCTGTTCATGAGCATATCACACTACATTGGCTGCTGGTTGCCATCCAGGCCCAATTCAAAGTGTTCACAATAACATACCAAGACCCAAATGGCTTGGATGGAGCCAGATGGTTTGAGGGAGTTCCTCTCTCCATATGTACCAGCCCAATCATGCACCAGCCCCATTCTTCATTTGAAGCGCTCCTCTGTGTCCCTCCCACTAGTGAAGTGAGGGGGCAGATGACAGGAAAGAGGGCCTTCTCCATCAAAGCACTCTAATTATGGAACTCAGTTCTGCTTGGGATTAGGTTGGCATTGTCATGAGGTGCCAACGAAAGACATTCCTGTTCCACAGGCGCTCTGGTGGGTGAATCTGTTGGCTTTGTGATGTTTAATGGATGGCTTTAAAGGTTTTAATATTGTTAATTGTTGCTGCCATTTTAGAATTTGATAGATTAATTATGTATGATTATTTTATTGGTTGCTTCAATCGGTTTAATATGTTGCATCCCCCTCTCGTTTCATTTCAATTTATTTTTATTGGTTTTATTGCAATTGCAGTTTTATTGTATTGTTCTATTGAATATATTGTAAGCCGCCCGGAGAGCCTTATGGCTAATTGGGCAGCATAAAAATCAATCAATCAATCAATACATCAGGAGGGATCATGAGGTATGTGAGCAGCAGGGCAGAAGACGGCTGGTGGTGCTGGCTCTTTTACTGTGCCCTTGAGACCCTGAGCGAGATGCAGTGCAATAGAGAGCGCTTTCTTGGGCTGCTGGGGCAACAATGCTGCCCTTCAGTACACTTTTCTCCTGCAAGACACTTGGAAGGGAACTTTTACTTCTGGAAGAAAACCTCTGGATCCAAGCCACTACTTGCAGTGTTGATCGAGAGATATCCCCAAACAATTCCGCTTTGCTCTGCCTGTGAAGCTTGGGGTGCAGGGCATCTGAAAATAAGAATGAAGTGGCAAGGGGCAGGGGCAGGGGCAGGGGCAATGAAATAGACTGGCTGTGACTTTTCTTCTTTCTTTTTGGCCCCATCAGCAATGGTGACCTAACAATGAATGTGCCACCCACCACAGCTATAGCTGCCATGGCAAACTAGAAAGCAGAAAGAACAATGATCAGGGGGAAATCTGGGCATGCAGGCACTCATGAGAGCTGACCTCCCAAGGCAAGTCCAAAGCTGCGGGCAGCTGTCCACAAACCAGTTCTAGCCATTGTCATCACCACCAGGAATGGGTGTTTCGTAAAGCACATGTGTTTCCATTGTCTGCTGAAGAGCACACTGCCCCAAAATACTTCGAAGTACATCAGGGAACACTGTCTACTTGGTGGGAAGATTCATTGCCCCTCCCTCACACCAGCTCCTGTTAAAATTGCAGCCAAGCTCAGAGGGAATGGGGTACTTTCGGGTGGGTTGGGGAGCAGATGATGACGAGAATGAGAAAGATGGTTATATTTCCATCCCGCCTTTTTCCTCTTGCGAGGAACCAAAATGGCTTGTATAATCCTCTTCCTCTCCATTTTACCTCCTCTTGACTTTATCCCCACAACAATATTGTGAGGCAGGTGCAGCTGAGAGTCAGTGACTGGCCCAAAGGCATTCAGTGGGCGTCATGGTCCAGTGGTGTCTAGCGTAGCCAGTCTGGTGCAGTGGTTAGAGCGATGAACTGGGACCTGGGAAGTCCAAGTTCTAGTCCTCACTCCACCACAAGCTCACTGGGTGACCTTGGCTCAGTCACAGACCTTACGCCTAGCCTACCTCATAGGATAAAATTGGGGGCGGGGGGAGGAAGATTATTTGAGCAAGCCTGAGCACTCTGAGAGGCAATAAGGTGTGTGTGTGTGTGTGGAGGGGGGATATCAAGAACAAACAAGCCCAGATCTCTTCAGTCCCACTCCAATACACTAGCCACGATACCATCAGCATCTTGGCTCAGTTGGAGCATCTTGCGCCATCTCTCTCTGTTTCTCCTCTTCATGTTCCCAACCTGCAGGCATCCTGGGCCCTGCACAGAGGCCTTCCTCCCGTTCCTGGCAGGAATCACCTGTAAGAGTGGGACCACAGTCACTGGATGTCCTCGTGGCAGGAACCAAGCCCTTCAGTGGCCGTGCTGCATCCAGCCCAGAAGCTTCTCCATCAGTGCAGGGGAAACAGAGTAGTCCCCAAAGGCTTCTGTGACTCCTTACAGATAAAAGCTTATTTTTGCATGTGCCAGCAACAGCAAGGAATGACTTCATTGAACACATGACTGGTACTTCTTAAAAGGGCCAGTCTGAAGACTTATCTCTGGCATGTGGTCATTCCACATATCCTGGAAACCTTCCCTGATCTGAATGTGTTGTAGTTACGCATGAGAAATGAGGCATTCTTTCTATGTCCAGAATTTATTTGTTCATGCAGCCCGTGAATCTTGTAAACAGGCCTGGTTTAAGGCTTTCAAGCCCTTGCTCAAAATGAGTGAAGTATGTCACAGAAGAATGAACCCAGAGGGACACTTCCACACATGGAAAGGCACCTTTGGATCTGAGTCACTCTTCTAGAGCTATTTCAGACAACCCCTTGCGTGTGTGGAATCAAGCCCTGTTAACAATGTTGCAGAGAAAAACAAGAAATGAGAAATGCAACCCCAGTGACATGCTAATATTTAACTAGATGTTGAAAGCAACCCCTTTCTCCGGGCTCCTGAGACTTGTAAAGTGCACCAACTCAGTGGAAGTGTGGATTTTTCATTCAAAAAGAAGAAGTTGCCTGAATATTAAATTGTTATTCAGTAATGAGAAATGACATCTAGTTAGCTTAGGCCAAACACTGTGCCAGAACATTCTGGCGAGACAAGACAGTCTTTCATGATTATTTCCTTTGAATGGCACTAAAAGATGCCACTGATCAAAATTTACTTAGCCTTATTATTGAGAAGCAAAACTGCCACTATGATTTTATGTGCTATAAAAAAAGAGACTCTATTAAAGTTTCTGCTAATGTGCTTGCCAACATCCATTAGCCTGCAATGTCCAATGACTCTGCATGAGCCAAAAATTAAAATCAGATCAGCGAGGGATCAGTCCCATGCCCTCTGCTGCAGAGGCACAGATGGGGTGTCACGGCGGCGGTCGTCTCCACCGCTGTGCCTCTCACCAAGCGTATCTTGACAGCCATTTTCCATGCTCAGGATAAAGCACCAGGAAAGAGGAAGAAATGGCGTGAGCCCTCAGCCCCAACCTCCTCCTCTCCCCAGCGCCTAGCATGCCCCCTTTGCTCCCTTTCCAGGTGTGTTCACTACCTCAGGGAGGCCGCCGGCATTCTTCTTTAGATGCTGGCTGTGAAGGGAGCAGAAGGGGCTTGACCTCTGGGGTCTCAGCCCTGAGGTCACAGGATCTCATAGCTGGGATTCGAAACACTTCTCGGTGTCCCTGTATTCCAATGCTGCCAAGAGGCCAGAGGATTGTGCTCCAAGACACCCAGAAAAGCAGTAGACAAAAGCTGATTGTGTTATTCCAAAGCATTTTCAAGACCTGTAAAGGGATGGTGGGCACAGCTCAGGGGCAGAGCACCTGCATTGGGTTCAGAAGGTCCCAGGCTCACTCCTCAGCAACTCCTGAAAGGGCTGGGATGAAAGTCCGGATGAAGAGCCACTGTGACCCATATTGGCTAGGTGGGCCAGTGGTCCAGCTCAGTATCAAGCAGTTTCCTAGGTTTCTCTTTGACCCGATTCCCACTGACTTAAGTGTGCCTGAAGCTGGCTTGTGACCACTGAAAGTGGCTAGAATAAACCTTTTGAGGCCACTGATAAATTCATAGAACTTTTTAATGTTAGCTTGTCTTTCCATCTTGCTTTTGAAGATGTTTCTTTATTGGCTTCTTGAATCTAAGGTTGCAAACCCCAAATCTTACGTTGACAGCCCTGATGCTTCTGTGTCAACTCAGAATCTACTTCAGGAGAGAAGTAGATGGGTGGGATGAGTGGTCCTCCAGATATTGTTGGATGGCAATTCCCATCTGCCCCAGATAGTCCAGCCAAGACAGGGATGATGGGAGTTGCTGGCCAACTATATATGGAAGGCCAGGCATTCCATGTTTCTGACCTAGTCTCTGTTCATTGTATGCTCTTTTCCACACAGTCTTAAGGCAATATAGTGTGCATATGACTCTAGGGAAGGATGTGCCATTAAGGTCTGAGCTCCTCAAGGTTCTCAAAACTCCAATCCCCTTGTTCTCATTCCCAAAAAGGAGGTTTTGCTGTGATTATTCCAACAGAAAGTTGTACATTTCACCACGCATTTAAAAAAGGAAACATAAACCCAAATGCTTCCTTCCCCCTTCTCTTTGGCTAAGGTGCGACAATGCAGATTTTCACCCCAATGCACATTTTTAAAGTGCCTGTCTTTCCAATGCCCATGTTTCCAAGTGTAATCACAAGCTTGGGATGTTGTAGACTTTGCCTGGAAAATGAGTGCATCTTCAGGTGAGTGAATGGAACAAGTACTGATGTAGACAAACTGTATAGAAATTCTAGCAAATTTCTAGTGAGTCTTGTATCGAAATGGCTATACTGGCTTCTATTCTGCACTGCAGGGTAGATCACAGTGCCAGGAATGTCCTGCAATGCCCTTTTTAAAAGCTATCTGAAGGATGTTTTCTCATGTCCATTGATTCAGTGATTTCCCACATGTCTCATATTCCCAGACTAACTGGGACCAGAGGGTAGACTAGTGACCACATCTAAGCTCTGCAATTTCCTTGTCCAGAAGATTCTTCTTATCTTTCTTTAATAAACAGCTAGAGGAAGATTGCAACCTTCCTTTTAAGGAAAGCTAGTGGTCCATGAATGGTTGTTCCCTTTTTGAAAGTGGTTTTAATTGCTATGGTTAAATAATTGCTGACAGTGGTTGCATTGCTTAAAAGATCTCCTCTCGCTCTATGTTGTTCTTGTGTTTTATGGAGACTTTATTCTATTTTAAGAAAGACATTTACAAACAGAAGCATATCCAGAGAAGAGTGACCAACAGGCCCAGCATCAAAGATAAGCATGGTATTGGTCCACACCCTAGCAAGAAGGATTGCGAAAGGAAATGATAATTTTTGTGGTCAGCTCTATGGATATAAAATTTGTTAAATCTGTTCCATTTGTGATTCATAGATTGCCACGCACCTCTTGTTCTGCCATATGCTCATTGACAGATTTCCTTTTCCTCTTTACCAGAATGTACCAGACTTATTCAAAACCAGTTCAAGTTGTGCTAATTTGCATTAGCGCAAATTTACTTTATCACTTATTTTCATTAAGGCTTATGGCTAATAGGACAGGATAAAAGTCTAATAAATAAACAAATTAGCATGAATGCATGCTCACACAAATGCAAATGAGTGCTAATGAGCATTCTAATGTCCGTGCACATGCACATCAGCTCTAATGGACATTAGCGCAAATCACCCCCAGCAGTGAAAAACTGGTCCGCAAGTTTGTGGAATCATGTGACTCAGAAAAAAATGATCTGCAGGTCAGACTCATAGGAATCTGAACTCAGTGCAGAGTCCTCCAACAACCCTAGTCAAGGGAAGTCACGTTCATCGAGTTGTGCAACCATACTTGGGATTTCATCATTCTGTAATAAGAGATACAGGAGGGTAAGGAGCCATGCTTTCTGTTTAGAGATGCCATTTCAGGGTGGAGTTCAGTATCGCAGAGGCTGCTACAAACAATGAAAAGAAGAATGGCAACGGATGTAAGGCACAAGAGTGGTCAGGCTCTCCGGCTCCACAGGGACACTCATCAGAGGGAGACCTTACCAGCATTATCCTGTTGCTGGGGGCACATGGTGCTCTTAGGGGAAGGTGGATGTTTATCCCATTTCCTACCTCTACCTGCAATGCTCATGCAATTCATTTTGGTTTGTCTCGCAATGAATTGTGAAAGACATGCTATAAGCCCTTTTTAAAAAACAAATAAATTAATTTAGCAGTGTTGACTGTATACCACTTTGTGCATTTTCACAGGAAAGCAGATGAGCCACTTTTAGAAGGAAACACATGAGAAATTATCTGTAGTGAACCTGGTTATGATCCAGACGTGAAGAAGCAATTTAAAATCCCATTGATTTTAACGGGAAAATTAAGTGTGTACTTAGCTTTCTCTCATTTATATTGATGATACATAAATACCTTCTCTTGGGCTGGATTGTACAGTTTATTTGAAGCATAATAATAAATGACATTCCCATATGTATTTTCCCCCTTTGGTCCAAACTAGATCCTTGAAACTAAGTCCACTGAAAACTCTAGAGATAAATGGTGCAACTAACATGTTCATCATCAATCTAATGGTGTACAGAAGAATCTAAACTAAGAAATACATCAGTTGAATTAATCTAGATCTTCTAATCCCATGGCTTTAAAAAACCCCAGACCAATAAGTCTTTCATTTTTTTCTATGCCTGTTCAGTCTTACATTTAGCTGTACTTCTACTTTTGAAGTAGGACTATACTGTGAATGACCACTCGTAAAGGAAATGTGTGCATGAGGATGGTGAACACAATGCACCAGGAAGTAATACATTTTAGTAGTACATATGCAGTGAACAAATTTGGGTAGGGACAAAAATATCTTGTAAAATGGGTGGTGCATACATGGCATAGGTATTAATTTCTCTCTCTCTCTCTCTCTCTCTCTCTCTCTCTCTCTCTCTCTCTCTCTCACACACACACACACACACACACACACACACACACAAATATGCAGCAAAGCTGGCATTAGGTGCTCCAAAAGGTCAGCTCTGTCTTCCCCCACCCCATTAACTAATATTAAGCATATTCAGGGTTTCAGTCACTCTTGATACCAAGAGGAAATGCCTCTTCACCAAGCGAGGCGACAGCGATTCACCTTTCTGACCACCCTTTTCTTCCTTCTATCTATCCTCATAAAATATTTACCATTTTCCTGAATGACCAGTTTGATTATCCTGATGCTCCTGTTCAGATTTTCCAGTGATGTCACAGAAATGTTAAATCCATTATGCCAGTTAGCGCCTCCATCCGGCCTGACCTGCTGACATCGACTTCTTTAGGACAGCTTGGCATTTTTTGCCTAAATGCCCACAAGAAATGAACTTAGAGTACATTTTTTAAAGCCACACTGGTAAATAAACTTGAACAAAGGCCACTTCACAATAACACAATTCCATCAAACATTGACTCAGTCACCAGGGAATTCCTTCAAAATGTATGTTCAAAGAGAGTTTGTTTTCACAAATAGATAGATGATTAAATAACTTGATGATGGATGGATAGATGGGAGGTATGTATAATGTATGTAGTTGCACATATGCACAATGCTATTTTTAATTGGTTGACTAATGGACTAAAGCTTTAGTAACTGATTTTTAATTGATTTATTGGTATGAGAAAATTTTAAATTGATGGAGCTACTGAACAGTTTACTTTTTTGGTATTTTGGTTCTGGAGTGTTACTGCAAAAATGAGTGAGGTGAAAAAACATTTTGAATTCCATTTCCTCCTAATGTTGCAATAGCTTTTAAAAAGTACATTGGTGTGTGTGTGTGTGTGTGTGTGTGCGCGCATGCTTGTGTAACAGGTAGTACAGTGGTACCTTGGCTCACGACTGCCTCAGTTCACAACCAAATTGGGTCACGAACAGAAATTTTGGAAAAATTTTGCCTCAGGTCACGAACTCCGCATTGGGTGATGACCACGATGGCGGCCATGTTCCCACACGAACACTCCAAACAATAACCTTCTTCCCACCTACCATGCGGTGGAGCCATGAGGGCGTGCTCACCTCTGTCGAGGCCTTCCCAGCTCCTCACCGCCACCCCACTTCCAAACCAGAGGAAGGTCCCCTTGCAGGTGCTTGCCCAGCTCCAGGAGCGGAAGCCGGAGCAGGAGGCTGGAGAGGCGAGCGTGGGTTGGCTCCCCCAGCTGGGAGAGGGCCACGAGGAGGCAGGTAAGGGCTGCTTTCAATGGGACGAGGCAAGGGGAGGTGAGGGGTAGGGCTGCAGCTGGCCGAGCGGGGTGCCTCCGCCTCTCCCCACTGAACCCACCCCTGGGCTTGGTGAGGTGGCCGTGGCTTGACCCACAGCCTGGAGATGTGGCTCATGCTGTATTTTTGTGGTTAAAAAAATACATATTTATCTATTTAAAACTTTTATATGCTGTCCTTTATGTATAACATAAACTTATGATAAAGAATGAATTAACCTTATTTACATTGAAACTTATGGGGAAATTTGACTTGGCTCGTGACCAATTCAGGTCATGACCAGAATCATGGAATGGATTAAGTTTGTGAGCTGAGGTACCACTGTATAACTGTGTTTTCTGCCACAAATTTCTGCCACTGAAGTGGTGTACAAATATTATTCCACACTTCCTTCAATATTCTAGAATTGTAGAGCAGTGCTTGAAATGCACACATTTAAATATTTTCAACCAATTAGTCAGTTAATATATATTGAAATTCAGATAAATACCTCAAAAATTTTAATAGTTTACCCAAATCCCTGCACAAATACACACATACAAACTGCAGGGTCTCTTCCCCTCATGTTCCTATCCCTCACTTGACTATTAAGGGCTTTGGAATTTCGCTTTAAAAATTATTAGTGGCCAAAATCTCACTCTAATTATCCTTAATGTAACATTTCAAGTTGATTGTGCATAATGTAATTAGAAACAATAGTTACATTAATTTATATTGATTTAGGCCTCTCTGACTTTAGCTCAACATGCCTATTCTCAGTATGTATGATTATATTGTGCTCGGCTTTTCTATGCTGCACCATTTTTGAGTAGTCCCTTGTTTAGTGGATCTTAAAGATAATAACTACAAGTCGTACCTGAATGCCAGGATAGTGCACCCTCAGTTACTCTCGAGCTGATGCTCATAAATGTCACTACAAGAATCAGTCATTCCTTCGGTGGGGATATTAGTTGATTAGTGCTCTGGTAAAACCATAGGAAGGCAACGGGAGAGGCGAAGCTGAGGAAACAGACCCTGTTGCAAGACAGAGACCAGAAGTCCAGCCATTTGTATCATGCATAGGCAACCTGGTGCCCTCAAGGTTTGGAATGACAACTCCCATCACCCATTAGCTCAGTTTGATGTGGGTAATGGGGAGTGTAGTCCAATCACCTGGAGCACACTGGAGTTGCCTGACTCATGCCTTCTGTGAAGCAAGGAATGGTGGCTGGTGCTGCCCTCTCTTTCCTCCTTGCTCCCTGAGATTTCCTATTCAAATAGACCATTTAAAAGTAACAGAGGCCTAGTTTTCTTTGTATCCAGTTATTCTCCCCTTACATTTTGTACCCTCTGCAGATTACAGAGCTTCTTACGGTCCAGCAATTCTACCCATTCAACACCAGTGTTTTAGTCGTGTGCTCTCCGTGGTACTGAAAAGCTCCTGAGCCTTGTTTTCTGAGGCGAGGCATTTGCCTCTCTCTTTTGGGCTAAGGAGAACTCTAAAGAGAACACAGAAAGGCTGCGTCCAGTCAACCTCTGCGAGGTTTCTGTGACTGCATGGACAGAAGGGACTTGAACCAGCCGGCCACTGCACAGATGCTGTGAGCCTTTTTCAAACCAATGTTTGCCCTTAATTTTACTTAACAGAAGTGGAAGAGTCAGCAAAGAAGCTGGGGCAAGGGTATAAAAGCAATCTCCTTGTAATGCATGAGGGACTCCACAGCTGACTGGTTTTCCCCACAATTGTTCCCAAAGCAAACAATCTCCATCCCAGGCAAAAGTCAGATTGCATTTGATAATAACTTCTTTCTGTTTCCAGCACCTCTGCATTGTCCCCAGATCCTCACTATCCTACTGACATGAATTTTTTGAAACAGGGCGGAGGCAGGTGATTTAGCTAAGGAAGTGTGAGTCTGACCACTCAACTCTCCCATGACCCCCCTCACTCACATCATATGGGCTAGAGAAGCTTCACCAGACACGGAAAATGGCTTCAAGAGTCTTCTCAGAGGCAGAAACCTTCCTCCTGCTAACAATTTACTTCAGTTGCATCCTTGGAGAGAGTAGCCCTCAAGTAAAATCAATCAAGATTGGGTCCAAAATAAGAAAATCATTTTTCCTCTCACCACCCCTTGCAGTAGGAATGAAAGTTGTTCTTTGGGTGAAATTTACAAAAGGAAACAGAACACCATTTCAAATCATCCCCAGCTCTCCAAGTGGCCACTTCTGAAAGGGTCACCTGGGGAAACGTGTTGCCAGTGCACTTCAGATTAACACCCCACTGCCAAGTTGGCTCTTTAGTGTGGGACTGCATGCTTCCTAAGAGGAGCAGGTGTGGCTGGGGATATGATTCCAAGATTGTTGTTGCGAAGAGATTTGTATGTATGTACTGACCTCCTGGCTTGTTCCCAAGGCAAGATGCCTACATCTTGCTGGTTGTTTTGGTCCAGAGAATTTGGCAAGAGCCATTGGCATGCAATGCAAATGCAGAGGCAGCTCACTGGTGCCCCACAGAGGCAGGTGTTGGGAAGGACAACAAACCCCAGAGCTGCGGATAAGAAACATGATATGAATCCACCCCTGCCCCCCCACCATTACTCAGACTTCTCTCAGCTTTCAACCCCATCCTATTCTAAGACTAGCTAGAGATGAATAGACTGGATGTCCCACTCTAAAGGGTTTTTCATTATTGTTGTGCTGAATAATCTGGCTGGAAGTACTTGGTCAGAACAGATTAGATGATGATGATGATGATGATGATGATGATGATGATGATGATGATATTTTTATACTGCCCATAGCCAAAGCTCTCTAGGCAGTTGACAGCAATAATCATAGAATCATACGCTCAAGTCACCCATCCCACTTCTGCCCAGGCCTGACCCTGCTTAGCTTCCAAGATTAGACAGGATCAGGCAATTCAGGCTACATGGAAGCTATAATCAATGCGCATGTTCTAATTTTCTGAGAAACAGCTAGGATTCAAAGTGATGCAGTGAGGCTGCCCATGTGTGCGCTCACGTACACACTCTTCCTACAGAATCGTTTGGTTCTATTCTTCTTTGACCAAGGAGGCAACTCTTATGCTGGCTGCTTGGTTTAAAGTGTGTGTGTGTGGGGGGGGGGGGGCACCGTGTAAATACAAGGTAAAGTTTTTTGGTGACCCCTTTACTGGAAACTTCAATCTGAAATTGCCTCTGATCTTGCTGTAGGACTTGTGCTAAGATTTACTTTTCAGGAACCATGCAATTCAATGCATGTCTACTCAGAAGTAAGCTCTGTTGCGTTCAGTATGGCTTACTCCCAGGTAAGTTAGTATTGGATTGCAGTCTAGGAATTCAATTTATTATAAAATGAAACATACAAAGTGAGTGATTTGCCATGACAATTTTGTCAGAGCAGAACCAATTCATTTGCCTTACTACTCCAGCTCCTCAGACTGATATAAAATTTACTTCCCTACAAGGAAAGGATAGAACATTCCGGGTCTCTGCTTTCTGAAGAGAGCATCATACTTAGACAAATGATTCACTTCCATTCAGATATGAATTTAGAAGTTGACTGGAGTAAAAGTAACCCGAGCAAAACCCAGAATACCGGATCAGATCCCTGGCATATTAGAGATGGGTAACCCATTTACACTGGGTTCTATCCACCTCCCCTTTGGAACCTTTTATTTTAACTGAGCCGGATTGCAAGTGAAGGCAACTCATCTTTGCTTAAGGAGGCAGGCTGTTTATTGAGGATGGATTCTTTGCAAAGTCAATGCACTTTTAGGGGAGTTTTCTCCAAAGTGTTCATGCAACTGGAACTGAAGTTAGATTGCACTTAGGCATGTAAAAGTGCCTCATTTTCCTTGCCTCTTTACCTAGAAAGAATGTGAGCCCTGTCTTTGATAGAGCCACCAAATTTTGGGTATGTGCTAGTAGTTTATTGGGACTTTCTATTTAGGTCCTTTATTTTGGAAAGGTCTAGCTATTTTTTACCTATAAAGTTAAATTGCCAGCTAGATTCAGTGTGCAAAGCATCGTTTCTGTTCTATGTACAATTTAATCACCTGATATTTAAAATAGACATTTCCATCTAAAATCCAATCAGAAACCAACACCCTACTTCGAGGCATTAGATGTTCATCTCCATTTTGCATTTGTAAACCGGGAGGAATAAATGTGACTTGTGGATACCAAGAGGTCAAGTACGGCTGCTCAAATATTTTTCTTACAAAATGACGGATTTATTAGACAAATAAGTAGCCCGGCTGATGCAAAACCCCCAGTGATTGAATTTTGACGTTGAGTCAACAACAACTCGAACTACATCAGTGCTCCAAGATTTAGTTATGATGGTAGAGATTACTGAACAAATAGGAGGCAGAAATGAATACAGATTTCCTAGGATGCGCCCTCGGCAGCTTCCCCTTGACATTCTCCTCCATATGCTACCCACCAGTCATACTGTATTCTAATTAAAAGAGTAAGTGAGGACTTGGAATTTTACAAGAACTTTTAAATAATTAGTCGTGTGTGTGAGAGAGAGACAGAGACAGAAAGAAAGAGAGAGAAAGGATCAAACACGGTGACTGATGGAGGAGGGAGCAACCGTGTCTCCACAGCAAATCCCTTCTCATATTTCAAACTATGCAGATTAAGAAATACGACTTGAGAATACTGCTCAAAATACGTGCATTGCAGCTTCAGCTCTGCCTCCTATTCCAGTCCATCCTGTTAGGAACTAGTTCATATGCATTCCCCTTCCTTTCTTAAAAACAGAAAGGAGAGGGAGGGAGGAATGTGCTCAAACCTGGTTTCCCCGTCTCACATCATTAGGCGGTTTCCTCTCCCCGCCCGCCCCCTCCCCTCCCCGCGATCCCCCGCCCTCGGGATAGGTGTGCGTTGCGAAGAGTGCCCTCGGTTGGGTAGGTTGTTAGCCGGCGGGGAGCTGGCCAGCGTGCTGAAGGTCGGCGTGAGTTGCCGGGAAAGCGCTGTGCTCCTTGCTTCCTTTCTCGGAGCGCGTTACTTTTACTTGCTAATCACGGAGGGGCGCTTAAATAATTGAGAGTACGTTTAAGCATAAAGCAGCCAGTTTCTAATCTTTTCAGGGGTAAAGGGACTAATATGCACCTGCTGCGAAAGCCCCTTTTTATTTATTCTGTGCATTACTTCAATCCCAAGCCGGACCTCATACTTCCAATTACCTGTGAACCGTATTGCAACTAAATATCTTTGGATCCTGCAGGTTTCCGATTCTTTTTTTTCTTTGGTGTAAATGTAGCACTTTTCACACAGGATCCCGTAACTTTTGTTTTAATCCTTTGAACATAGTCAGTGACAGCAAAGAAGAGATAGGAAAATTGATCAGCCTTCAGATTATTTGGTTTCACTGTCCGTGGGGGCGAGAGAGAAATCATTTCCCCATGGAATTAGGGCGCGGTGATGAATATTAGCTACTTTCTGCCCCAGATCAGGAGACTTTAGTTTAGAATTTCAGCAAATGCTCTGGGTTTCCATTTCTAGTGGCCTTGGTGCTGTGCGTTGCTGTGAGTGTGTGCGTGCGTGCATGAATAGCTACCATTGGTTCTTTGGTAGGTCTCACGCTAAATCAACAACAGATCTATTTACCAACGCTGCAATCTCATACCCATTACCTGCAAGTAAACCCCAATTAATTCGACGAAGCTTACTTCTGACTAGACATTTGCAGGATCTCTCTGTGAGTCAATGTATAGGGACTTGCATTTAAAGAAATGTCGTAGAGTGTAGTAGGCACAGTATCGAGAAAATATGTACAGGAACCAGGTTGAAAAAAAGACATGCACCCTTCCAAAAAGGAAACACTGTAACTCAACTGCTCTGGGGATCTGGCAGCAGAGCTTGCCTTAAAGATTTTCTCCTGCTAATTTTAAGGTTTCTGAGGCTGCAGCCTATTTAGGATGCAGAGGTTGAATTCGGCGGGGGAGAGGGGGGAGTCCTGTCAAATTAAAGTGAGCCTTGCTGTCTTGCCTGCTTCCAGCAAATAACTTGCAGAACCTAATAAATCCAGATGGAGTCCCTCATATAGCCTGGTGCCGAAATAATAATTGTCCTGCTTTGTTTCATGTCAGAGGCCTCTTTGGCTCATCTGTCATGAAACCAATTTCACTTTATTTACATCCATTTGCTAGTTTAATTACTGGGCTGATGAATAGCCTGAAGGAATTAAGTTACGAGCCTTTGGAAACCTAAAGCGACAGATATATGGGGTTACCTTTTAACTAGAGGGCCAGGAGAAAACATGGGGGTTGGGGTTGGGTACCCAAATTTGAGGTGCGTGCGTGCGTGTGTGTGTGTGTAGGGGGTGAGTAATATGTGCATCCCCAGAGCAAGAGGGAGACTAGAAGGTGGGTTCTCTGCATCTCCCCCAGTTGCTTACTGGATCTCATCCTGCATTTATCTCCATCGTGATCTGAGCCATTGCTTGAGGATACTTGCATAGCCTCACAACCCCGTCCGGGTTGAATAAAATGTTCATTAAAGGAAACATATGCTTAAAGACGGGCATTGCAGACCTGAGCACTAATCATGCGACAGACCAGAAATAATCTATCATCAGAGAGACGGAAATAGGCAGCAGGGGTGGGGAACAGCTTTAGCTCTAGCCCTGGCCATTCAACACACTTAGTCCTTCAGTTTTCTCTGTTGTCTGTGGGCGGAAGGCAGATTTTTGCAGGCATTCTGTAGATGGACGTTGCTGCCTGCTTTCCCAGACCCATGTGCCACATGTATAGGTTGGAAAGTTTCTGTATGATGCCAGTGTTCGCATGCTTTGATCCAAGGGTAATCAAGGTTTGGGAAAGTATGACATTTCTTGTAATAATTCAAGAGATGATGGTTTGCTTGTATGTGTAAGTACTACAGCTCTTCCCTTGTTTTCCACAAAACAAATTAGGGAGACTTTTACCATTCGTTCCACTGATTTCTGTGCAACTTATTCTCTAGATGTGGCCTTTAACACTTTCAAATGGATCATGCTCCAAGTCATTTATAAATGTGTGTATGTGTATTTCTGTATATGCAAGAGAGAGGGAGAGAGAGAGAGAGAGAGAGAGAGAGAGAGAGTGTTCTCTTCTGTACTGTTGTTTGCTTGCCTAAAATAAAAGTCCAATTCAAACACTGAGCTTTTATATCCCTTCCCACTGGAAACAGTACAGTTTTCAGTGATCAACTCTGGACTGAACAACTTAAAGTGTTCCACCCCACCTCCATCTTTCATCGTAGTATCTGAAAGTGTGCACATATTATTTAAAGATCCAAGGAGAGTTTACTTTGGATGCCTCTGAAAGTTTTTTCTCTTTAAATCTCACTCTTTCTACTAACACTGGGTGTAACCAACAACCATACAAATCAATACAAGATGTACTATTGACCTCAATAGGATGTAGTTTGCATCATTATAAGTTGCTTTCCCCATAACAATCTGGGGGCAATTCTATGCATTTTGTCCTTTGATAATGCTGAAGGGAAAGTTCAGCTAAATATTTCAACAGAATAGTTTTCAGAGGGACATCAAAGGAAAACATATAAGAAATAATACTTCTAAAAATATTTGTCTGTATTGTTAACTGTAATATAGAAGTAGATTTAAAGGGGGGACTTCTTTCTGAAGCAAATATTTTTATTTCTCCCTACGGACACATGCAGATTTTCCTTTGCCCAATAAGATCCACGGTAGTGGTCAAGAAAGAAACTTCTCTATAGAAATAAATGCTCTATTTGGATTACACGGAAATATCAAGGCTTTTTTGTCTTTCTGTTCATGCTAGTTTTTGTACTTTTTATTTGAGAGATGGAAAAACAAAAGAACAGAAAAGAGAAAATATGTAATAAAATCGGAGGGGGGGTATAAAAGGCCTTCTTTTCTCTCTGCTGCCTCCCTTTTCTCCCTCTCGCTTTGATTAATAGATCCATGTGGCTAACGGCCTGACATATGGTGTGCGAAGCAGCTTGAGACGCTACCTTAGGCATCCCCTACGGCCATTAACATATTAGAGGCTTCTGTGCAGTCAGACAGTCAGACTTCATCTCCAGCCCAGCGCAGAAAGGCTGAACCCCAGAGCTGTTGGATGCAGGCTTTCAATAATGCATCACGCGCCCGTTCGCAGGGAGCTGTTCTTGGTGCTGATGCTCAAGTGCAACCACCTAATCAGCTCAGGCAACAAAGAGCCACCAAGGTTTCCGAAACTGGGGGAAATGGTGCGTGTGTGTCGGTGTCTGTGCGCGCGCGCGCGCTCGCGCACGCGGACGAAGTGTAAATACCAGGCATATGGGATGACTCTTAGTGTATACCTATGCATACATCATGCACACAGCTTGCAGCACATTTTCAAATTTGGGCTGTATAAATGTCCATATTCAGGTGCTTGCGTCTATTTATTATACAGTGAGGAGGAGAGAAGAGGTGAACTGGGACTGTGTCAGAGAAAGAGGGAGGAAAGGGAAAAACGTTTGATGTGAGAAAGAAATATGCAATGTAGATGACTTTTTTAACCTCCCTTGAAATCATTTTTAAAATCTGTATACAAGACACAGAAATATATGCTCATGTACTTATTGCCAAATATAGTTGCAAAACCTGAAAATTTTCTTGCTGAGATCTGTATGTGTAAGGAATGACAGAGAGACATATATGAAGTCTTCAGGATTTTCTGATACATCTACTGGCCTATGAGTCCAGCCTACATTGTTTTGGTTAAGCAAAGGATTCAGATGTCAAACTCGTGTCAGACCACGGAAGCCAACATGGCTCAATCACATGATGCCATGATACAACATCTGTGGATATTGTGATAGATTTCTAAATATCACAATCCAGTTGCCATTACCTATACCTTTACGTGCACAAATATGCTGAGCCAAGATCAACAAGTTCTGTTGCGTTGACCTGTTTTCTTTCAGTGATCCAGTAACATGTGCACTATAACATGGTAGTAATTGCATAGTACGTGCAAATAACTCTGTGTGTGTGTGTGTGTGTGTGTGTGCATGTCCATGACACATGAACAAAAAACCTCATACTATTGCTGCCTTTGGCGTGATGTACATGTTGCCCGGAGTGCATATGAAATGGGGCAGGGGGGACGCAAGGATATTTTGCTCACTGGGACACTTTCCCTTACTTTGTATGCACTTATTGACAACGTCTGTGCATGTAACTGTGAATTTTATGCACTGCAATGGTACTACTTTAGAAATGTGTTACTCTTCATTAGTATTTTACTATTAACCATTCTGTACTGTTCTGTCTATTCAAAAGGTGTCAAGGCAACGTACAACAACCTAAAGCAATACTCATACCATCAACAAGAGTGCAATCCTATGCATCTCAGCTCAGAAGTCCCACTGAATTCAACGAAGCTTACTCACAGCTAAGAGCGTTAAATGTTGCAGACTAAAAGTATCTTAGCATACACATTTCTCAGTGTCCTTGATGCCTCTCACTCAGATTACCTGACTCACTGCTGCTGTACCTTGCAAGAAGGAGAGGCAAAAGGGAGGTCAGCATCTACAAGTAGGTTTCTGAGTGACTTGCTGGAGATCTGCAAAGGTTTTTGATTCCTAACTGTACAAACCTAGCAAGAGTTAAAAATAAAAATTCTCTCCTCCTCTACCCTACCCCACAAAAATAGGTTGCTAAAAACTATGAAAAGGATGTGACAGCTTTGCTCCTCTGTTCTGATCACTAGTTCCTGGGCTAGCATGTACCTAGAGAGATCCTGCCCCTTAATTCTTCATATCAGTCTGCCCAGTTGATGGACCTCAGGGTGCTAGGAACCGATAAAATTAAATAAAATAAAATTCCAAACTAGTCTGCCCACTCCTTGAAAGCAAGTTCCGTGCTGGGCAACGCTGCACTTGGCTCACCTCCAGAGTAAGCGTTGCTCCAACTTTTTTGAACTTTGCACTGGTTGATCAGGAACGTGGAGCAAAGGGTTAATTCATGGGAGCCTCTCCACATGACTCTGCCTTTTGATTTCCCGGAACTCTGATTATTAAAAAGCTGTTTGATGTTGGTTTGTTTGGTTACTGTTTTGCCTTAAGGGGGTGATGGGGGGCGTTCCACATAAAGGTGAAGCGAAGAAAGTCAATCGCCAGGAGCTACACTTTCAGAACAGAGCAAGTACTTCTCTTTCTCTCTCTTCGCATCTGTTTTGTTTCCTTGCTGTCCTTTCTCCCCGCGAATCCAGGAAACTAAACTGAAATCTATTTCTATGAAGTCGTCCCTCATTTGCAAACTGGTGTAAAAGAGCCGGGGTCCCTCCCCCAGCCTTTTCTGGCGAAGCTTCTGTGTCTTTAAACTCCACAAAACAGGCAAAGGCGTACTTTAACATAATAGGCATAATGAGGAGACGAGGCAAAGGGTTAGCAGCGTTGAACGTTCATGCCAAGATAAAGGGGGTTGCGCCCTGGAGCGTCCGCTCGGTGCAGCGATGGCCGGGCAGCGGCGGGGCAGGTCGCGGCCCCGCCCGCCGGGGGGGGGGCCGGGTGGGGGGGGGGGGGGGGGAGAGCGGGCACTGCCCCGCGCCCGGCAGAAAGGAAGCGCGTGCGGGAGCCTCCTGGCTCCTCTGAAGGAAAGGCGGCGACGCCAGACCGGCCTCCTCCTCTCCCACTCCCGCCCCCCCCCCCCGCCATTCGCCTGGCCCACAGCCGGAGGGTTACGGGTCAGACCTGTACCTCCCCGCTCGGGAGCCAGTCCCCACCGATTCCAGTAGGCCTCCTCCCAGAGAAGGGTGTCGAACAGTGCGGGCCCAGGCGAATGGGCCCGCGAAAGAAAGCCTCTCCATCCACTAGCAGTTTACCTCTACACACAGGGCACCGCGCACGAACGGCACGGGGGCCTGTTGTCCTCATGCAGCGGAGGGGGGGGCTCTGCGGGGCCGCCCCTTTCTGCGCCTCCAGGGCCACCGTGGCGACGGGGCTGCAGGCCCGCTGCTCGGACCCAGGAGGGCGCTCTCTGCGATCCGCTCCCGGTCGACTCTGAAGCAAGCCCCAGTGGGCCCAGTGAGGCTGTGTACCCGAGCAGGGTGCCTCTCAGCCTCACAGTGGCCACGCCGTCCAGCAAGAGGTAGCCAACCTGGCGCCTTCCCGCAGTTTGAGACTACAGCTCCATCATCCTTGAGTGCAGGCTGGAGTTTATGGGAGTTGTAGTCCAGAACATCTGCGGGGCACCAGGTTCCCTACTCCTGGTGTCCGGCCATCCTATAGTGTACTCCTTGGTTGGGGAGGAAGACCCGCTGAACTCCACGGGATTCACTTTTCGGGCTAGGCTGATGAGCCCAGGATTGTGCCGATCACTTCGAACCCCGCCGGCGGAAGTAATCCCAGTTAGCCAGCCTAAGCGACTTGCGCCGCCCTGTCTTGTCGACACGGGGCGTGGGCATTTCATTCGCCATCAACGGAACGCCGAAGCAGAGAAAACCAAAACGACGGCCCTGGCCCTATTCTCTCAAGTGAATGTCGTGGATTCCGTGGACTTTATTTCCAACCAAGCATCCCTTGTTGGCTTTGTGGGAAGACTCAAGGAAGACATCGGGTCTTCCACCCAAATCTGTGGGGTTTGGACGGGGGTGTCAAGTGATCTCCGATTTAGTCTCGGATTTACTCCCGTTTGACCGAACTGGAGCTGTTATCATGAACAGACTTCCTCGGAAGTAAGTGCTACTGAAACCTACAGCACTGGCTTCAAGAGGAATTTGTGGAAGGTCGGGTGTTCGTTTGGTTTGCAAATCCACTTTAAAAACTAGATAGCTAATCATGCGTGCTTATAACAAATCAGGCCGAAAGAAACAGGAAAACGGACTAGCACTGGCCCAAATCCATCAGTGCTAGCCTAAACGATCCCCGTCGTGAGGAAGTCATTTTGATCTCAGTGTTGTCTTGACTGGGCATGCCTTTAAGGGAACCTGCGCCGGACTGGGTTCGGACAGGCTGTCCCGGACCCAGTCCACCCCCTCTGGCGAGCCCGTGCTCGCGGGCTCTTCCCCCTTTCATCCTTCCCAAGCTAGTCAAAAGCGAGCTGGTCTTCCCACCCATCCCCTCTCTCCCTCTTTCTCCAGCCGCCGCCTGCCTTAATAAAGTCACCGAAGTGGGGTGGAATTAACATAAATCATTATTAGTTATTCGGATTTTCTCTAAAAGGACTGCCCGCCCAGCCCCTCCGAAAGGCTCCCAGCTGCTACTCCGAGCCGCAGAGATCGCCCAGCAACTAAACGGGTTTCTCCCCCACTGGACCTGCCCCCCCCCCCAGGTCTTTCCTCTCTTCTCTGGCAGCCCAAAAAGAAAGAGAGGGAAAAGCAAACAAAAGCCATAAATACAGACCTCTTTGCTTCTCTCTTTCTGCCCTCTTCCGATGTGTCTGTTTTTCCCTGGCTTTTGCTGCTCGAGAAAGCTCAATAGCCGCCTGAAAATATTGCTTTTTATATCACCAAAGGGCGATTAATATTGCATTAACTGTATTTAACATTTTTCCCTCCTTCCTTCCTTCCTTCCTCTCTCTCTCAACCACGAGTAATCTGAAATGAGTTAAGTTTGTTACTAAATACAGAAGAAAGGATCGGGGCGGGAGGAGAGGATGTCAGAAGCGGTGCAAACAGCTGCAAACTATCTGTATAAACAGGTTATTTGTTTCATACATTGTACTTTGTTATTTTTTTAATGTTAGGGTCGGGTGTGTTTGAAGTCAGGAAAGCTCCATGCTAATGGTCTGTTTAAAGTATTCTGACACTGTCTAGAGACATCCGAGTCTCTGCCTTCATTAAATGTTTATTGTCAACACTTCAGCAAGGAGGAGAACGAAAGGCGGGCGGGAGGGAGGAACGGAGCATCTTCTGTAAGTAAATTCACCCCTGCTGGACGCTGTCGACGCTTTATTGTGTTTTCATCCGGAGGGTGTACCAAAGTTTCAAACCAGACGCCCAGCTCAACTAATTTTTTAACGGAGAGGCGGTCATTAGCTTCCAAATAATTCGCGCTGCTCAATTCGAAGTCGCGCTTTACCTAAGAGAAGTTAGGAGCGAGTCCGTAGGACGCCCCACTCCAGCCCAAACTGGGACCTGGCTCGTTCAAATCTCCGTGAACTTGGAACGGTGCAGTTTGCTGAAATCCCCCATTCTCGTGGCTTTGCTGTTGTTGTTTTCTTCAGCGGTGAAACTAAGGACTATTTTAAGACAGTGGATTGCAATGGTTTTAGTCCCATGCCTCTTAGATGTGGATGTGAGACTGTTTCACTGTTGTCAGCCGTCCTGCTGGTTTGGGGCCCTCTTCTGCTAAATGGGAACCTGAACTGCTGCCCCAAAGTCCTTTCCTGAAGGCATGACTGTCAACAGCCATCTTCAGAGTCAGGTCCACCAGAGAGGGTCCCCTGGACATCCTTGAGCTAATCTGTCTTGTCCCATACTCGGAATGCTAACACATGGAAAGTGTTGCTACTAGCTCCATTTTTTCTCTGCCCCCCCCCCCCGGTCTTGCTTTCCTTCCTGCCTCCCCCAGCAGCATTCGTTCACTGAATGGGCTACATGCTGTTTTAGACTGCAGACATAAGGAGCGCTGCTTCTTGACCTACTGCTCTCACAAAGCCTCTGAACAAGGTGGAAGTTTCTTTTGCATCTGCCCTCATGAAAAGATGCTTCATTATCCCGTATGCAAAAAGGAGACATAGGATTTATTTTGCTTTTAGTTGTCAATCCTTTGATGCCTGCTTTGCAGCCCTGTCTAAATTGCATCCAGGTAAGGTTAAACTCACTTCAGCTATACCACTGATTTGGAATTATGTGAAGACTAGGTGGTGACTAGAAGAACCTCAACTGCATTTGAGGAAATATGACTTCCTGATCAGACAAGATCACCTTCCAACAACTTGCCAACAGAGTCTGAATATCTTTTAGTCCACATATTTTGAGTGCTTACTTTCATAATGGGGATTTCCCATCACTCCTCCTCTCCCCAGATTTGCCTTTCTCTGCATTTCCATTCATCAGGAAAGTTCACATGATCATACATCACTTGATGTCTCATCACATGATGACTCCCAAGTCCCAATTGAATGTGTAAACCAATTTACTTGAAAAACATTGCATTTGGAAATACATTTTATCAATGGATGGATGGATGGATTTGTATTCCATCTCTTACAAAAATGACACTTTAGATGACTTGCATGCCCACATAAAATTGATTAAAGCAATCAAATATTAAAATGCAGCACACTTGTAACAATTACAGAACAGAAGAATAAAAATGGAACCCAAGAAACCCACTTACAGGTCAAAGGCCTTTTTGAATAAGGCAGTTTTTGCCTGCTGCTGGAAGGACAACAGAGAGGGAACAAACCTTGAGAGATATTTCCACAGCCTGGGAGTAGCCACTGAAAAGGCTCTCCTTCAGGTTACCACCTGTGAGGTGGTCTCAAAAGAAGGATGTCACCAGAAGATCTTAAGAAGCAGGCAAGTCCTTAGGAGAGAGAATGATCTTTCAGGTACCCTGATCCCAACATGGAGGGTTTTATGGACTGTAATCAGCACTTCTGCCTAGAAACAGAACTGGAAGCTGCAAAAGCTTTATCTGTGAGGCGTGCCACCATGGAACCAAAAATGGCCCATCCACATTGGCAAACCTCCACTTGCTGCAGTCATTAAACAGGGAGCATGCATGTGTGAATCAACTCAGGGAAGAGCTTGAATTACATTGATTGATTGAACGCAGTTGATCCTACATCACGTGATCTCTAGGTAACTCTTGGCTGGATGAATAATTGGTTCTACTGAAAATTATTGTTTGCTTCTCTGTCCCTTCATATGCATGCCAAATAGATCCATAGACCCCAAACAATTAAATTCTGAAATGAACTAAACTACTGCCAGCCCAAGTCATTTTCAGATCTGAAGTAGCTGTTGCACCCCGTCTCTGGAAACAGTTCTTGCTGTTCAGTCCCCAATTCTTGCCTCTCCCCACACCACCAGCACCCTGAAGCAAATAATTTCACCCAGCAGCATGGGAGGTGGTCCTGAACTGAGCCATATACACTTAATAACCCAACTTACTAAGAGCTTAAAGTTCCACAAAAGGCCTGCTTGACATTTCACCCCTTTCATACTTCAGTGAATGGACATTGTCGACCAGCGTACCGAGCAGAGTAGGACCACAGGTCTTTTACCCAAAATTGCTCCATCCTAGCCTGCCACTGCGACACTGCACGGCTATGCAATTGTCATGTAGCATATCAGCCTTGGGATGTACTGATTTCAAACTGTAACCCATTACAATAATAAGACTTGCATATAGGACTAAGGAAGATACTGCCTTAAAGTACCAAAAAGTCTGGTCTTTGGCTCCAATCCATTCCATAGAAAAGCTTACAAACATGAAACCAAACCTTTTTTCCACTGTTCTGTACTACATTTTCCATGATTTTTTTTAAAGAAACATGTTGGATGTGCAAGACTGCTTCCTGACCCAAATTACATGAGGAATGGCTCTGACTAATCAGTGGAAAGTTAAATCTCTTTGCACAAACTCAGAGGCACTTTCCTAAGTAATACTACAGCACACATTCTAACCTAAGCTACTTTTTTCCATAGTGTGCATGTATGTGGCTGAGTGTGCTTAATTCATGGGGTGCAATAAGAACGAGTTGATCTGTTTAGGTACATACAAGAAAAAAACTGTTTTCGTTGGGTTTAATCCTGCTCAAGCTCTTTTATCTCCCATTTTGGCAGGAGGACTTTCAGCACCTGCTTAATTCGCCCCACTAAACGGCATGGAAGGTAAGCGAGCTGAACAGACTGACTTCGGAAGCCATAGTTACATGGGAGTAAGTCTCACTGAATGCAGCAGGGCTCCCTTTTCCACCGACAGCTCTCAGATTACCTCGCAGGCGGAGAAGTGCTGCATTTTGGCTAATTGGCCCCAGCACCACTTTTCAAAGCTACGGTGAGCGAAAGCACGCCAAGGAACAGCAAAAGGGGGCGAGAGGATTCTTCAAAAGCGCGCGCATCAAATGTAGGCACGTCGAAGTGGCGGCGCTCGTTCAGTTGCTGTTCACGCGCAAGCGGTGCCGGAACAGGCGGGCGCGAAGGCGGGCGCTCCTTCGGGCTGCAGCGGAGCGGCGCTGCGGGGCGAGGGCCGTGCGCCCCAGAGGCCGACCCTTTGCGCGCCCGGCGCTGCGGGCCGGCGGGCGCGGAGGAGCCGCGGAGCGACACGCGGCGCGCCTCGCTCCCGCCCCGGGCTCGGGGCGCCGCGCGCAAGGGGGCGCCGCGCACCGGCTCCCGACGAGCGCCGCGGGCGTGTGTCGCCTCCCTTCAGATCAGCGCGGCCCCTTCACGTGTCGGTAAAGGCGTGTTGGCACGACGGACGAAGGAGGCTGCTAAGGCCCTGGGAGCTTATGGATTCGGGCTCTTCCTCCCCTCCCGGCCCGAAGATCGGCTTCGAGAGCGCCTCTCCCGGCCGGCCTCCCTCCCCCACTCCCCGCACCCCACCCCCGGCGAGGCGCAGGGAGACGAAAGCTCCGCGGCGCGCGTTGCACTGCGCCGGACCGTCTGGTGACCGCTTCCCGCTGCGCAAAGCAAAGGACGCCAGGCGGAGGCGGAGGAGGGTTTGCGGGGCCACGCGGGCGGCCTCGGGTGCCCGCGCGTGCGTGCGAGGGGCGCGCTCCTCTCCCTTTGATGCTGCGCCAGTAACTTTAGAGAGGAAGCCAAGCCCGCCCGCTCCGAGAAGCGAGCGGCCCGCTTCCTCTCTGCGAGGGAGGGCGAGGCTGGGCGAAGGCGGGGGAGAGAGAACACGCGAGCGCAGCCTGGCTGGTTTGCAGGGATGGGCGGGCGGGCGGGGGGGCGCTCTGCTTGCCTGCGCTGGGGAACCGAGGGACCTTTCAGGTCTACTCTGAAAACTCAGCACTAGTCTGTGGGAAGCACAGAGCTGGAGGGGGCCAGTTAGAGCTCCCGAGTCCAACCTCTGCTCTGCTCCATGCAGGGATTCAGTTCAGATGGCTGGCCGGTCATCTCGCTGGATCTTGATTTCTTTTGTTTTTCGATGAAAAAGTTCGACACACTTCGCACTTACCCTTCTGCCCAGCTCGGCGCCTCTGCCCGCCGCGCGCAGCCCCGCGCTAATGCAACCCGACGGGATCGGGCGCCTCGCTTTGCTGCGCCCGCAGTGCGCGCGCGGCTGTGAAATGCATTTCACGGCGTGGCTTCCGGAGGAGCAGCCTCGAGAGCGGCCAGCAAACCTAAGCCGGGCAAAGCCAAGCGCGTCACGACACAGGGCCCAGCGGTGCGGGCCAGGGGGCGGAGGGGAGCCACTCACGCCGCGACCCCACGCCTTCTCGGTAGGACGCAGCGTGTCTTGGACTTACTTCTGTGTAAATATGAATGCGGTATTTGGAGAGGGGGTTGCTACAAGTTTACAGAACTGGCAACTCCTCTCCCGGCTTTGGAATCAAATTCCAGGAGGAAGAACGTAAGGCAGCCATGAGAAACTTGAGTCCCGTGAATTTCCATAGGTCTACTCAGTGGCCGACTCAATCCGGATCCTGCTGTTTATCCGAAAGGGTATTTCTAGGTCCATCACCTCCCCGCCCCCTTGTTCTCTTCGCGCTCGAGGAATAACGACGATCCTCACCCAACTTTCAGAAGCAAGGCGACGGCAACAGGCCTCGTGGAGCAAGCCTCCCATCAAGCCGCCTCGACAACAATTACTAAAGTTTTTAATTAGCCTCTTGTTATAATTCATTTTATTAATTTTCCAACTCTCAGGCCATGAATTATGCAGAGGGCGGCGGTGTAACTGTGTTTGCAGCCCCGCGCGAGGAGGGCACGTGCTTGGCTCGGCGGCGCTCGCCGCCCTCTCGCTGGCTGCGCGCCCGGCTGCGCCCGCGCCCGCGCCCGGGCGCAGGGAGCCGCTCTTGCGCCAGCCTCTTCCGTCGCAGATTAATTAATGCTCATCGGAGGCCTGTCTCGCAGGTGGGAGGCAGGCTCCCAGACGGAGCGACAATGTTTGTGGCTGATTACGGGAGAAATAAACAATCCGCTCGGGCTTCCCCGAAAGGAAAGGAAAGGAAAGGAAAGGAAAGGAAAGGAAAGGAAAGGA
>NW_025335568.1:42305222-42558373 GCF_004798865.1 Varanus komodoensis
TTTGATGGACTTGCCGCGCTCGCTCCCTCCCTCCCTCCCTCCCTCCCTCCTCCCCGCGCGCTCCCTCCTCCCCCGCCCCCCCCCGCCCCCGCCCCCCCTCCCCGCCTCCTCCCGCAGTTGCCGCTGCTGCTCACGTCGAAGCCAGCCCGGAGCCCGCCGCCCGCCGCCCGCGACAAAGGCCGAGGCCGCTGCCGACGCCTGGAGCCGCGACACGTGTGCCGCCGCCGCCGCGGACAGGTGCGCCGCCGCGGGCGTGGGGACGAGGCGCCGGGGGCCGCGGCGCCGGCGGAGCCTCCTCACTCGCGGGAAGCGGCGCGGGCGGGCGGGCGCACGCGTGGCCGGAGGAGAGGCGCCTCGGTCGCCCGCGCCCCGCGGAGGCCGGGCTGCTGCTTCGCCGCGACGGCGCCGCGCCGGCTCCTGCCCCGCTGCGGACGACCCGCCCGGGCCGCCGGGATCCTCGCGCACGAGGTGCTCCCGGAGTAGATTTCGCGCGGGGAGCGCCCGCCCTCTCCAGCAGCGCCCCTCCGACGCCCTCTGCGGCCGGGCCCGGCGCGTCCTTTCGTCGAGCCCCAGCGCAGCTCCGCCGAAGAGGAAGCTGGCTTAGTTCCGCGGCCTCCCAAGCCCACGATGGCTCCCCCGCCGCCAGGCGCTCGCCCCCTCGGCAGCCAGCCCCGTTGAAGTCCGTGGGACTTCCTTCGCGGTGCACTGGGCTTGCTGAGGGGTGGACCGAAAGGTGAGACCCCGGCTTCTCTTTTCGGCAGAAATCGATGGGGTTGCCTTCTCCCAGCGCGAAGGATCGGGGCCCCCAGACCAGGGTGAATCCCGGAGATTTTCCGCCAGCTTGCGGACGGGGCTGTAGGTCGCTTGTTGTAACGGTCGTTACGGAAAAGATCGCGCAAACGAACGCGCAACATCGGTACAGAGACCAGACGAGGAGTTGAATTCTCTGTAGGGTGTATCTGTCTTGTCTTTCCAGAGAGCCCCTCTCAGCTTTGCCCCTTTCCACATTCCTGCCCTGGTGCAAGCGCCACTTTACGCCGTCCAACTCTGTAATGCCCCGAACCGCTCGCTATTTGTCAGTCAAGTCGCCCTTCAGTTCGGCTCCCGCTGCTGTTGCGAACGGATAGGGTTCTTTTTGGGGGGCGGGGGGCACTTTTAGCAGACCCCCCCCCTCCGTCCCTCCCTCCCTTTTTGGTCTGAAGTAAGGCAAAGCCTACAGACCTCGATCTACCTCCACATCAAATGGAATTATTCTCCCGAAATGAGAGTGTTCTGTAACAACACCCACCTACCCCATCCCACCTAGAAGTTGTATCTTGTGCAGAAAAGGGGGAGGATCCTATCAATGGCTTCTACAGTAAACCTAATTGCTTAAACTTAAGGGTGCTGATTCAAAGTTTGCACCTGCCTGCACGTTTACAAACAAGGAGCTGTTAATGCTCTTCAAATTGTGAATTTCCCTAGAAGGGAAATAATCAGAATAAAAGCAAAGTACCCCTCTGTTTAGGATTTCTTCTGGCACCCTTAACTGTCCCCGTTTTATTTTAAATAATACCATTGTGTAAGAGACCTGTCCTACATGATGCTCACAACCTTATACATGCTTGTAACACACCTGGTTGGTGAGCCCCTATTATTCCCAGTCGTTCAAGAACAATCGAGGGAGAACGATAAGGCTTTCTGGCCAGTCCAAGACTGCAGAAAAATCCAGATCCATCTCTTAGTAGGACGACCCTCTCCAAACAAAGGCTAAATTCTAAGCAATTTAGGTATTTATTTGTGTGACTTATACTCTGCCTTCTCCCAAAACATGGCACTCAAGGCAACTTTAAAAGCCATTTAAAATAGATTAAAACAATAAAACACATGAAAGTGCAATAAAAGCTCAGCAATTACAGAATAAAAACAGCACCCATTTCGTTCACTCAGTGGCGATTAGTCCCAAGAGTTACTGAAAGGAAGAGGGGCCGAGTCAGTTGGGGCTTTTCCTGTTTAAGGCATGAACGTCTTCTAAACTGCTTTTCAGCCATTTGAATGAGCGTTGCCCGGGTGGGAATGCCAAGGAATGGGATAACTCATAGGTCCCAGCCAGGTGCTGTCTTCTCTGTTTTTTCTGGGACTTCCACGGAAGGCTTCAGTGTTAGCCAGAAGCCATAACTCAAAATACGCCAAATAATATGAATGGGGATGGGGAGGCGAGGCAGTCTACTGTTCAGGCAAGTGTCAGAGTTTCTGGCCTCCAAGTCATTGCCAAGAAGCCCCAGGTTAGCTGTGTGTCTCCTGTATTGGGATCTGTGTACACACGACACCACGAAAACCCACACTTTCCATCATATGCCCTCTGCCTGTTTTTCCCCCGCAGCTGGAGCAGCTCTGGTACTCATTAATTTCTGTCTCTCCATCCTTGAATGTGTCCCATGGGGATTCCTGGCTTCAAATTTATCTCAGTGAGGGATATCCCAGGAACTGAGACATGGTGCTCTGCTGTGTGGATGAGGGGTGGACGAAGACAGGCACTATTTATCTTGTTAATTCTATATGATCACTAATTATCGTTCTTTTCTTGAGCCTTTCGTGGGTTGGGACTGGCTTCTGAGATGCTTCACCTTTGCTCAGATCTTCCGTTTACAAAGGATGCCTTTGACCAATTGTCTGGTTTCATACCAAGTCACGGGTGGTAGGTTCCAGCCTGCCACTTAAGAGAAGCAGAGTTGGAGTATGGAGCCTCTAGGCCAGGGACTTTTTGGAGATTTGGGAAGCAGGAGAGCCGTCCACGCACACTTAACCTAGGGAATGTGGCTCAGTCAGAATGTTTCTCTTGCTCCCATCAAGCCCACTCTCCTGAAAGTATTTCAAAACCCTTCCACTGCACTGGAAAAGTTGATAGATGACACGGAAGGGCTTTGAACAGAGATCACCTACCTGCCTTCCCACTAGAGTGCCTTATTACACAGAAAGTGTGTGCAAGCTTCAGGCTCTCTAAGTCCAGAGCAGCCTACATGATCCTCCCTCCCTCTCTCCATTTCATCCTCGCAACAACCGTGTGAGGTAGGTTAGGCTGAGTGTCTGTGCCCAAAGCCTGTCTGTGAGCTTCGTAGCAGACCGGGAAATAGAGCTCAGGGTCTCCCTAGTCCTAGTCTAACTCTCTAGCCAGCGTACCACACTAGCTGAAAACTTGCAAAAGCCATTGGCTTGGCAGGTGAGCACTGTGACTGTTACATCATCGCACCACTCACTTGACTCAGCATTTTGACTGCAGTTCAGGACCTCTTCCGAATTGAAATTAAAGAAGCAGAACTCCTGTGGGGTGAGGGGTTCAGAGGAAGTTGGCTAAAGAAGCATTTGGACCCTCCCGTAAAATAAACATGACCCAACTGTTATAAAACAAAATAGAGAAACGTCTGGTATGCTGGTTGTACAGAGGGTGCAAGACACAAGGCAAAGGTTGTTTTATGGAAGAAATGCAGGATCAGGGGGAACGAATTTATTTTCCGCTTCATCCCAACCTTTCCATTTGCAAGCTACAGATAACACTGTTGCTTGGTGGGCTTAATTCAGTTCCTCTGCCATCTCATTCAGCCCTAAACATTATTGTTAGGTGTTCCAAGGAGAGATCTGGAAAGCATGATTACCCTCAGAGTGTACACATATGACATAGTCTGGTTTACGGCTTTCTGTAGAGTGGAACTCTTTCAATCAGACATGTGACTAGCTATCAGGGAGACCTTGCTAGAAATTAGGATTACTATATGCCATAGAATGACCATTGCGTTTTCTACCTGTCCGGTATGAATAGTCCTACATTTATCACACACCATAAAAAGCTGGTGTCACAGAATCAGTAAGGCTGCAATACTGCACCAACTCACCTGGGAGTGAGTCCTTCTGAACTCAATTGAACTTTCTTCCAAACAGATGTGCATAGGATGGCACCATAAAGCTAAAATTAGGAAGTCCCTGGTTTGAATCTCACTTCTGCCACACACTCACTAATTGGCCTTTGGCCAGTTGCTCTCTCTCAGTTCTCTCCTCTGTAATGTGCAGAATAATTATACTGACTTGCTTTATAAGGTGGTTGTTGTACAGACAATGGCTAGAAGTGCTCTGAATATATGAAATGGTTATACAGCTGTTCACAATTGATATTGTTATCCATACAGTAAACAGGAGAGGATTGCTATGGAAAGGAGCTTCTTAACAGGGAGATCTCGTGGCTTTTCAGAAACTCTTGATGCTGGACAGCTCCTGGTGATATAAGCTCATTGTTTCACACCCAGCCACCCAAAGGTCTTAGATACCAGTTGCTTGATTGTAAAGAAAGATGTTGAATTGATAAAAGTTGTCCTGTTAGAATAATTTGTTTTGGTCCATATTCAGGCAACTTCCCACGTACAGGACTCTTCATCAGGTATCTCTCATAGTCAACCAATGCAGCTCGGAGAAAACAACAGAGATATAAAATATGGGGCTTGAGGAAATCACCATGGATATGGCTTTCTTCTTATAGCGGTGCCTTTCTTTTGTCTGAAAGTTCCCTACTTGACTCCTGCTTTTGCTTTTACTCTGTTTCCAGGTGATCTCAGATGTGTTGAAGGCATGGGCCAATGTCATGAGAGACTTAACAAGAAAAGAGACATTGGAAAGACAGATTCACCATAATTTTACCCTTTCACATTATTTGAACCTGTTTTCTGATGGCTGCCATGAAAGGAATGTCTGTAGAAGGGAAGAGGGCTGCCAAGATTTTACCTGTCAAAACCATGCACAAAACTCCTGGGATTGTAGTAAGAGACCCTCCTTCAGTAATTCAGGATTAGCAGCACCACCTAATTCTGCATCCATATACTTTAAATATAAACACACAAACTACTTCAACTGCAAACTTCTCTTTTGACTACAAATTTATCTGGGGCTTGGAGTAGGTCCCATGGAACTCTGTGAGACTTTCATCTGCACATACAGGTACAAGACTAAGTTGTCATACTTCTTTGGGGAAAGTCAGCTCTTTCTCTCACTTGTCAGTCCTGATTGGGTGAAATATTTAGTGGTAACTGTTCCCTGTCACATGATCATTCTGTTCTTTCACTGTTTCATTGTATATTCTGCACCCATTTCTGGATTGTAAGCAGCTGAGAGTGCGATAATTTTGTTTTGGATTAGGATTTGTGCCTGTGGTTCTAAACACTTCAGGAAGGGGTGGGGTTTGTTCTTTCCCCAGGAACTAATGGCAGAACTGGCATCATCTTCAATTGAAAAGGAGAGCAAGACAGAGAGAGATAGTGGATGGTGGGGGGGGGGGGTCTGTCACTTAGGTACCCCTGTCTGTCAAGACCCCTGCTGTTCCACGCTTCTGTGTATGGCACGGGTCTGGGAACAAGCTGGAACTGTTGCCTCTTTCACTTAAGAGCCTCCTGTCTGCCAAAGCCCCTTCCCACACTTGGATGCAAACAGTTCCTCTCCAGGAAGTCTGCCTCCCCTACAGGTCTCCTAATATATATTGATTCTCGCTGTTATTCCTAATAGGCATTTATCCCAAACTTATGAATACTGATGGCCACAAACACATCAGGCTCAGAGGGCCCAAATTTACTGGGGACACACATTTACTGGGCCTGCATTCTATTTTTCTGACTGAACCTGGCTGATAGAACCAGAGTGAGGCCAACATCTTTTAACAGAATAGATATTAAGAGATGCAGAAGCAAACTTTTTCTCCTGTGCATTCTAGAAATGTGTAATCCTCCACACAGTCACCCTCATCATGGATCGGGTAACCCATATTCTTTTTAACCATTCTAAAAAAAATGAACTTACATGCATTTCACCCACATTTCCTCACTTGGGTGCAAGCTGCAAGGTTCTTGATAGAACTTGTTTTCAAGTCTCACAGCCCTAACCTAGATGCATCTGCTCAGAAGGAAAGCCATCTTCATTCATACAATGCAGTTTGCTTCATGATTTTAGCAACATAGCAAATTTCTTTACCTTTCTCAGAGCATGGCTCCATCTGGCTCAGTATGGCTGATGTGACTGGCAGCAATGGCTCTCCAGGGTTTCAGGAAATAAATTTTCTTGCCTTTCCTGGAGATGCTAGATAGAAACCTTCCACAGGTAGAGCAGCTACTTCTGCCATGGAGGTATTGTCCCTCCCTTCTACTTGCCCTTACTAGGAATAAGTTTCATTGAAGCCACTGGGATATAAAATACCTCTTAGGAATGTGGCCTCAATCAGATCCAGCAGCCTAGATTGACAGATTTGCAGCAGCTCAAGCCTAGGCAAAAGAAAATTGTTGGCATTTACTCCTAGGTAAATGTGCATTAGACACAGGATTGCAACTGTAGCCTGAAGTCCTACAAGTTTACTCAGAAGTAAGTTCCTCTGAGTTCCATGGGATTTTCATCCAGGTAAGTGTGAGTACAGGATTACAGGTGTAAGTTTCTAAGCAGCTTTGCTTGGAAGTCTTGTGCCTTTCAAACATGCTGCAAAATCCAGCAAACGTTGATCCATTTGTGTGATTTCTGGTAGGTCAACTAGGGGCTGGTTCACACTCACATGTTCATCAGTCAGTAACTGCCAACATTCAGTAATGACTTGTCTTGTGTGAATGAACTATCATCAGGGATCTAACAGCACAAAATGGAGCCACCAGATTGTTTTGGCCAGTGCTTTGGGGAGATAGAATTTTTTTGGAAATTCCCCCACTTCAGCTGCTGGTTCTCTGGCACTGCATAATCAATTGATGTATAGTGCGTAAGTCAATGGGCCTTCTGAGATCCTGGGACTGTCCCAGCAGGAGGATGCTTATGTATGGGTGAAAAGTCAAGAACGTCACTGAGCTCTGGCCTCCCATTACAAGATCGAGAACTGCTGGGTCCTGGGGAGAACCCACCAATCTACCTGCAGACACTTTCTGTGTGGCTGAATGCACAAAAATGATTTCTATGTCCTAATGAGGACTTTTCTTTTCCTTGACAACAGCAAGGCCATGTTAATTAAATGAGGCACAAGCTTCAATGATGGCTTTTGCAGCTGAAGTGTAGAACGTTGTCATATTAAATATGGAAAAGCTTGATTGTAATTGCAAATCCCATGGCAGTCTCCAGTGTCCCCTTAGGGAAGAGGGTAGGGGCTGCTAGGGATAGAAGCACCAAAGATCTGTCTGCTATTGCTCTTTCTGAGAATCTCTCTCTCTCTCTCTCTCTGTGTTGTGTGTTAGTAGCAGGTGCCAATTAAGAGATGCTCTGTGGGGATGCACAGACACACTGAAGGCTGGCTGTTCCAGCCCATCTTATGCACTCTCTCCAGTGAGGTCCTGTGCATGCCTTCTCAGGAGTAGAGAGCACTGAGTTTAGCAAGACTTACTCTCAGGTAAGTGGGTATATAGGATTTCAGCCTCAAGCATATATCCATTTGGGGGCCTCTCTGAACTTCTCTGGGGTTTACCTCTGAGTAGCTGTATGTAGGATCATGTTATTCATCCTTGCTGATTCTGCTGTGAGAGTTGAGCCACGATTTTATTCTCTCTCCTGTTCAAATGGCATGGGGAGTGGAGGCATCTTGAGTTGATCCTTATGTGCAACATCAAGGAATGGCAACATCAGGAAAGGTGTGAAGATGTTTGGATGGTTCACTGCTGATCCAAAAGCACGGAAAAATCTTGCCTTGTATGCCCTTGAAGAGCAATGCTTTCAGTGGAGACAGGCTCACACACGTTCTAGTGAAGAGTTCTGAGGTACTGAGGTAACTGAGGAGCAGTTCACACTTGCAGTTAAACTCCTTGGATTTTTCTTCATGAGTGTTGGGAACTGAAAGAGTGGCAATTAACTGCACAAGCTGTTTCCACTGATGAAGTGTTGTGGTTTGAATCGACTGGAAAGCTCTGTAGTATTATATTTGGCTGGGCAATTCCTTTGTTCACACAGGATGTCTCCACTGGATGTTGCAGTAATCAAGAAGTGGACATGAATAGAATGAATCCGCTACACCCCCCCCCACACCCTTTTTGCATACAGTATTATTCACTAAAATTCATGGATTCAACAAAAAACAAAAAATTAAGTCTCAGTTCTTCTGGTTTTTATGACTGTAGTCCCAGAAACCATCTAATTCCACCCTCCTGTAGTCCAATTTCATATTCAGCTGTAGTCTGCTCAACTGTAGTCAATTTCGTATCATCCTGTCTTATTTCTTTCTTGGTGGAGGCAACTTTCGGAGCAACCACACCAGGTTTCTTTACATGGGAGGTGGGTGGGTGGGAGGGAGGGTATTGGAAGAGGAGGAGATCTATTAGAAGTGAAAATGTAAATGCTGGTTCAGAGGCTTTGGCGGGCTCCAAATCCAGGGCAGCTGAGTTGCACTGCAGTCCCCACGCACCCTCCTTTGACTGCATGCCTCCTTTCTTTCTCTTCTCCTTGCAAATCCGAACACATTCAAGGGGAAGGGACTGGGAAATAGTTGCCTTGTCATGTAACACATTGCGCTGATTTATTATAAAATTTTAACGAAATCATGCATATTTTAACAGCCTTTAATCACTGCATGAAAATTTAATTCATGAACTGTAGCACGTTTAAATAAATGAAGTGTTAATTCATTAGGATTAATTAATTTGTTAAAGGATTGTGGGCAAGGTTAAGGTAGAAGGAAAACTCTTTGTTGGTTTCATAGCTTAATCACCAGGTTTTGTTAGTAGTAATAATAATTTTGTTCTTTCTTTTTAAAATTGCAACAGTGGTTGTGGCTTGGGCTGCTGGTAAAATGGGAAGGGTGAGATTCCACATGGTTGATAACAATATAAACATTGGGGTTAGTATGGGGGCAGGATCCACAGAAGTGCTGTCAACTATCCAAACCAACTTTATGATCATTTCCAGGATCAGTTCCAGATCCAGTATGGTTATTTATCAGATGTGCAGCGATTCATACTGAAACCTGGGGTGCTGTTCTTTATTCTATAGTCCTGCTATTTTAGCCTTCCTTTGGGGTTGGAAAAATAGATAGAAAATGTGTGGCTTCGGGATATTGCAAGTCAGTGCTAAGATATACCACCTGTTTTATGGGCGTATTATTCTATACATTCCTATCCCAGGTGAGTGAATATAGGATTGCAGCTGAAAACACCCACAGAATGGGAATGAAAAGATGTCTAGATGAAATAAGGGACCTTATTAGAATGCTACTTTTGTTATCCCACTTTGCACCATTCTCCATCCTTCAAATGTATTCCTTCTTGGAACTGGCGATTTTTTATGGATTTACTTGAACATTCCTGGAAATACACTGTTGTGTGAGTGCTGCCATTTCCTCTTTCCAAGGAACTCTGGAAATTGTTCTGGGAAACAAGAGCTGTGAGGAGCTCTGAAATTTTTTTCCAGCATCTGCAAAAGCTTTCAGGAAGTCATGTGAGTTAAAGTGGTACAAACCCCAAATAATTCTGTAGATAACAGAATTTTACAGATAAGACAAGCTCTTGCATGCCTTTTCTTGAAGTACACTTTCCATGGTTTCAGGAGGGCCAAGTGAAAAGCTTGGGAGCCAGTGGTTACTGCCCACTGCAGATAACTGCAAGAGAGAGCATACTTGGGCCCTACGTTGGAGCATGGTATTATGCAACTTTGAAGAGAAGAAATGTCTCCAGTACAGACTGCAGAAATCCCCCAATCCTGCGCTGACGGCAGTACTCTGCCATCATGGTAGCTGCTGAATGATGGTTAAAAATGCAGGTGGGGACTGCTTGGACCCTCCTGTTTCTTGACTGTGACTGTCACAGCATATTATCAGAACACACGGCAGCATAGCACTTCCAGCGTGCTAGATGATACAGGGCAATTGTCTATCTGACACGTGTGCTTTTTGAGGGGGGAACAGAAGGGACAATTGAAGCACTACAAGCTCTAGTATGTTCAGTGTGCGATTATTTAGCGTCCTGTAACATCTGTCCATACGACTGCTCGATGGACTTCAGCACGCAAGTGCCGTTCTGCAGGTTCTCAGTGAGACTTCGGAGCGAGTGGAGCTGCAGCCTTTGACACATGGATACTGTCTGGGAAGCAAGTTTGCTGGAACATGCATGTACCTTTGGGGTACTGTTGGTGGACTGTGTAATATTTCAGTGTAAACCTGCATCTGTAATGTTCATTTTTGCCAATAAAGTTCAAGCTGGTGACATTCTTAAAGCAGTTATTACAGAGGGTTTTTTTCATGCCACGATTAATCTCATTCTTCTCTGAAATGCAGGCACCCTCATGTCCTGTTAGGCCACTCTGATCTGCAGCATGGATGGGTTTATCATTGCATGGTGGTTACCGTACCTTCCTATCACCCGCTCTGGAATAGGAAGATGCTAGGAGTACATGTGAGAAATGACATCTTTGTCATAAGTTACTCTGGATCAACTCTCATCTACACCCAACCAGATTTATAGGACAATAAATCTTAGGCCACATTTTTTTATTGTCATAAACCTCTCCAAGCCTCAGTACTCCGGTCCCCTCAATGTGGCCAGTGGAGTAGAGAAGCTCACAGGTCACAGTGCCAAGGTTTCCTAATTAACAGCAGGAATGACATCACTTTGCACACCAGTCAAGGTTCCCTATTCCTTCTGAGTTTAGCTGCAATCCTCAAAGTCATTGCAGGGAAAAATGGATTTTTCTAGCAACAACTTTTTGTTATCCCAGTTGTAATGCAAAGGATTTTGGGGTGCTTTGAACTTGAGAAAACAAGTATGACCCATACTTCCTGATAGAGATGAAAGGCTAAAAATGGTTTGCAGACTTGGAAGCTAAAATGTTTCTCTCTGATGCTAGAGGAAGAAACCCCTGAAAAAATTGAGCTGGAACATGGATCAACAATGTTTGCTATCTATAGATAGGACCACGGTTACAAGGATGGTCACAATGAATATGGGCATAACTTTTAGCCTTCCTTATCTTCCGCTTCAGGGTAGGTGGTCATGATATTAAGCTGTTTTATTTCTCCCTTCCAAGGACAGGAAGCACCAGCAAGAACATTACATCTTAAAAAACTATCAACAGTAAATCAGCCAGATTGTCCTCAGTTAGGAGGTCATGAATCTGAAAAAATGTGAACTTCTGGTTTACTTAGTTCTTCTTTGTTTGTTCTTTCTGAAGGGGGCAGACAAAGCAAGTCACTGCAACCAGGCTCCTAGATTTCTCCATTATCTTCTGTGAGCTAACACTCGCCATTGGAAATGAAAGATAGCCATGACATCAGAAATGGTCAGGGAATCCAACCTGCAGAAGGAGCGCTCTGTCAGTCCAGAACGCTATTGTCTGTGGATTACAGTGCCCTGAACAGTTCCTTGTATCTGCCTATGGCTAATTCAAGCAAAGCAAATGATACAGATTGACTTAATCTTTGGAATATATATACACATAATATTGTAATATTACAATATGCAATATTGCTCCACTAAAATGAAGCGTTCTAGTGTTTATTTCCATATGCCCTTTCTTTACAGCAGGAGTAGGCAACCTTGGAAAGACATTTTTAGCCCCTGTACCATTTTTTACCCCATGATCACATTCCATGGGCTAACAGAAGCAGCAGCCCCTCCCCTTCAGGGGACACACAGAAGCAGCAACTCCACCCTGGTTTATTTGCTCCTGATTTTCAGCAACAGACCACTACCAAATGCTCCAATAGCCAAAGTCAGCTCGCAGGAAAATTATTTTTGCCGATTATAGCATTCTGTAGTTGCTTGGCACTGCAAATTGCAGTGGTGCAGAGCTAGCAGGGGCCACAACGAGGAGGCAGAGGCGGCCACTTGCTCACAGACTTTGTGCTGCCCACTCCTGATTTATAGCCCAATTGTTCTCCTAATCTCTTCCTTTACCTTGTTAGGATGGAGAAGAAATGTGAGAAGAGGTTAATGAAGGGGAACATACCTGGGTGCAAACTTGCAAGCAAGGTTTCTACCATGATCTAACTGACACAGGTAGCTTTTAATTTTTCAGGGTAGCCAACATTATTGTGATACAGTGACATCGCCTTGAAGACATTTTGGACAAACGGGAATATGGTGCTTGTTACCTGTTCTCCCTCTCACTTGCCCTTTTATTTTCATAGCATTAGCTAAAAGTCTAGAACCTAGAAGTAAAAAGACTGGGGAAAATGCTACACTGAATAAAGCCCAGAAAACAGAACAGCCTTATGTTCCTCTCTTGGGAGCTGCTGATCCTCCAGGCCGAAGAGTGCTGTGGCATCCTGTGAATGCTGTGCCGGCAGAAGGCAGCACTACTGTGTACAGGCTGGGAGAGAACTAGTCCAGTCCAAGTAGGCCAGCAAGGCCCTGGGAGTGGGGTTCTTGGTTGGCTGGAACTTGTTTTGTCGCTGCTGTACAATTCCCCTTCCCTGGTTTTATCCTTTCAGCTTGTGTGCTTTAGCCTCTTCACCCCTCCACGTTTAATAAACCTGTTTTGTTCCCCAGCCTTGGATTTGTTGTGTGATTGGCCCAGGGCTCTGGGCAGGGTTTTGCCCCGGTGGCCAGGTGAGTGGGAAATCCCTGCCAGCTCCCTGTTACAGTCTATACTAAAATTTCATGCTGGAATGGGCCCCTTAGGCTGACCTAATGGGGTTGGAGTTAGGTCCTTCCATTCAGAACATATGTCTACCTTGCTTTTTCATGTATTTCTCCATTGCTTTGAAAGCACCCCAGTTCTTCAAAGGTGGTCAGTTTCCTTGAAAGGAGTTCCTTTCCACAGATACAACAGGGCATGACCAGCAGTCATGTTTCCTTTCTCCTTTCATTTTTATCCCAAAATAAGAGCAAGGGCCCTAATTTGGAACAAGACCCTAGGATGGGGATAGGAGGGCTTTAAAGATCTGGATTACGGCTATCGGACATTCTCTAGAGCAAAACTGCAGTTGGACTTTGCTGCTGGACACAGATGTAATGTCTGCTTTTGCCTAAAAGTGGCCACTGTCCTGATTCAGAAGCTGGAGCGGAGAGTTCTGCGCTCGCCGTATAACTCTTCTGCGGAGAGTTATACGGAACCTTTCCAAAGCAGCTCATCGTTTGACCTCAGGGTGTGGCGTGTTCTTCCAAGCAAAAGGGAAGCACTCTGCTAAGCAAGCACAAGGCCTTGGGCAAACTGAAAGGAGCTCTTTGGCTTCTGTGTAATCACGCTGGAGATCTCGCAGAGGGGATCTGCATGAGGGGATCTGTTGGCGACATACAGATATGTGAGGGGGTGTCACATGGAGGTGGGTGGAGACCTGCAGAGGAGGGCAGGACGTGCTCCTATGCAGCAGAGCTCAGGGAACCAAGGTTCAATTTGGGTGCCAGGAAGCACTTCCTGACAGTCCGGACCCCGAGGGTGTGGAATGGGCTTCCACGAGAGGTCGCTGAGGCCCCATCGGTGCAGGTGTTCAAGGATAGGCTTGGACGTCCACATGGTGGGCATGTCGTGAGCGGAGCTGGCTGGTGCTGGAGGTCAGACTGGATGGCCCGGGGGACCCATTCTGACTCGCTCTGTTTCTATGTGTTTATCTATGCTCCAGATGGGAATAAACAGGTGCCAAGCAGTGAACACTGAGGCTGCATTTTATCTTTTTTTTTTGGGGGGGGGTGCAATATTAAGAACAGCCCTAGAAAATGCTTCTACAAAACCCAAGACAGATTGGCCTCCACTTTTAGAAAAGCATATCAGCCACTACAGTCGCTGTCAACTGTAGTGTTCGGAGCAATTTGGAGTTAAATGATACAGAGTCAAAATAAGGCAATGCAGATTTTAAATGCCCAAGAGCAGGAAAAATACAGGGCACAGTCCCTGTATTGGTAGTAACTATTTTGCTACACATTAGTTTGTGTGCAAACCTCACATTATTAAATATTTAAACAATGTGCACAGAGATGAACATGAAGCATACGCTATGCCCTTGAGTGGGTCATGAAAGGGAAAGATCTGAATTTAAAGAGGTTGTGTTAATGCTGCAATTTCCGCTCCTGTAACCCTTTGTGCACCTGGGCTACATGGTTCATGTTTATCCTCTGAGATGCATTTACTACCTGTGTTTGGGGAGGGGCTCCGTGGTAAGAGCACATGCTCTGGATGCAAAATGTCCCAAATTCAATATTTGACACTTCTAACTGGAATAAGTAGATGGCAGTTGGATAACCTCTGGCTGAGTACCTGGAGAATTACTGCCATTTAAAGTATACAATACTCTAGTACATGTGCAAAGAGATTTCTGTATTTCCCTTCCTGTCTGTCTGTCTGTCTGTCTGTCTGTCTGTCTGTCTCTCTCTCTCTCTCTCTCTCTCACACACACACACACACACACACACACACACACACGAGGCTTGCCACTGCTATTTCAGAGGAACACCTTGCCCATTGCAGCTTTTTCAGCTTTGAAGGAGCTGTCCATGGTGCTCCGTACTGGCAATTTTGGGGATGGAGTTGAGCACCATGGATAGTTCCTGTCCATGTGAAAAGAGGTCGCAACAGATGGGCTTCCACTGACACAGGGTTCATGAGCTTTCCTGTATCGGTAGGTAGGTAAGTGGGTAGGTATACACACTCTGCTCAGAAGAGCAACACCCATCATGACGACTGCGAAGGAAACCATCCTGGTCAATGTTTCATTCAAGGGTGGGTCACTGGTGCTCCTCCAGATGTTATTGGACTGCAACTCCCATGAACCCTAGCCAGCATAGCCCATTGGGGGGGATTCTGGGTAGGCCAAAAAACTATGAAGGGCCACAGGTGGCCCACCCCTGCATAACCTGTACCCCGGCTTTAGGTGCAATCCAAGGAGGATGTGCGTAACTCAGAGAAGTCAGAGATTGCCAGGAATGCTATAAAAATGCAGGAAAAGCGCAGGGGTGAAGGGGAAGACCTTTTTGACGCCAAAAGCAGAAGAGGACAGCAGAGAATGAGGTGGCTGGATGGAATCACGGAAGCATTTGGCGTGAGCTTAAGTGGACTCTGGGAGATGGTGGAGGACAGGAAGGCCTGGAGAAATGTTGTCCAGGGGGTCACGATGGGTTGGATGTGACTTTGCGACTAGCAACAACAACAACAACAACAAAGGGGAAGGCCACACTTCTCCTGCCCTGCAGCTGATCAAAGGAACCACTTTTTAACTGGTAGGGCCAAGATGGTCAGTTTGTACAGTTTAGCTCCAGTGTGTCACTGCAAGAAAAAATTGAAACAAGTTTAAAAGTTGACCTTTTCTTTGCACAATAAGTGGTAGCATTCATTAATTGTAATGCTTGCAGCCTTCCTTCAATATCTTCACAAATGCACCTATAAAATTAGTTTATAAACTATATTAACAAAATCACTTTAAGTGAAATCAAAAACCAGAGCAATCAGTTTGTTTCCAGAGGGGCAACCATTTCAGTTTACTGTAGCAGGAACAACCAAAAGCGTTCACCATCACGCATTTATTAAGGCATAACTTTCACAGACCATGTCCATCACAGCGGATGCTCAAAGTGTAAGCAGAATTGCATGTCTTTGGTAAAGAGGTCTTAGTCTGACAGTTATGCCACACTACACTTGCCAGCTTTTAGTTTAGATCATTGCTAAGCCATAAAACAAGGTGAAGAACCATAGGGCCAAGGGATCAAATCTCTGGGAGTGGGGGAGGTGCCCAGATGGCCACGCCCCTTTCTCTTATCCCCACCCACTTTCCCCAAACCACTGATCTGGTGGTTTCCTGACATTTATACAGTTGTTTTCCACCCTAAAAGGTTGAAGTGCATCATCTAAGCCTTCATTACAGGTACTATAAACTGTAAGCTGAAACACGTTATTAGGTATGTGACGGGGTGTCACACGGACCTGTTCTCCCTTGCAGAGGAGGGTAGGACGTGCTCCAATGGAGCAAAGCTCAGGGAGCCAAGGTTCCATTTGGATGCCAGGAAGCATTTCCTGACAGTCAGGACCCCAAGGGTGTGGAATGGGCTTCCATGGGAGGTGGCTGAGGCCACATCGGTGAGGGTGTTCAAGGATAGGCTAGACATGCACCTGGTGGGCCAGTCATGAGTAGAGCTGGGGGTCAGACTAGATGGCCCGAGAGACCCCTTCTGACTCGCTCTGTTTCTGTTTTTTCAGAATTTTCACACTACCTGCTCTTGTCTTTTGCTTCAGCCATCACTAGAATGCTCCCCCCCACCCATATCTTCTCTGCAACCTTGGGCAAATGGAGTTTCTGCACCCCTGACACAGGAGCAAATAAACCACTTTCTACTTGAGATTTTTTTTTGTTCTGTTTAAAAAAAGTACTCATTATTTGATATGCATCCCCCCCAAAAAGAAAAAAGAACCAATCCCTAAAGTATCAAGAAATGGACATACTGAAAAATCAAGTGCCTTAGAATTGAATATTGCATGGCTTTTTGCTCACAAGGCAAGCATTCCTGCTGCAGGAATGTGAAGCTGCAGGACATCCACATTGAGGCCAAGCAGAAATAATCTTTTGATGTGGGCTCTGTTGCATAGGTTATGCGAGCTGTTTAGTTTCAGGCATCTGTGCATTGCTTCAAGCTGAAGCCAGTCACAATACTGAATTAACTCCGACATCACCTTTCATATAATACTAAAACCTGAGAGTCCATTCACTGAAGCTTAATGGTGGAAGATTCCGGACAATCAAAAGGAAAGACTTCACACAGCACATGGTTCCATTGTAACTTGCTTCCCCCATATGTGGGGATGGCCAAAAACCTCAGGAAAAACCGAACGGTGTCCTTACGGTGCATGGTGAAGCAATGTGCAACTGCTTTCCTATCTCTTCCTCATGCATGCATGATTTTGATTCAGACTAAGAGGGTGGCATTCTGGGAAAGGACTGAAGTATCTGTCTGTCCCCCACTTCTTTTCATCCTAAAATTCCACCTGCCCACTCATATGCGTGTGTTAAAATGTCTTCTTTGAAATCAATAGATATTTTCCCTTTCTAAATCCTCCCTGGGGGGTGGGAAACAGGGTGGGAATTTAAATCCTCCTCTCTCAGAAGACCACAGTCCCAATTTATGCCAGGGCTGTGCAAACTTGTAGGAAAGTAACGGAGAGCTCCACTATCTGTGCTTTAGCGTTTCGTTTGGTCCTTGGACAGCTTTCAGTGCAATGGACCATGGGATAACAACAAACATATGATGGCTCACACATGTTCAGCTACACACACTGCTGAAAGGTATGGGATTGGGATAGATTTACATTTAGAGTAGATTCATTAAAATCAAGGGGGCTTAAATTAGCCACAACTGATTTAAGTCCCCTTGACTGAAATGGGTCCTCTCCAGATGGGACTAAAACTGGATCCAATCCATTATGGACCAATCACTCACCCTAAACAAACCTCCCCCAACCTGGCACTCTTCAGGTGTTTTGGGCTACAACTTCCAGAATGCCTGAACACTGACCATGCTCTCTCGGGGTAATGGTAGGTGAAGACCAAAATATCCAGAGAGAGGACTCTCCTAAACTAACCTAATAGATGGTGTTGTTATTCACCTAAAAAGTGTGATAGCCCAATATATACCAACCTGAACTCTTTGGAAGTATAGGATGCCAATCTACTCATGTCTAAAGATAAATAAATGCATCACAGAAATTCAAGACACAAGGTATTACTACTTTTGGCAAACCTGGTCTGTGTTTCTATCACAGAGAACAGCTTAATGACAATTTGGGACAGGATTTCTAATTGCAGAAGTTCTCAATTCCGCAATACCTGAAACAACATCAAAGACTATGTTGCTTGTGACTTTGATTTTATTCATTACACATAGGAAAGCATGCAGTATTCATGTAAAATGCTCAGTGCACATTCAGTAAACAAGCCATTAGCATACCAACCCATTTTTGAACTATGCAGACACAAATCACACAGTCTTATACAACAGTGGAGATTTTCCATTTTTAGAAAGTTAAAAGCAGTATTTAATTAAAAAAATAAAAAATAACTGGATTCTCTGTCTCAAGGAAAAAGGCATTTTTTCCAACAGAAAACTTGCCAAAGGAAAATAAAAGATACGAACTAACAGCTCCACACTGAAAACTACAGATTCAGCAGGGGAGAAGGCAGAGGGAAGGAAACCGACTAATGCAGATAATAGCAGGCAAACGTTTTATTCTGAAATCCAGGTTCAGGGAGAAGCTTGGCTCAGCAATAGCTGCCATCACATTTTTGCACAAGAGAGACTATGGCGTTGTCTCTCAAGGGTCTTCCCCATGTAAAGATTGCTTTCAATGAGAAACTGTTTTGAAGACCTGTCACACTCAGTAACTGGACATTTAGCAGCTCCTCACAGCATAAAAGACATCATACAACCCAGCACTAAAACAAAAGGGTGGTGTCTAAAACTGAAGACATCAACTGATGCGTCCTTCTTCAACAAAAACTCTCTGAGAGAATCTTCACGCTCCATCTCTCAGTATTTAAGTCCTGGACACACTGAGATCAAAGGAGAACTTAAGAAGTATTCACTCTGGGCGGGTGAGGGAATTTGAACCATTTCACATCAGCACTAAATATCTATTTTGTTTAGAAAAAGGAAAGTCAACCAGGGCATCAATTTTTGGTTGTTTTCGAGGGACTTGCACTAGACAGACTACTCTGAATTTTCCTTTTTGCTGATGCATGGATACTTTTGGCTTTTCTGTCGGGTATGAAGGATGACGACCATGGAGACTGCAGCTGGTGATGCTGGCTATGCAGCTCAGGAGCCACTTTAAAGAGAGGGGACCCAAGCTTTTGCTCTTCAAACAGTCCTCGAGAGTTGCTAAAGAGAAAGCTTGGGGACAGCTCTCTTTGGAACAAGAAGCCTGGAGGCTTTATTTCACTCATTTCTGAAGTCCGGCCTGCAAAGAGTGGGAAAGGATCAGTTATGTCTAATGCAGATGGAGAAAGGATTGAAAAAGTCGCAGATTTCCACTCACTGTCCTCTTCAGAAGGATCAGTCGCCAGAGGACATTTCAGAGAATTTTGCTCCTTCCTTTCTTTCCCATTCTTATCATTTTCATTCAAAAGGTCATGATGTGGATCGACCTTGCAGGAAGTATCCAGGTCAGAAGATGACTTGGAAGTATAATAGGGGCTCTTGCTGTTGTCCGATTCAGACATCATGGAATCCAGTTCAGAGATTTTATCAAGGTAAGCAGCATCCATAGATGCCTCACTGGAAGTTCTGGTGCGATTCATCTCTGAAGAACGGACTGAATGAAGTTTTTTAGGCACAACTGGATTGTGTGTTTTATCGTTGGATTTTGCCGAAGACTCTCCTGAGTCGTTAGTGACTGCATTTGGTTCCGAGCCTTCAAAGTCCAAGTTATCATAGTGAGGCTGGCATCTGTCCCAAAATACTGGCTTGTCTGATACAAAACACGCCACCTTGTTTTCAGTGCTCTCACAGCTGCTTGCACTACGATCAGGAGAGTCCTTGTTGCCGTCATCTGACGCCTCACCAAAATCCTCAAATTCCAGTTTCCTTAGGAAGGCAGAGGGCTCTCTTGCAGTCTCCTCCTTTCCAGAAGGATCATCCTTGTTGCTCGGAGTGTTCAGCTGGAGGCAGCTGAGCGAGAGTGGGGTACATGGATCTGGAAGCTCATAAAGCTCTTCTTTATATGGGACACAGTCTTCAATTTTCTGCCATGTTTGCTCTGAACAGGTGTCCATGTGAGAGCCTGCTATATCCAACAGGCCCTCCTGAGAGCCCGTAAAGACATCCCGTGGAACAGAGCCCTGGCCAACCGATTCATCCGAGCAGCACTGGCTGGCCGCATTCAAGCACACGTCATTGCTGCTACCGAGCAGTCCGCTACCCGCCGCCTGCTCGAGGCCATCGGGGCTGTGGCTGCTACACAGGCAGCTTTGATCGAGATGTTCCTCCGGGCTCTCCAAGAGTGCGATCTCATTAGGAGCACTTTCGCTCATGTTCTCCTTCAGGCCAACAGCGGCTTCCCTTTCCGGACTCGCACTGCGCCTTTGCTCACATTCCCTTTTCAGCTGTGAAATTTGGGACTCAAGGTCCTCAATGTATGAGTCGCTTCTTTGCAGGGCCTTCTTCAGGCGGTTCGTTTCACGCTCGCACTGCTCTAGCTTGGACTGGAGGGCTGCGACAGTGAACCTCCCAAACCTGCAAGAAGCCAAAAGGCAAGGCGTTAAAAGGCATTTAAGAAAGTGAGAAGAGGAGCGAATCTTAATGACATAAGGACATAAAACAGCCAGCCTACCTGGACTAACATTCTATTTGCAAAGTGGCTAATGACTTACAGCTCTGGCAAAGTGGTTTCAGGACAAGATGGACATAACTCACATTTTGCAGGTGTAGACAATGGAACATTGAGTAGGTAATGAAGGTAACAGGCCAGCCTTAAAGAACCTGGTGCCCTGAAAAGTGCTGGACTACCTCTCCCATCGTGTTGCTTGTGAACAATGGGATTTCCAGTCCAGTAAATGTGGAGGGTAGCAGAGCCTACAGAGGGCTGGCTGCAACAGACATGCTAGAGAGCCTCCCACAGGTTATTTGTTCTCATGTCGAGCAGAAAGGCACGGAGAGAACGGCTGTCTGCTTCTTCTGGGGATCTCTTCACCAAGGTTTGGTGCACAAACTCTGCATGCGGAACACAGGTTCACAGATCTGACGGTCTGGTGGCCATCTTGTGCCAACCTCCTAAAACAACCGCACAAGTATAGGGCGCACCCTGCCCTGGTGTAGCTCAGAAGGCATACTGGCATACCTCCGTGCAGGCAAACTGACATCAAGTTTAATACAGCCTTGGTAGCAGTGCTTGGAGAGGGTGGCCTGTACCGTGCTGTACCCCCAAGCCCTGCAGCAACACCAAGGCCTTCCACAGTCTCATTCAGTGCTCCCTCCCGACAGAGGATGCTCCACAATGGGCCTCTAGCGAGCACGGCACCAGCTCCTGCCCACCTGGGTACTGCGGCGGCACCAAGATGTGTCTCAGCTATGCTTCTGAAAATCTCAGCAATGCACCAGCACATGAGGCAACTGGAAGTGTAGTCATCATGCTCTAGTTAGAATTGTTAAAATTCCGCATTTATTATAGAAAAGGAATGGTGAATAGTTTCACACGCAGAAGAAGTCTACAGCTGAAATTAAACCATTAGCAGCACTAAGGCAATAACAAGCAGAAGATTACTCTTCCAGGGGCCGGACCTATCCATGCGACTCAAATATGCATGAAGAATTATCCCCTAAAACAATGGCAGAGATTTATGATAACATTTGAACAGCAGTCCACATCTTGAAATATTTACATTCAATCATTTTCTTACCGCACAGCAGCGTTTTACAATATACATTTCATCCACAATGTCACCTTGTCAAATATAAAAATGCCGAGATGAAATTCAGTAATTGTCACCATCCTTTAGAGGTGCTTTTGTATTTTTTTTCTTTTTAAAAGAGACTCATTTGGAGCCTTGCGATTATATTCCTCTCTGATGTATAGCTTTTGCTCAGCCTCCATAGGGAAAGAATTGCAAAATTTATTTATTTATGCACAGACACACGGACAGACAGACAGACAGACAGACAGACCGACAGACACACACACACACACACACAGAGAGAGAGAGAGAGAGAGAGAGAGAGAGAGAGAGAGAGAGAGAGAGAGACCGAGCACAAGGCTGCTCGTTTCTTTGGAGCTTGATGCCAACAACTTCAAAAACATAGCATCTGCCTGAGTGAAGCAGTGATCTGATAAGCGTTTATGTAGACTAGATCACTTTGTTTCCCATTTTACCTGTTTTTAGATCTAGACAGGCACAAAGCAAAGTGTTGATTGCCTTTCTTTCAGGTCTTGAGTGGCTCAGAACCTCGGTACCGTCCCCAACACAAAGCGGTACCCTGACGACCAGGACTTTGTGAAGAGACAGGTTTCTGCTATACATGAGGAGGAGGTTCCTTAGGGCTAGACTGGCTGGCCGTGCAGGAGGCAGGCTTTTGCAGATAGGTAAACAAGGGGCTTATGGATATTTGTCAGGGATGCAACATTCCAGGGGTGCAGAGCCTCAGGTCTGGTGTCAGTCCCAACTTCCCCCTGCTCCACCCCCTTCCCTTACCACCAGCCTCTTGGGGGTTTTAATGCAATTTTCTGCCTCCCTCAACACCACCCTGCTTAAAAGTTAAAAATGCAATTTCCTAAGTCTCCTTGACTTGCAACTGGTTTTATGTGCTGGAGTGGGTTTCTTCTTTGCTGATTTTATTTTGGCTTTATTTTTTGGTGTAAATACAGTAAAGAAGCAAGAGGTTCTAATGAAATTATGCTGATCCCCTTTTTCATTTGGCCCCATCCCTTTTACAACTGCACTGCAGCTTCTCCAAGAGAGAATCTGGCCTGCGGGCTGAAAGAAGCTCAGCTTCTCCGCTAGAGCTGTATCCTGACCCGGCATCCAGCAGGAGACCAGGCTGAACCAGCAGCTCTGTGATGCTGAGCAGTCCTCAGCAGGGGCCCACTGCTACCAGGGGGAAACACACGTGACCAGGAGCGCAGCCTCCCGAGGGGTGGTGCTCTGCTTTGGAAAGGTTTCCCAGGCTTGCCCTTTGACCTGAAATTCTGCCTGTGCTCTGTGATGCTGTCACCATCTGCCATCTTTTATATTATCTATTTTACAATGCGTTCCCTTTTACGTTATACCACCACTTAAAAAAAAACAATTCAAAGAAACCATCTAACCTGAACCAATCCATTTACAGAGGTATCAAAATGGTTGTGGCACTTCCAAAGGACCCAAAGATCAGACTTCTGGTACACACGTACTCTAAAATACCCTAATGCGTAGGGAAGGCTAGGAAGTGCACCAACCTCAACAGAGGCTATAAAGTATTCCCCAGAAAACAGAAACCTCCCATTGCACCAGACATCCCAATGTACAGAACAGCTGACTTTTTTTTACATTTGGAACAGGCAGTCTTCCAATTAGAGAAAACCAGCTACAAGGCTGTAGGCGTTCCACAGCCCTTCGTTCAGGAGGGGCAGGGGCTCCAACTGGAGACAAGAACGTGCTTCGCTGCAGCACACAGGCATGCAGCCAACCAAACGGTGAGCAGGCATACGGAAATCCAGCGCTGAGGAAGATCCACGTCTGGGGGCAGGGTGGGGGAATGGTCGGTCTCAGCATCCTTGCTCTCAGTCAGGTTTCTCCACGTACCACCCCCAGCGGCACCGGCTTCCTCTTGCGGCCTAGGTTTATTTCCTGGAGTTCAGAATTTGCAAACATGGAGACCAAGGAAGGGGGCTGAGGAAACTGCTTGGCTGACAGCAGTGGTGGGCAATGTTTTGGCCTGCAACTCCCATCAGGCTCTCAGACAACGAAAGAAACAAGAATCCCTACACATGCAAACAGCTTAGTTCAGAGATGTTGTGAGGTTGTGCTTTGCCTATTTCCTTACAGGGGGCCTCTCCCTAACTGGAGCACTACTTTTGGGTTAAACACCTGAAACTATTATTAGATCCCATTTCTGGGGGCACAGACCAGAAGCTAATCCAAGATCTGATTAGCAATGGATGTTGTAAGAGAATTCTAACTTTTAACAGCCACAGAATCCCAGCTCTGATCATGAAAAGGAAGACCTAGCTAGTACAGAAAGGTGTGCTCACATTTCAAAGGTACAATAATTACACCTCTACTTGCTTAAAAAGGGAGAATACAAGGAGTCAAGTTCTTTCATGCAGAACCGACTGCAGAGTATCACCAGTGGTACCCTCCAAAGGAGGCATGCAAACTACAGAGAAACAACCCAAGAAACCAAAACTACAGATGCAACTACAGAGCAAGGAAATCCTGGAGAACTGTGATTCAGATTCATTTGACTGGTCAACATCAGAAAAGAATTGATAAGATCTTTCACTAAACTTCCCAATAAGGAATAATGCAAATTATCACTAAATTAGCTAATTTACCCCACATTGATTCAACAGCACAACCAAGAAAATATACTAGAATCATCTGTAAATCACCCCCTGCCCATCAACTGTTTCACCTGTACGTATAGCTAAAAGGGTGACTACCTTAGGGACTTTTATACCACCCTAAGGACTTTTTCAAATCTATAGATGCCAAGCTACAAAGTCTACCACCCCTGGAGTATGAAAGAGTCTGCCACAACTTAGACTAACTAAATGCAAAGCCCTGGCTAAGCTAACAGGCATAAGTTTAGGATTCCTTCTAGGATCAAAGAAACTACAAAAAAGAACAGGCCGGACCCCTGTGGAACTGAAGAATGGTAGGGTTGTTCTTAGACAAGTCAGGGCACTTAGGCAGAGTGGAAGTAGCCGATTTATTTCTTTTTGGATTGGTGGGGTTTTAATGTTTGTAAACCACCCGGAGAACCCTCTGGGCTATTCGGGTGGTATATAAATGCAATCAATCAATCAATCAATCCAGTAAGTGCTAAATTCAGAACCCTAAAGGACACTGAGATAAAAATGCTGTCTTGGGATATTGCAGGGTGGTGCTCAAAGCAGCATAACATACAATTATTGAATTATATTGCATGCTTTGATTTCATCTTGCTGCAAGAAAGTTGGCATTATGAACCCATAACACTTAATCATTACAAATACTTTCAAAAGCATTTCTCCTATCAGGCCCAGCCAACACAGACAATGGAGGCGGCCATGGGATTCATAGGCCAAACCATCTGGAGGACCCCTCCAGTTGTCAACTCCTGGTCAGGTTTCTGATGCCACAAAAGCCCTCAGCTCTGAAGGGAGTCTATACTTTCCTGCTTTTGTTTTTAAGGTAATACTGGGAATGTGTGTAGGGGAAGGGAAAGAGAAAAACTGTTTTCTTCCCAGAGAAAAATCAGGAACGCCTATGCACAGACCCCAAGACAGAAGTCAGGAACTGTTCCAATGCTGGGGGAGCCCTTCTCCTGAGCTCACCCTCCAACAAATCTGACTCCATCGTCTAGACAGAAGGGGCATGGCAGGATCTAGTGCTGAAAATTGGGTGGGGGGTGTGATGAGGAGGGGACAGCCTGCAGCAGAATCTAGTGTGCCCATTGGGAAACCTCCATTTACCACAGTTTCCCCTCCCTGCTCTAAGATCTTCAGATGCTTTCCTCCTAGCTGCCTCTACCAAATGAAATGAGGAGAGTTGGTAAGCCACTTAGCTGAGGGACATTTTAGTGCTGGAATCTCAGTTATGGAATGCCCTCCACAGAGGGGCTCACCAGGCACTTGCATTGCCAGATGAAGACTTTTTAGCTACCCCTAAAAAACTCTAATGGCAGAAAGTGAAGAGAAACTAAAGAGCCTCTTGATGCGAGTGAAACAGTTGGCTTGAAACTCAACATTAAGAAAACTACGATCATGGCATCTGGTCCTCTCACTTCCTGGCAAAGAGTTGGGGAAGAAATGGAGGTAATGACAGATTTTATTTTCCTGGGCTCCAAGATCACCACAGATGGTGACTGCAGCCAAGAAATTAAAAGACGCTTGCTCCTGGGGAGGAAAGCTATGGCAAATCTAGACAGCATACTAAAAAGCAGAGACATCACCCTGCCAACTGAAGGCTATGGTTTTCCCAGTTGCAATGTATGGCTGTGAAAGCTGGACCATAAGGAAGGCTGAGCGCCGAAGGATTGAGGCCTTTGAATTGTGGTGCTGGCGGAGACTCCTGCAAGTCCCTTGGACTGCAAGGTGATCAAACCGGTCAGTCCTAGAGATCAACCCTGACTGCTCTTTAGAAGGCCAGATACTGAAGATGAAACTCAAATACTTTGGCCACCTAATGAGAAGGAAGGACTCCCTGGAGAAGAGCCTAATGCTGGGAACAATAGATGGCAAAAGAAGAAGGGGACGGCAGAGAATGAGGTGGCTAGACAGAGTCACCGAAGCAGTTGGTGTGAGCTTAAGTGGACTCTCCGGGGGATGGTGGAGGGCAGGAAGGCCTGGAGGAATGTGGTTCATTGTGATCCACACAATCAAAGGCTTTAGCATAGTCAATGAAACAGAAGTAGATGTTTTTCTGGAACTCCCTAGCTTTCTCCATGATCCAGCATATGTTGGCAATTTGATCTCTAGTTCCTCTGCCTCTTCGAAATCCTGCCTGTACTTCTGGTAGATCTCAGTCCACATACTGCTAGAGCCTAGCTTGTAGGATTTTGAGCATCAGTTTGCTAGCATGTGAAATGAGTGCAATGGTGTGGTAGTTCTTCCCTTCTTTGGAATTGGAATGTAAACTGACCTTTTCCAATCCTGTGGCCACTGCTGAGTTTTCCAAATTTGCTGGCATATTGAGTGTAATGCTTTAACTGCATCATCTTTTAGGATTTTGAATAGCTCAGCTGGAATACTGTCTCGTCCACTAGCTTTATTGTTGCTAAGACCTCTGAAAGCCTTTTGACTTCACATTCCAGGATGTCTGGCTTGAGGTCAGTGACCACCCCATTGTGGTTATCAGGAACATTAAGGTCTTTCTTGTATAGTTCTTCTGTGTAATCTTACCACCTCTTCTAAATCTCCTCTGTCTCTGTTAGGTCCCTGCCATTTTTGTCCTTTATCATGCCCATCTTTGCATGAAACGTTCCCTTCATATCTATAATTTTTTTGAAGAGATCTCTGGGCCTCCCTAGTCTATTCTTTTCTTCTATTTCTTTGCACTGTTCATTTAAGAAGGGCTTCTTATCTCTTCTAGCTATTCTCTGGAATTCTGCATTCAATTGGGTGTATCTATCTCTTTCTCCCTTGCCTTTCATTTCCCTTCTTTCCTCAGCTATTTGTAAAGCTTCCTCAGACAGCCACTTTGCTTTCTCGCATTTCTTCTTCTTTGGCATGGTTTTAGATGTTACCTCTTGTACAATGTTCAGAACCTCCATCCATAGTTCTTCAGGCACTCTGTCCATCAGATCTAATTCCTTAAATCTATTTGTCACCTCTATGATATATTCATCAGGAATATGATTTAGGTCATACCTGAGTGGCCTAGTGCTTTTCCCTACTTTCTTCAATTTAAGCCTAAATTTTGCAATGGGAAGCTCATGATCTGAGCCACAGTCAGCTCCTGGTCTAGTTTTTAACTGACTGTATAGAGCTTTTCCATCTTTGGCTGCAGAGCACATAGTCAATCTGATTTCTGTGTCGACCATCTGGTGATGCCCATGTGTAAAGTTGTCTCTTGGGTTGTTGGAAAAGAGTGTTTGCTATGACCAGCATGTTCTCTTGACAAAATTCGACAAGCCTTTGCCCTGCTTCATTTTGTATTCCAAGGCCAAACTTGTCTGTTATTCTGGTTATCTTCTGGCTTCCTACTTTAGCATTCCAATCCCCCATGATGATAAGGACATCATTTTTTGGAGTTAATTCTAGAAGGTGTTGTAGGCCTTCATAGAACTGGTCAACTTAAGCCTCTTCAGCATCATTGTTTGGGGCATAGACTTGGACTATTGTGATGTTGAATGGTTTGCCTTGAATTCAAACTGAGATCATTCTGTCATTTTGGAGACTGTATCCCAGTACTGCTTTTCCTACTCTTTTATTGACTATGAAGGCTACTCCATTTCTTCTGAGGGATTCTTGCCCACAGTAGTATACCTGATGGTCATCTGAATTAAATCCACCCTTTCTTGTCCATTTTAGGTCACTGATTCCTAAGATGTCGATGTTCAGTCTTGTCATCTCTTGTTTGACCACATCCAGCTTGCCTTGATTCATGGATCTTACATTCCAGGTTCCTATGGAGTATAGATCTTTACAGCATCGGACTCTCCTTTCACCACCAGATACATCGGCAACTGAGTGTCCTTTCGGCTTTGACCCAGTTGCTTCATTCTTTCTGGTGCTACTAGTACTAGCCCTCTGCTCTTCCCCAGCAGCATATTGGACACCTTCCGACCTGTGGGGCTCATCTTCCAGTGTCATATATTTTTGCCTTTTGGTACTGTCCATGGGGTTTTCATGGCAAGGATACTGGAGTGGGTTGCCATTTCCTTCTCCAGTGGATCACCTTTTGTCAGAGCTCTCTGCTATGTCCTGACTGTCTTGGGAGCCCCTGCATGGCATAGCTCATAGCTTCATTGCGCTACACAAGCTCCTTTGCCATGGCAAGCCATTGATCCATGAAGGGGATTTATTCTTTACTCCATTTATATTAATCAAGATGCTCTCAATGTGGCCACTAAGCATATCCAGTTGCATTTCTGTGCAGATATATATATCTTTCACATACTGGGCAACTCTACCTCCCATTCTGTTCCTTCTGTTCTTCTTGAACATGTTATAGCCTTCAACAATAAAACAATAAAAATCTAGGGTACACGTTTGTCTACATTTGGCTTTTGCTTCCTTCAAAATCAAGAATTAAAGTATGACATGGTCACTTTCCCCCAAGTTCCTGTAGCTGCCACTGGTTCACTAGGTCTTTCCTGTTGGTTAGGATCAAGTCAAAGACAGCCATTCCTCCTGTACTCTTGAGTTAAGTGCCATTTCCAAACCAGTGTATAAAAATTCTCTTTAATTCTTATTGGCATAAATTTTAGAATTCTCTTACCTCATACATTATTCCATTCTTCAAATAGATTTCTTTTTAAATCTATTTCCCAAGACTCTTTAAGAGGATCATAGTGCTCCTCCTCTTCTAATAATATATTGTAGATTTTACTTGTCATTCTTCTCATCCACATATTGTCTTGTTTTTCTTTTTGTAAAATTATATCTTCAAATTTAGTATATTCTCTGCATGTACCATTTCTCTTCAACCAATTCTTAGTCCAATGGAAATATATTGTACCATTTTATTTTACCTTGTCCCAGTGTTGCTTGTACCATTTATATCATTTCTTTACTCTTCATTTTCTGTAACCAATCTTTCAACCTAATAACATGTTTATTCTTCATTACTTCCTTCAAATTACTCCTCAGATTTACTGGGAATCTTTCTAATTCTGTAATTGGGTATAACAGCAAAATCAATGAGATAAAGATATCTCTATAATTATTCCAAATTTTAACCATATTTTAAAAAGGATTTATCTTTTTAATAACATTCTTATCTTGTTGAAGAAAAATATTTAATAAGGATCCCTCTACATCTTAATATTCTAATTTACCACATATTATCTTATCCAGTTGTAGTATAATATCTGGTATATGCCTCAGTTGATTAGCTAGATAATCAAATTTCACATTAGGAATGCCTAAATCCCCTGTTCTCTGGAGCATATACCATCTTTTTTATTAATTCTTACTTTTTTATCCCTAGTACACAATTTATTAATCATGTTTTGCCATTCTTTCAAATCTTTCTCTGTTAACTAATTGATAACATCATAAGCAAGGAATTAATCTAATAAAATCTTCATTTTGATTGCTGCTATTCTACCAAACTATGATTGACCAATCTTCTTCATCATTCTTTATCTCTTTCACTTCATATTTTAACATATTAAAATTATTCTCTTTTAAACATAGCAAATTTTTGTAATATCTACTCCTAAATACTTATTATTACATGTCTTAGCTTCTAACTTGCTTTTAATCTCATCCTTTTCCACTTTATTATAATTAACATCATCTCTGATTTGTCCCAATTTACCTGTAAACCCTTTATTTTTTCAAATTTTGTTACATGTATTTTAATCTGATCCATAACCTTAACTGGGTCCTTTATTGTTAATAATCTGCAAATAATCTCATTTTAATTTTATTCTCAAATCCTATACCTTCTATTAAATTATCACTTCTAATACTATTTGCAAGCAGTTCTATAACTAAAGCAAACTGAATCAGAGAAAGAGGGCAACAAACACAATATTCCAGGGGGTGCTTGGCCCTTAGGAGCAGATTTTCAGGGGTTGCCAAGAGAAGTTCTCTGGAAGTTGCTCCTGCCTTCTGCAAACAGGGCTCTGCTCAGGGGGTGCATCTGCCTGCAAGACCAAGCCCTGTGAGTAATCCAGCGGCAGAGGCCATCAGTCCTACGCATCTTGCTGGCTCACTGTGTGGCTTGGGCAAGGCACCTTCCCTTCAAGCATCAGTCCTTCCCCAACTATACCTGAGTGGCAGCCACCCCCCACCCCCCGCCCTTCAGGATGAGCCAGATTTCCTAAAGACACACGAGGTACCCTATGAAAAGATAGCGGGTGGGGAGCCAGAAGATCCAAGCCTCGCCAGTCCACTCATAAAGTTACCATTGCTGAAAGAGGCATCGGCCGAATTGCCATGGAGGAGTGTGGTCCATACAAAATATGCAGAAGTTTAGCAGAGTTCACTTATATGCAGACCTAGCAAAAATTTTCAATGGAAGAAATGTGTAATATGTTTATTTAATGCAACCTGCATTAAAGGCAACCTTTAATTTGCCAAGAGTAAGGAAGCATCATGACCTCAAGTGCATCTTTTCTTAGCAAGCATCCCCAGTTGAGGGGGAAAAAAATCAAGCATGTTCTCCAAGGTCTCAAAGCAGGGCCAAACTTTTAGCTGCCGTAAGGGACAGGTCTAGGAAGTTCAGATTCAGGGAGACGACATCAACAGATACTAGCCTTCTGTCACTCTAATGTCCAATGAATTAAACTACAGGAATGTCTCTACAGCAGACACAACTTTGTGGTATTTCCATGTTGAATAGCTCTCTCAAGCCACCATTTTAAGGAAGAAGGACCCTTTGATTGCACAGAAGGATGAAGAAATTTCCCCATAGGCTTCCTTCCACCTGCAAAATAATCTAGGAAATTAGCTTGAACATCACTGCAAACACTCTTTCCTTCAAAACGGGGTACATTGCAACAAAACGCTGAGGGGCGCCACTGGAGGAAGCCATGTCCTCATAGCTTCTTCCCTGCATAACTCGAATGGCTCAAAACCAAGGAAGTTGCGTTTGCATGTGTGCACTTATAGTTTCTCCCCATATTACCATCTTTCTTCCCCAGAATTCTGAAGGTTGGTTATGGTGGAAGTTGTGGCCAACACATGTGAAGGGCACCAGGTTGGAGGCTGATCAATACATAACCGGAGCAGCATGCTGGGCCGTCACAGAGAAGATGTCTCCGCCACCATCATGGCTCCTCATCTTATAAAGTTCAAGAAGGAAGAAGCTTGTACATGGATCCTCTAACAAAGTTCTTTCTGGACTTTGCTGAAAACAGCCCATCAGTTCTGGCTTCTTGTATCCTGACCTTCACTCTTGTGTGGATCACTGTAGAAGACAACCGGACTTAGACCTAAATTCACCTGTGCACTTGACTCTGGCTATGACACTGAAGTACCTCAGAGAATCCTTACTTGTTGGTTTAACCCCGGCCCCTGCTTCACTCTCGGCTTGTCTGACTGACACTTCCATGGCAACTAACTGTGTGTTTATTTGCACAGCAAGGAGCTGAACGCTCCCCGGTAGGCTAAGATACAAGGCTGGTCAGCTGCACTCAGGCTGGTGGGTAATCACAGGCTACGCAGGCTGGATGCATTAAGAAAATTTGCTTCCAGCTCCAGTTAAGGAGTGGGGCTTGCAAAGGGCCTTGATGAGCAACACATGCAGACAGGTGGGTGTAGCGATCAGAGTACGGAACCATATACAGGGAGTTGAGCTGGATTCAAATACCCACTCGGGGTGACTTCATTCTAGCCATGCCCTTTCAGCCTAACACCTGGCCTACCCTTGTGAATAAGCCCACGGAAATCAAAGTAGCCTGAAGTCACAGGCCGAGGGGCCGGTACCAGCACTTCCACACTGGTTGTGGCTGGCGGGCCGGGTGGGGGACGTCTCTTCACCCACTCTCCTTACCTGGCTCTCCTGTCCCCCTCTATTACCAAAGGGCCACCCTAAGACCAACTGCTCTGTAAAGGAGAATTCAGGAGGTGGAGGCAGGCGGAGGACAAAAACCAGGCACCTCCTCCTGATGAGCTGCTTTGATAAAAATGTACCCCTTGTGCCCTATAGGAATGTTTGAAGTCTCCATGTCATTGAAAAAAGTTGGAAATGTCTAATAAAAGAGGGTGTCTATCTGCTTGTCTAATGATGGTGAACCTAGAAAACTTGGCATGCATACTAAAGACACTCCATCTGTGTGTAATCCAGGGTTGCTCTGCTCTTAAAACAGTCATTTCGATTAAGGCAAATTGTCCCTGAAGCTGAAGCGACAGTTACATTTCACCCACAAGGGGTAAACTTCCCTAACCAGCACACAGGTCGTCAGTTCCTACCATATGAAGCCAGGGCAGAGGAGGAAACCAAAGGCCAGAGTTATATATGCCTGCACCTTCCTCCTGAGAGCGGGGCAGCCGCCTGCTTCTCAGGAGAACTGTGAAACTGGACTGCTCCCACAGGGGTCAGTGGTGTGCCCCATGGCAGGGATGAGGCGCACCTTGCTCAGGTGACGGCCAACCCTCGGCAGCTGCCTGATTTTGCTCGAAGGTTTTGCTATTTCAAACTAAAGGCCATTCCAAAGCCAGGTACATTTGCTGGCTGTTGCGTAAAATGAATAGCACTGGGATTTTGGGAAGGAGAAACAGTAAGATTCTATTGAGCAACCAATAATCATTTTCTACATTAAGAAATGCAAATACCATTTCCCCCCCTAAAATTCACCTTTTCAAACGGAATTTCAAGTGAGACAAGCCATCCAGGATTCCTATTAAATTCACTTCCAACAGAAAGACAAGGCCACCCAAGCCCGACTACATCACTGCCACTTCATTTTATGGTCCTCCAATTGTTAAGTATGGGCAAATGAATAATGCACGATAATGGCTTAAAATATTTACATACTTCTGGGGTGATCGGCTTCCAACCTCAGCCTTTAACCGCAAGTTCTCCCTCACAAGACTCCCATTTTCCAGCCTTAATTTCTTATTTACCTATATAGAAATTAAGAATATTAAGAATACAGAAGCAGCAAGAAAAACTAACAAACATTTCTAAGACAAGTGATTTGAGGTTTTAAAAAAGGTATATTTAAAGTAGCAACAGTTAACACAGAATCCTCTTCCCCTATTCTCTTCCCACCCTACCCCAGTGCACCTTATGGGGATACCACTTAAAAATTACCTTGGGAAATGGCTTGCAAAAACTGAATAGAGAACAGACATTTTTAATTTATATTCCCAAAATATGCCGCAAGCGCTTCTATCCAGGGAAATAAACAGACCCATCTTCGTTCAGCCTGGCAGTCATCGTGGGGCGATATACTAATGGCAATTTCATGTTTTCCTCCTTTCCCTTCCTTCACATGACTAAATACTTTAAACACATTAACATTACAATGTGCAGGTATCAGCAAAATGAATGTTGAACAGCTTCTTTACTCTCCCAAACAAACTTAGATTGCCCACTGGTTTTCTTTTTCTATAAGAAGATGGTACACACACAAAGTAAATTCAGGGCGACATCTTATTTGCCATTTCACTTGGGAATCACTTCCAGAATGTTACTATTAATAATACTTTCAATGAAGAAATTCTCTATGTGCCAGTGCCAGAGTGGGACTCAGCCCCCCCAGTCTATTTAGCAATTTGCAGGGATTTTGTTCCCAGATGCATATCAGGCCAACAAGCCTTTCTCACAACTGTGAATGCAATGCACAGGAGCACAACTCTTGGTAAATGCTCACAATTTCTTGAACTTGCTTTTGAAAGCGTGCAATTGTGCACTTCCAAAAAGATGTGCTCACATAAATGTACATTCCCCATTCTCATGTTCATGCTTTAAACTATAGGAAACATTTTGGGGGAGTATTTTTAATTGCTCATTTTTCCAGATGCAGGGGAGATGCTCATGTTTTGCAGTGAGAATGAACCAAAATGAGCTTCAGGCCTATTCTGGAGAACCTCAATGACCGCTAACATTGAATAGTCTAAGCAAGATACCTGGGAGCTACAGACACCCAATCAAGAAAAATCCCACTGATAGTCAGCTTTCTTTCTTAGAAAAGGGGTGGCTATACCTGTCTAGCCTGAGTAGGAAGACAGCTTCTTCCATTTGACATGAAATTCTTGTGCCTAATTTTGGCTTACATGCTATTGTACACCCTGATCCAGGAGCCAAAAGTAGGTATATGTCATGCACATAAAAACTGGTGCCTCAGTTTAAGTTTGTTCACACAGCTCAGAGCTAGCAGATCAACTGTATAATGCAGTGTTCTCCAGCCTGGTGCCTGTGAAATATGCTGGACTGTGACACGCATAATCGCCAATGAATATGGCCATGATATAAGGGTGGGAAGCCTGTATGCCAAAACATTTGGTAGGCCACAACTCCCAGCAGCCCAAGCCAGCATACTCAATTATGAGAGGGCATTGTTAGCCAAAACAGCTGGAGGGTTGTTGCCCATCCTGCATATAAAATACTCCCTGTTCACTTGAAAGCACAAAGTATGGGACCATTTACACCACCTGCAGATTCAAGCAGTAAAGCCACATTAACCTGTAGGCAGCAAATGGCATCTCCTGCAAAACACACCCCAGCCTAGGGATGGGCAAATCTGTCAAGAGGACATTTGCTACTGGACAGATTAGAAAAGTAATAAAGAAGAGCAGTCTTGGAGATTCTCCTTTTTCTACCACCAACCTCTTTCTGACTCTGTCTATATTGGATAGCAAAGCCTCTGCAAATGCACATATATTTACATACACATTTTTCTAAACATGTTTGCATGGTATCCTTACATGAATGTTATTTCTCCCAAACTGAGAATACCACTTTTGTGCCCGTTTTCAAATGCATATATTCTCTTGTGTGCACTTTTCAAATGGGCCCATATTTTGGCATTCGTTTGCCCTTCCACCCATCAAAAAGCAAGCCTTGGAAATATATAATTTTTGTTAGATATGTTCAGTCCTGAATGGTACAAACTGGATATTCTTGTATGTACCAAAACACATTTCTCACCCAACCCCTACACAGGCACACAAAAATCAAGAATAATTTCAATAACAGCAATCTATCAAGGAAAATAACAGGCTAAACCTCTTCTCTTGTTTTCTATGTTTGCTACCTCCTTTAGTACTTTTGTTTCCTTGTGAGAAGCATTCAGGCATGCCACTCATTATCTGAACCCTGGTCTTCTAGTCCCAAAAGGCTTATCTACTTGAATTTGATGAATGGAGGATCCAGTCCCTAAGTATGGAAAGAATTCAATGGAGCCTCTTTCAAAGGGTCTAAATGTGCTGAGTTCTATGTTTTAAATTATTGTGACATCTCAGCTATGGGTAGGACCCAACTGTGCTCCAATGCTACTGCTAAGGATATTGCTCCAGTGCAAACCAATGCTTATGCAATGTAAGTACCCCTTACTGGGGCAATGCAATTTGCAAGAGGAACTGGCGACAAAGCAACCCCCCCCTTTTGCTTATTGTCCAGGCACCTCTCAGCCAACAGGCAGCATATGCAAATTGAAAGGGGGCCAATCAGATGTATTACATAGATTATTGGAAGCCTGAAAGGCATCTGGTCATCAATACTTGGGGAAAAAAAAATAATTGGTCTAATACAATTAGTGACTACTGGATTTGCAAAAACAAAAAAGGTCAGCGGACAAAATAGGCAATTAATGAAACAAAGAGTCAATGTTTTCCTTTAGGATGCTAAAAAATGGTTTTGCCAGATGACCATACAAATATTGGTTGAGTATTAAGCACATTAATTTATTATAATCTCAGACAGAGCTAAGAACTGTGGAAGCTGCTGCAGTCTAGACGAATTTAGAATGCATGCTATACTTTACAAAGCATGGAAACCTGCCTTTGCAGAGGGCGCCATTGGCTTCTTGGCAGCCCCAATTCTCCAGGATTCATGGCCTATGTGAATGTGATGGCTACTTGTGATAGTCAAGATTCTGTCTTATCCCTCTATTTAGACAGAGGTGCTGTTGGTGGCTGCTTTATCTGTCCAGAGAGAAAGCATTCTGCTTGTTCTGAATGTGGCTGCAATACCCTTAAAGTCTTCATGCATCTCCTAAATTCAGCTTTGCCACAAGAAGCTTGGACTTTGTGGCACAGAGCTAAGTTAGCAAGCCAGTTGCAACCCTCACCTGGACAGGGATGGCCTGGCTAAGTTGAACCACACTCCACTGATCTCCAGATTAGCTTACAGTGATGCATTTTACTTGGGGCTGCCTTTGAATTGCAGGCAGATACAGGACAGAACCCTAGTATGAAGAATTAGAGCACTCATCATCTCTCACTGTGGTTCTGAATGAGAGTGGTGGCCCATTTCTGTAAATTTCATTACCAAAAATGGATACAATATTCTACAATGAGCTGCTATCCACCTGGCGACACAGGATAGGAGCTCCTGACAGAAATGTTCTAGAATGAGAACAGCTAGAGCAGCTCTCCAGAGCAGCCATTCATCCTCTGGTTCTACCTGCGAGTATTGGGTGCCTTCCTGTAAATGAACTGGGTGTGCATATGCGATCCCAAACAAGCCCATGCAGACAGAAGTGCCCTTCCCTCCAGCTGGCTGCATTACATGACATCATTAAAATGAGCTGAAGTTCCATCATTTCTACAATAAGGGATACAAAAAGAAAGTAAACCTTGCAAGCCATAAGAAAAAACCCCAAATCCATAAAGCGTAGTATCATTATTGGCCAAGGCAACTTTTGAAAGCTCACACAGTTGTCATGATCTTTGAGCCAGTCTAAAGGTGATATTACACTATATGGATTATTGAAGCGAGTTCTTGATTTCATGGACTATAGGACTGAGGTCAAATAACAGAAGGTCAATTGACCCATGTCCCAGCCTTATGTTGCTTTCTTACACATCTAGAAATTATTCAGAGGTCACACCACCCTTCACTCTCACCAATGCTACATTAAATACTTAGACTGTTGCCCAGTGAGGTCAGCAGACTTGTTGTTACCTCCGTTAACTTTTCCATGTCATCCCTTGCTTTTTCATACATATCACTCGCTGCCTGAAGCTTCTGGGCCCATGTGGTCAAAGTCTCAGCATCCATTTTCTGTTCATTATCTGAGAGTGGAGGGCTCTCCCGGCTTTTGTGGGACATGTCCAATGTCACAGGGTGTAGGACAGATTTGAGCTGGGACTCCAAACTGAGGTTTTTCCCTTTCAGCTCTTCCAACTCTTTCTGCAGAGATTCTATCTCATCCTTCAAAGTGTGGCAAACCCATTCCCAGTGGTAGAATTATTATTATTTGAGGAAGCAGGGGAAGGAGAAAAGAGAGGAAGGAAAAGGACACAAAAACATTAGAAGTTAAGTCTGAGAACAGAGATCATTACACTGTTTAATCCTTGGGGAAATTTTGAAGTGTATCCAAATAAAGATCCAAATAAGATAATCTTAAAGATTTTACAAATCAGTAGATAGTTCCAGCTGGTATTTGAGAAAATTCTTGGGAATGTCTGGGCTTGGTAATTATCAAGGGACAGAGCTTTGTGAAAACTGGAAAAAACCTTTGAGTCTTGCAGGATCAGACCAAGGGCCCACCTAGCATACTGTTTCCAACATGGGGCAGCTGGAAACTTTTTAAATAGATCTGCCCAGAACTTGAAATAAGAAGTAGTTTCAAAATAGACACCCTAAGCTCATCCATAAATGGAACTGACACAAGCTGTGAACATCAGTGAAAAGACGGACCCAGAACTGAATCTTGAATAATCGTACCCTTTGTTTCCAAAGTACCAGTGCTTATGCAGCCACAGCAGCATCAATGATGCACAAAGTATCAGCAGGCTTAAGGGAACCACCAAGATTTGCAGACGGACAACAATCTTGGAAAGAATCCTAAGTGGGGGGGGGGGGGGGGGGGTCAAAAAATAGCCTAATGAGGACTGAGCACACTTAGCAAATAGAAACACAACAAAACAGAGTGGCTGAAATTCTTTTTAAAATCCCTCTACAATGCAACATTTTGTTGCAGGCCACTCTAGTTCCTTCAGTACCAAAGATACAGGTATTGTGGAAGTAACACATGACTAAATGGTTGGAAAAGATAAAAGTATCTTCTGTTGGATCTTTCCAGGTGACACAAAATATGACACTGGCATTTTCATTGCCCTCTTCGAAGCGTTCTATATGCACACCCCGCCCCCCTTAGAGCCACCTGATCAAGCAGTGATAGCCACTATTTCTGCTATACTACAGATGCACGGGCTGATGCCAAGACACAGCAGTTTCCCGTACTCCCTCTAAGGAGAGTGCATTTGACCCACCACACCAGCTCGTTCCTTATCTCCATGGCTGGTGGAGTGACAGGGGACTACTGCTGGGACAATCTGTGGAGGCAGATGTAAGCAACCTGGCACCATTCTGATGTTTGGCACTACAACTCCCAACAGCCCCAACTGACAAGGCCAATGGTCAGAGATTATGGGAGCTGAGTCCAAAGCATCTGGAGGGCACCAGCTTGCCCACCTCCCACCTTCCCACTACGAAAATTGTCATTTAAGACGACTGAATACATCAGGCATTTCTCTGCACGTAACACATTATTAGAAGGACGGGCCTGCCTGCACATCCCTGGCTCATGTACACCTGGGGTACACAGAGCAATTCCAGCCAAAGTCTGAGAGATGGTTTCACATGAGCATCAACACAACATGGGTTGTGCCTGCCTCACATGAACCAGTCAGCAAAGTATGTTTACAAGGACATGCCTTGCAAGGGCAGATCAAGCTGTTTAGTATCTTAGCCCGGCTCTTTACGAGGGAAATGCACGATACAAAAATGCCTTGTCCTACGGTCAACCTGCTTTCGCGTCACGAGATGCTGCTCACCCACACCTTTCGGCAGTCTTTGCACGCTCTTACCTCATATTCTTTGTGCAGAAGTTCAAGCCTTGTTTTGCGGAGCTGTTTTCTGACTGCAGGGCTGAACACAGGGTCGTTTTCGCTTGTTCCTCCTGCAACAATGTAAGTTTGTCTCGTTCACCAGTCTTTTCTTTTCTTTTTAAAGAAACATTACACTGTCATTTTAAGAGGACTACAAAAGTGCTGCCACATCCCTCCTCTCGTTCTTATCCCAAAAGATTAAGGCTCCCTTTATTCCTCATATCTGAGGTCCTCTCTGTATTCAAGTGATGATGCATCATTGCAGCGGCACACAAGAGGCATGGAATATGCTGGCCAGCTGCAAACAGTTTTTGGATGATCTCAGATCAACTAGAATGGCAAGCCTCTTCAAAGTCAGTAGACTAGTGGGCTACTGGGAACGTGTCCACAGATTACGTGGCACGACTGGGCAACGTGTGGCCCTCAGCCTAATTTCATGAGCCTCCGGAAGGCTATCCGTTGGCAAGAGTCCCTGGCAACCTGCTGTGTAGGGGGAAGGGAGGAACAGAAAGAAACAGAGGGAGAGAAGCGAAAGGGTGGCTCTCCCCACTCTGACCCTGGCACTTCCCGCCACCAGAAGGTGGCCCCAACACCCCCCCCCCATCAGCACATCAAGTGATCTCACGTATTTTAAGGGAACGGTTCTCTTACCCAGGACCTCTTTGCAAGGATTGTCAGGGGTGATCGGGATCCTACAAGCGGGACACTGGCTATTGTTCTTTAGCCATACTTCAATGCAAACAGAGCAGAAGACGTGGTTGTTGGTGCAGATGAGTGGATGGCGGACCTTGTAACAGAGAGAGCGGAGTAATTAAATGGTACTCTAGGTGACGCCTAATTCTCTTTGGTTTGCATAAGAAAACCCATTTTTGGTATATAAGGAATAGCTGGGAACAGGGTGCCCTTAATGGTAACCTCAAGACATCACCCTAGCCCAAACCCACAAAAGTAGGCAACTGCCCATATCAGTAAAAACAATAAACTCAAAGCAAAGGCCTGCACCAAAATGAAGCACAGGCAATATTCATGTTAGTTTTCAGTATACAGTAGGCATGGCTGTTAACTAAAACATACAAGGCTAAAATCAGAACCAACTTCTCTGTTGCAATCATTTAGGTTTGCTTTATAAAATCTGCCCTGGCTCTTAGCTACTATTTTTATTTTATTTAACTATGTATGTGTTAGTGCTATTTTCTAAATATTAAGAAAATCCCAATAAATGCCACATAAATTTTAATATCACATTTAAAATACAATTTTAAAATGACAGAACACAATGACGATGAGGATAACAGCAACAGAAACAACACAGCGGCACTAAAATGGAACAGTCTGGTTAATTTAACTGGGAAAGTCTAGGCGAACAGGCACATTTTCTGGAGGTGTTTGACAGATAAGATTTTTTCTGCCTCCTGAGCTTAACAAAGGAGTTCTTCCACAGGGTTGGTGCCACCACTGAGAACACCCTGCCATCAAGGTATAATATGGCAACATTCTAATAATTTTTAAATGACTATCAAGCCCTCCTCCAATTATCTTAATGGTTAGTTGTGCATACAAGGGAAGCGGTCTTCTAGGTAAGCTGGTCCTAAATCGTTTAAAGCCTTGAATGACAATAACATAACACTGCACATGGCTCAGAAGGCAGTCAGTACAGATCTTTTAGCACAGGCCACATTCTGCAGCAGCGGCAACTGCTGAACAGGCACAAAGGCAGCCCCACTTAGAGCACATGACAGTAGTCTAATCATGCAGTTTCCACTAGGCTAGGCTATCCCTATTGAAGAATATTGTAGCTGGTATACCAATCAGAGCTAGCAGTGGGTATTCCAGGTCCCTGAGGTCACCTGAGCTTCCAGTGACAAAGAATGATTCAGAATCAACCCCAAACTACATACCTTTGCCTTCAGAGAGGGTGGAATCCTGTCCTGAATAGGCAAACAGCCCAATTCCTAGACCTGACAATTCCCAGTCTCCCTGAGCTCTGTTTTCTTGGGATCCAGCTTAGGATCAGTAGCCTTCAACCAAGCCATACGTGTATCTAAGTACCAGTTCAGAACCTGCAGGGCCTCTTACTACCACCATCCTGTGATACTTTGCTGCACTTGGATGACCGCTCCTTATGGCTTCACAGAGACAGTAAATAACACTGGGGACAAGACGGCACCCTGAGGCCGAGATGTGATTCTCTGGAATCAACCCCCTATGTACGTCAAACCCATATAAAACAATGCCTCCCATCTCACAGAAGCAGTGCAGGAGTACAGTGGAAGTGGCCTATGAAAGCTCACAGAAATTATTTATTTATTATTTATTTATTTAAAACCTTTTTAGACCATTCCTTACCGTAGTCTCAGGACGGTTTAACAGTAAGACAAAAAATAAAACAAAACATAGCTTCCTAATAAAACACAGCATTCCACAACTCAAAGCTCTCCAGATGACTTTCAATCCCTTCAGCACCTGCCACCGTAACCAATGGTCTGGAATGTTGGGAATTTAGTACAAAACAGAATACTGGAGAAGACTGCAATTTTAAAAGTTGCCAGTGACCACTTTGTTGTCTTTGCTATAGTGATTCAACACCATTCAGCTCCTGGAACATGCACATTTTCATTTTGTGCACCACTTTGAGAACTAGAAACTTAAATATAACAAATAAAACAAAGCATTCTCTGAAGCCCAAGTTCTGTACAAGATTGATCTTGCACAAACCTAAAGACAAAGGATCCCTAGGCAACAGCCTCCAAGCTTCATTCACACTAAATAATCTACAGTGCAAAATCTTAGCCAGTTTGTCCTTGCCCTACAGAAAAAGTAGAGAAGTTTTCCCTCTAGGCTGAAGAGGAGTACTGCTTTGTTTGTTTTTTAATCAACCCTGCTGAGATGTTCTAAGCACTGATAACTATCTAGTACAATAGATAGTACAACATTGTATATACAGCAGAAATAAAAGTGCTACCAGAGAGAATTGAGTTTTAAGTGTTTGTATCTTAACAAGATGCTTATATATTTTCCTAAAGGAGCAAACAGTTTACAGAAATAAGTTTCTGAAAGGCACTACTAATAAGATCTTCCTTTAATTGAAAATTCTGTTTGGAGTCAAGCCCTGGGATTCAATAATGAACTAAACAGAGAAATTTTACATTTCATAATGTTACTTTGCCCACTACAAAAACATTTGCTTGGGTCTCTGTAAAGAAGTTACTTTTACTCCCAGAAGTCTTTGATATTTGCAATTCTAAACTCTGCTGTACTTTCAGAGATCCAAGGATAAAATAATAACTCATTTCTCAAGCACTGGGGTCTGTTTCTCTGTCCCAAACAAACATACATATCCCTCTGTAATGGGTGAGCAGACCTCAGGCTTACAGTATCTGGCTGATTCACTTGAACTGTGAGAACTACCAGCTGGAACCTGGTACAATGAGATGTGCTTTTTGAATAATTCCGAACCTAGAAATTTGAGTATCAGAAATGAACTCATCATTCTTCCATGCAAAAATCCAGTCCTTGTCACACCCCAACATAGTCCATTTCAACAGAAGAGTAACATGCTTGTATGGGAAATGAGGTGTGGGATAATTCTGTTGTGGCCCATCACCATATACATACCTTTCGGAGGAGATCCACCTAAGCATCTTCCCTGTATTTGTTCAGAAAATAAGTTAAGATCTACTTCTCCAGAAAAGCAGTTAAAATTGTATTTAGTGCTCTGCTTATTAACTTCCTTGCTGGTTCTTTAATTTTTAACATTTTAATATCTGTATTTTATTGTACTGCATTTTTATGACACTAAACCACTCTGAGGGCATCTGCCAACTGGGCAGTAAACACGTATGATAAATACATTTAAAAAGTGAGCGCTTGGTATGTTGCAGTGGTTAGAGTACTGGATTGGGACCTGAGAGAGAAGGGTTTCAATCTCCACTAAACCGTGAAACAACTCAGTATATTTGGGCCAGTCACTGACTCTCAGCCTACGCTGTCTCACAGGGCTGTTGTGAGGGTAAAATGAAGAGGCTCCTTTTTTCCTCTAGGCTCCTTGCAAGACAGACAGACAGACAGACAGAGGGCACCACATTGGAGAAGACTGGGTAAGAAAGAAAAGGGCTTTTCTACCCTCTGATCTACATTTGATTATAACTTTCAAATTTCAAAGCTTGCTTAATAGTGTATTTGCAACTGGTACACATTCATTTTTACTAATGAACTTATGGAATGGATTTTTTCTGCAGAAGAAAATAAAGCACTGGAAAATTTTCTGCCCTGCATCACTGACTTTGACTGAACATGACAGAACTTGAAATGAACCAACATTGCACCAGACTTAGAATTTCATCCTTGCTCAATGTTTAAGGCAGACTAGCTCTGGCATATCTGGAAAACAAAGTGTTTTATAACATGAAAGAATGTATTACTTTTTATTAGGACTGCAAGTTTTGACCTGGGGGATGGCAAACCTTTTTCTTTCCGGGCACCAAAATTCCATTTCTGGGGCAAAATGCCAGCATCCTGCACCTCCAAACCACAGTGAAGGGCTGGTTGGAGTCTGGAGAAAACACACTGGCTGATAAGGCAGGGCTGTTTTAATGGGTCCTTCATGTGTATTCATATTAGCATCAAGAAGCAAATACAGCACCAGGAGAAACTGTGCAAGCCCTAGATCGATGTTTGGACTCAGTGACAGGCTGAATGAGGGCCAATCAACCAAAGCTGAATCCTGGCAAGATTCAAGCTCTGTGGATTGGTGGTTCCCAGTTCCAGCAACCAGGCTCATTGCTTGTTCTGGATAGGGTTCCGCTCCCTCAGAAAGATCAGGTTCATACTCTGTGAGTACACCGAAACCCATCACTGTCACTGGACTCCCAAGTGACTGCAGCAGCTCATAGTTCCTTTTGCTGTCTTTGCTTGCCAGCTACAGCCTCTCCTGGACAAGGATAGCTTGAGCACAATGATACAGGCACTGGTAACGTCAAGACTGGATTACTGCAACCCACTCTATGTGGGGCTGCCCTTAAGGCTGTTCCAGTAGGAAGAACTACAGCAGAATGCAGTAGTCTGGTTGCTGTTGCAAGCTACCCCTTTTAAGTTCCGAATAGCAAACAAAGCCTTGAATAACTTGGCACCTGGATGCTTGAGAGAGAATTCTCTTTAACTCTCTTTAAAGAGAGAGAATTCTCTTTCTCTCTGCTTGATTATCAAGGTCAGTGGAAGATATTCTCCTGGTAGTCCCATATGGTCTGACAGACAAACTGGAACCTGTCGTGAGAAGAGTCTTCTGTGTGGCAGCTCCATCTCTATGGAATACCCGGCCTTGGAAGGTTACGCAGGTGCCAACACTGCTGCCTTTAGCACCTCCTGAAGACGTCTCTTTTCTCTTTATGGAAAAGCATTTTGCTGACCAGCCTGGTTTTAATATTATCTTGTTTTTAATACATTTTTAGTCTTATCTGTTTTTAACTTTTCTGTCTACCACCCTGGAATCTGCCTGGTTATGGAATGGCATACAAATGGTATACAAATACAGTAAATAAACAGTTGTAACACCAGCAGAAAGCTACTTCTGCAGTTTGCCACACATAAGGAAAGAGAGCAAGACATTTTCGTACCCAAGACAGTTGAATGCTAGATGACCAATATTCTAGACAGATGGCAAACAAAACTTTCTAGTTCCTGACTCCAAAGCAGAGCACATCAGAGCAAGCTGGTCCAGCTGGTCTAGGGCCTCTGGGATATAAGCAGCCAAGCTCCCAGGGAGCGAGGGCCTAAGAGTTCGGTGGAGGAGGAGCTGTAGTGGAAGAGGAGACAGGGGCAAAGCATAGACAGGCAGAGGCGAGGCGAGGCGAGGCGAGGCAGAGACAGACCAGCACTAGCCCAGCTTAAATATAAAGGACACAGTGAGTAACTGGAGCCAAAGCAGCATCCTGGACTTGATACTCTTTTTGGCACCAGGTAAGGACCTTTTTGAATACTCAAATACTTTGGCCACCTAATTAGAATGAAGGACCCACTGGAGAAGACCCTAATGCTGGGAACAATAGATGGCAAAAGAAGAATAGGATGGCAGAGGATGAGGTGGCCAGATGGCCACTTAAGCTCATGCCAACTCCTTCTGTGGGCTCCGTGGGATGGTGGAGGACAGGAAGGCCTGGAGGAATGTTGTCCATGAGGTTGCGATGGGTCAGATGCAACTTCGCAACTAACAACAACAAGGACCTTTTTATTCAGCTAGCATTTATTAATTAGGCTTTTAGAAGTTTTAGGATCTTTTTTCCACAGTCACATTTTCTATTCTTTTTCTTCCTTTCTTCTCCCTCTTTCTTAGTTTTATGATGTGTGGTTTTATGTTTATCTAATATCTACCCTTTTAATTACTGTATTATTGTAATATTATATTTTTAAATAATTATAAGCCATCCTGAGCTGTTCGTCGGAAAGAACGGGATATAAATGTTTTAATTAAATTAATTACTTAAATTAAGAAAGCCAACTTTAATGAACTCAGAAAAGTGATAAGCGAAGTGCCATGGTAACACACTCTTAAGGGGAAAGGCATCCAAGAGGAGTGGGAAACACTGAAAAAGAAGGTTCTCCAAGCACAACTACAAACAATTCTATCAAGAAAAAAGTGTACAAGAGAACAGAGGAAGCCCACGTGGCTCCACAAAAGGTTGAGTGACAGCCTGAAAGAAAAAAGAACATGCACAGAAAGTGGAAGCAGGGCCAGGCCATGAATGAAGAACAGAAACAAATAGCAAGGAATTGCAGTAACAGCAGCAGGAAGGCTAAAGCAGGAAATGAACTGAGAACAGCAAGGCATGCTAAGCACAAGAAAGCCTCCTTCAGATACATCCAAAACAAAAGTCATGAGAAAAAGAAAGGTCTCCAGCTACTTAAAGTGGATGGCAGAGTAATAGCAGGTGACAATCAAAAGACAGAGGCACTCAATTTCTACTTCACCTCAGTCTTCTCCAACAAGCAAATCTGCAATCAAGACGAAGTTCAAGCGGAAAGTGAGAGATGATAGCCCAAGATTGAAATACAAATGGTCAAGGAATACCTGGGTGGAATAAACACTTTCAAATCTCCAGCGACTGAAGAACTCCATCCCAGAATCATAAAAGAGCTAGTGGAGGAAATCTCAGAACCACTGGCTATTACCTTCAACGAATCTTGGAATACAGGAGAAGTGCCAGATGACTGGAAAAGGGTTAACGTTGTCCCTACCTTCAAAAAGAGGAAAAAGATGAACTACAGACCAGTTAGTCTGACATCAATCCCTGGAAAAATTCTGGAGCAAATTATTAAAAAATCCACCTGCAAGCATTTTGAAGAAAATGCAGTGATTAATACAAGCCACCATGGATTTATAAAAATAAACCCTGCCAGACTAATTTACTCTCATTTTTTGACTGGATAACATCCCAAATGGACAAAGGGAACACTGGGGAAAAAATTTACCTAGCCTTAGCAAAGCTTTTGACATAGTGGCAACACAACATTCTGATATGCAAATTAGCCCATTCTGGACTAGAATGGGAAAACTATTCGGTGGATCCAAGTTGGCTGCTAAATCGGACAGAAAGAGTGCTCATCAATGGTACCTTCTCAGATTGAATGGAGATAACTTGTGGGGTGCCACAGGGTTCAGTCTTGGGCCCAGTGCTCATCAACATCTTTATTACTGATTTAGATGAGGAAGTACCAGGAAAGATAATCAAATTTGAAGATGATACAAAACTGGATGAAATTGCAAACACACTATTGCAAACACACTAGAAGACAGAATGAAGATCCAGGGTGATCTTGATAAACTTGAACACTGGGCCGAAAGCAACAGAATGAGATTCAAGGATAAGTGTCAAGTCCTCCACCTAGGAAAAAGAAACTAAATGCATCAATACAAGATGGGGAATACGTGGCTCAACAGAAGTGAAAAAGATCTTGGAGTAATTGGACAATAGGCTAAATATGAGCCAACAATGCAATTCAGCCAGCAAAAGAACAAACGCTATTGTGGGGTGCATTAGCAGAAGTATTACTTCTAAATCGCGAGAAGTAGTAGTTCTTCTATACTCCTCACTATTCAGACCTCACCTGGAATATTGTGTCCAGGAGTTAAGAAAGATGCAGGTAAATTAGAAAGAGTCCAGCAGAGGGCAACAAAAATGATCCAGGGATTGGAAACACTGCCCTATGTGGAGAAACTGAGAGAACTGGGCATGTTCAGCCTTGAGAAGAGAAGACTGAGTGGGGACATGATGTCCCTCAAAGGCTGTCACAAAGAGGAAGGTGACACGGAATAATCAATTCAAGTTGCGACAACCTAGATTCAGGCTGGACATCGGGAAAAACTTCCTCACTGCCAGAGCAATACAACAGTGGAACCAGCTGCCTAGAGAAGTGCTGGGCTCTCCCACACGTTGTTGTTAGTCATGAAGTTGCGTCCAACCCATTGCGACCCCAAGGACAACATTCCTCCAGGCCTTCCTGTACTCCACCATCTCCCGGAGTCCACTTAAGCTCACGCCAACTGCTTCAGTGACTCCATCTAGCCATCTCATTCTGTGCCGTCCCTTCTTCTTTTGCCATCAATTGTTCCCAGCATTAGGCTCTTCTCCAGGGAGTCCTTCCTTCTCATTAGGTGGCCAAAGTATTTGAGTTTCATCTTCAGGATCTGGCCTTCTAAAGAGCTGTCAGGGTTGATCTCCTCTAGGAATGACTGGTTTGATCTCCTTGCAGTCCAACGAACCCCCAGGAATTTTCTCAAGCCCTACAATTCAAAGGCCTCAATCCTTCGGCGCTCAGCCTTCCTTATGGTCCAGCTTTCACGGCCATACATTGCAACTGGGAAAACCATAGTCCTGACTATACACACTTTTGTCAGCAGGGTGATGTCTCTGCTTTTTAGTATGCTATCTAGAATTGCCATAGCTTTCCTCCCCAGGAGCGTCTTTTAATTTCTTGGCTGCAGTCACCATCTGCGGTGATTTTGGAGCCCAGGAAAACAAGATCTGTCACTACCTTCATTTCTTCCCCTTCAATTTGCCAGGAAGTGATAGGACCAGATGCAATGATCTTAATTTTCTTAATGTTGAGTTTCAAGCCAGCTTTTGCACTCTCCTCTTTCATCCGCATCAAGAGGCTCTTTAGTTCCTCTGCACTTTCTGCATATCTGAGGTTGTTGATATTTCTCCAGGAATCTTAATTCCAACTTGTGTATGCTCTGCATACAAGTTAACTAGGCACGGCGACAGTATACAGCCTTGCCAAACTCCTTTCTCAATTTTGAACCAATCAGTGGTTCCATGTCCAGTTCTCACTGTTGCTTCTTGACTCGCATACAGGTTTCTCAAGCGACAAATAAGATAGTCTGGTACTGGACAGCCCTCTGAGTGGGATGGTATAATGTGGTGTCCTGCAATAGCAGGGGGTTGGACTCGATGGCCTTCATGGCCCCTTCCAACTCTACTAATTTGATGATTGTATGATTTCCATTGAGGGATAGGTACCCATCTTATCATATCTACATTACTAGAAGTCCAAGATCTGCCAACCAGACCCAAATTAGTGACTCTGGAACTAGAGGTACACTTAGAATGAAGGTAAAGGATACTTCTGAGCAGTCAACAAGATACCAAATACTCAGAGGTTGAGCGTGGATTGCGTACTACTTGCCACCGAACCATGAGCTGCCAATCAAAAATAGGTCACTCTATTTCTGAACAAAGCCAAGATAACAAGCCATGCTGAACAACCCAGTGTTCACAACCTGATAGAAAGCCATGGGTTTTCTTCATGAGTTGTTCATGAAAAAATTATGATTATTTAGCACAGGTGGGTTGATAACACAGTAAACCATGTTTCAATAACAAGGCATATGCAACCCATACACAACCCTTGAGTTTGCATTATTGTATTGTCTGAACCCAGTTACTCTGTCAAGAATTTTGTTTTCAGTACTAGAACTGGGCTCACAGTTTTTTCACCCACTCATGGTTCCCCCTGCTCAGCTTCACCCAAGCATTCTTCAATTTAGTAGCCTTATATGGGATATAGGAGCTTTTTGCTACTGACTGTCAGAAATCCTTGCCAATCTATGGCAAATCACCCAGAGATGTATCTTGAACTACCTTCTGCTGATTCCTGAACTAAACAGCTAACCATCGTTCTGACATTTTATAGTCTAAAAATCTCTAAAATTTTTTGCCTCAGGTTGCGAACTCCGCATTGGGTGACGAGCACGATTGTGCCTGCCTTCCCCGCACGATCATGCTCAGGTGGGTGGGGAGATGGCTGCAACCGTGCTTGCGAGGGAGATGACTCTCCCTTCAAACATCAACCTTCCCCCCCACCTACGTTAGCGTTCTCTGTCACTTTGTTTCAAATTTTTGTGATTTTAAAAAATGGTTACAGGGCGGATTAACCTTATTTACATTGAACCTTATGGGGAAATTTGACTTGGGCCACGACCAATTTGGGTCACGACCAGAGTTCTGGAATGGATTAAGTTTGTGAGCCAAGGTACCCCTGTATGTTGGCATGAAAGGAAGTGCTACTGATCTTTCAGTAGTGTGTATATCCAAGCAAGTATATTTAGGTAAAGGCTACAGCCATTCTAAAAGGCATTCAAATACTGGGGTGGGGGCTGGAAGAACTGTGGATTGATCCTTTGAGGAATAACCAATTTCCAATTTTAAGACTAGTAGGGTGGAGATGCTATGCCCACTCTCTATTCCCAACTTCCATCTTGCATGAAAAATATTCACAGAACAAGTTACCTCTGGGCAGAATCCAACAGGGTGTTTATACCCTGCTAATTCCTTTCTGCCCCATTGATTGTTTGCAGGTGGTGGGCCCTAATTCTCTTTTGCAAGCTGGACCCACTGCTCATGCAAGGGTGATGTAGCATTTCCTTCAGAAATCCCCTGACGGAAGCAGAAACACTCGTTCCTGAAAAGAGGCAGGTTGGCAGAGCTGCTTTATGAAGTTCTGCTGGCCTGTTCCCTTCCACACGTGAGCATTACTGCTCATTTCTGCTTGACCTGGAAGCACTAAACTGCTGCTGCACAAGTGCTGGGGGTTGACTGTACCATAGAATTAGCAGGGCATAGAACTGATGGAGAAGTAACTACACCATTAGGATTCTGCCCCATGTTTCCCACCTATATAAATACAACAGTATCTTGTTACAGATGGCCCAAAGAGAAGGGAATGGTCAACTTTCCTGCCACACAACAGCAGGTCCCTGTAGTACCCTAATGAGTAAGACACTTCAGCAACCAAGTCATGTGAATATGGAACTAGCTGGTGTGTTCTATCATCAGGAGAACCACCAGGACCAGATCTGAGAGAGAGAGAGAGAACCTTTCTATGATGATCAAATGCTGTGGAAAACAGTATTTCAGAACAAATCTGAACGAACAAAGTTCCCCAGAAGTGGCACAGGATTAAGCATGGGGAAGACTGGCAGCAGTCCAGAGAGTGGGTCATAAATCAGATCTGAAGTCATTATAAATCATTGTCAACATTAGAGAATCTATATTTTTCTGAACTGTCTGTCTAGGGAGCTGCATTATACTGAGCCTGACTCATGGACCATCCAGACGTATCATAGACACTGATTGGTTCTTTTTCTGGGTTTCAAGCAGGACTTTTGACAGCCCTCCTTGGAGATACTGGAGATCAAACCAGGGCTCCCCTGCATACAAAACAGGTCCCCCACCACTGAGCCAGAAAAGGCAGCAAAAATCTTGACAGAAGGAAGGTTTGCTTGCGGCTTCCTATTATTTGGCCTACCTTGATACTGGCAAGCAGTATGAGCAAGCACCCACCTGAAACTTCTGAAACGTGCTGCTCAAAACTGCAGACAACACAAATCCCTAATTCCTGCCGTTCACATTATCAATCGTTCCAAAAATGAAATGGGTAAGCAGGAGGGTTTTTCCGTCCTCTGATCCGTCCTTACATGAGGATTTTCCTTCGTGTTTGCTCCATCTTGCAGCACACAACTTATATTTGGTTTCCTCAGAAGAATATTAGCATTCAAATCGTCTGAGAAGCAGAAATCAATCTTTGCAAAAACTGAACGCCACTATAACCATTTAGTAAACCTGGCCAGGGCCTCCTCTCGTCCTCCGAGCTCTAAAAGGGCATAGGCTTTCGAGAAACGACAGCAGAGAGGGACGGAAACAAGCATTTAGGAAGGACTGTTTTCATGCCAAAGCTATCTATGATAGCTTCGTACAGAGAAGGGAAAGATCCTCCTGGAATTAATGTCGCTCTCCTCCTTTCCAGGACAGAAATTTCTGAGCTTCATGCATGCTTAGAAGGGAGTGGCGAGGGCGCCGGGCGAGCTAAACTCCCCTCCGGTCCCCCTGGGGTTGCAGCACGAACGCAGGCGCTATTACCTTTCCCAAGCAAATGTGGCAAGTGATGGGCAGCGTGAGAGACAGCGTAACGCTCTGAACGTTCTGAGCCATTGTGACGTTTCGAATCCCGCGAGCGTGCAAGTTCCAATCCACAAGCTGCAACGGCCACACTAGCGGCAGCCAAGGAAGACTCGCTCTTCAACTCTCACGCTGCTAAAGCTTCGAGTACGGCAGGCCAGCGAGGCCAATCTTCCTGACACACATGAGGGCGCTTTTCAGAATTCTGCTTGTTGGAGGGGGAGGAGCTCAAAAAGAGAAACTGAGCACATGGAGCGTGGGTAACGTGCGCCTCTCGCTAGGGTTTTCCTCTAAAACTTGCAGGATGAGGGAGGGAAAAACGTTAAACTTGATCCTGGACTTTCCATTTTGAAACGGAAGGGATTGGATTACATGATTGAGCATCTGTCTTATTTAACAAGCGAACAATATCGCGCCACATAAAAAAAAATGGATGATATGGAAAGAGTTTCAAATTGTGCCTCCGAAATTAGAGGTCTACATTTTCGCAGTGGAGGGAATTGATTTGTAGGAAAAGCCGTTCAATAGTTGAGCTCTGGATCCTGAAGTGATCCTGCCCAAACTCCAGTTTAGCATGTTAGGCTAAGCAGTTGAGGACCATCTTCCCCATATATGGTGCTCGCCAGATTTCAACTCCCATCAGTCTCTGCCAGTATGGCCCGTGGCCCAGAATGCTTGAAGCCTCAGAGATCTGGAGGGCACCAAGTTGGTTGAGGCTGGCTTAGGGTGTCATCAAATGAGATGAGAGAGCATGGTGCAAGGTCAGCTTGTTGCAGCAGTGTAGATTAGGTGATTTAAGTTTAGCCAGGTCTAAGGACAACACCTAAATCTCCACACTGTGTGGGTATATATTTATGTGTTGCATTTACATTCCTCCCCCACCCCCCCGCCAAGGAGTGCAAGGTAGCATGCACACAATCCTCCTCTCCATTTTATCCTCATAACAACCCTGCAAGGTAGGTTAGGTTAACAGTCATTGAGCTTCATGGCTGGGCAGTGACTAGAACCTGGGTCTCCTAGATATATATTCAGTCCAACATTTTGACCAGGACACCAATTGGCTCTCATTTAGGTAGGTTGATAACAGAATGCAGCCTTTTCTGAAGGCTGTTCCTTGTATTGCCTAAAATGATTGCAGTGGTCCTCCAGGGTTTAGACAGGCATTTCACTAGCTGCCTGGAGGTGCCAGGGATTGAAATGGGGCTTCTGCATCCAGAGCAGATGTTCTGCCACTGTTCTATATTCCTGTACTGTCAGCCTAACCTTCACTCTGTATTATTTAGCTGAGAGTGAACATCACATCACCTTCCAAGCCTTAAGTCACAATTCTGAATCTGTATGTGTAAATATCTTGTCCAAATTCAGCCATATTTCTGTTTGTAAGATGTGAATGTCCGTATCCTATGCAGAGTTGTCCAGCCCTCTTTATTCACACAATCAGACCTACCATCACACTGATTGGAATAGCCCCTAATTTGATGCAATGAAGTGATCAAGCAAACTTGCCCGACTTTCAGTTTGGGATATAGTCTGCCTGCCCGATCTCAAAGAAATCCTGCCCGTAGCACCTCTAGGCATGGAGCACCATGATGCCCCTATAGCATTCTAGGAAGGGATCTATCCAGTCCATCCCCCTGCAAGTGGAGCTGCCCCACAGCGGGAGGGAGGGGGTCACTCAACCTCTTGGGCCTTCATCTGAGTGCTGCCTCTGCGGGGAGCATGGAGTGTGGCAACAAGGGGCGGCTCTCTCCCCTGTTTATGGAATAACCTCCCCATTGGGGCCCAACTGGCACTGAATGTGTCACCTTTTCAGCACCAGGTTAAGATGGCCCTCTATGCCAAGAGCTTTTTTTAAAGCCATATTTAAACAAACATCTGGATACTTAGGGGCTTGAAGAGATTGCCCATCTTGCGTGTTTCATCCAAATCTTTGTTCTTGTTTGGATTTAACTCTTTTAAACTTTTAATGTATTTCTGCTTTTATATATTGTATATTTATACATTTATTTGATTTATACCCCACCTTTTCCTTTTGTAAAGAACACAGATTGGTTTACATAATTTCCCTCTTCCTGTTCTCAGTCTTATTCCCACAACAACCACCCTGTGAGGTATATTGGGCTGAGAGTCTGTGACTGGGCCAAAGTCACCCAGAGAGTTCCATGCCTGTGTGAGAACTAGAATCCAGATTGTCTGAGTCCCAGTCCCAGGCTCTTCACCACTACGCCTCACTGGCTTCCAATATGTCTTTTATGAACTATTGTAAAGTGACCAGAGAGCGTTGGCTGTGGGATGGCATAGAAATGAAATAACAACAATGTAACTGTCCCCAAACTTCCTAATTTCTCTCAGCTTCATACTGTAAGGACTGCAAAGCTATTGTGCTGGTTAGGGAAGTCTTCCCCTTGTGGTTGAAGGTGTTACTGCATGTTTCAACTCTACAGATGCATTTAAAATAATGAGAATGCATTTAAAAAATAACTCCAAGGTTCACACCCCTAAGGTCTTGGAGTTTTTGAAAACAGCCAGATTCCACATATGTAGGTTTCAAGGTCTTGGTGTTTTTGAAGAGCAGCTGGACCCACATCCTTTTATATAAATAATCAACTTTGTAGAAACCATCTTTCCTGTGATGAGTATTTCTCATCTTCTCTATTTCTGGCCATCCTTATAAAGGATTAAATGGGTCCAGATACTAGCTAAGCATTGCGATGCTAATCCTTTGGCTTCCAAATGACGGATAACATGGCTGTGGTTCTAACATGATGTAAACAACCCAAGCCTGAGCAAAGGCTCTCTCCAAAGTGTAATCTCAAATCAGACCCTGAACATATACACAGCTGGCTTTTTAACCACTATGGGCATCTCCCTCTGCTTGCCCCAGCTTCCTACTCTGTACATAATGCAAAGGTTAGTTCATGCATTAACTTCCTGAAAAGCCCAAAGCAGGTCTCGTGCCTGCATTCTGTTCAGCTGTGTTAAGTGAATAAGGCTTTTCCCAAAATTTCAGAATTAAGTGACTAGTCAACACTTGTTTGCCAGCAGTAGCTGTTCAATCAACTGTTACAGAAGGGAAGAAAAGAGCCCTTGCTCCAGTAGAGTGACCATTGGTGCTGGGGAAGATAGGAATAGCAGTACATTGGCTACCATACATCAGGAGGGTACCAAGTTGGGAAGGCTTCTCTAGCTGTTACATGTTTTATCTTAAAAAAAAAAACAAAGTTAGCTGAACATCCCAGAGAGATGGGGTGTTGGTCCGAACCTGGGAGATACAGTTAGAAACACAGGGAGTTAGAAGGGACCCCCCCACACAAACTGGCTCTGCCCATGTAATGCCCAACCTGTGGGTATCCAGTCTTTCTTTGAACACCCTCACCGATGAGCCCCGCACCACTGTGGAAGCACATTCCATATCTTAGGGGTCCTTAACTGTCAGGAAGTGCTTCCTGGCAGCCAACCTGAAACCCAGTTCCTTGAGCTTTGCCCCATTGGATTGTGCCCTTCCCTCCACCGCAGCAGAACAGATCGTGACCCTCTTCCATGTGACACTCCTTCACAAATCTGTATGTCACTAGGAGTCCTCTCCCGGTTCCCTCAGTCTCATCTCATATTGCATCCCAGTCACAGACTCTCAGCCTATCCTACCTCACAAAGCTGTTGTGAGGATAAAATGGCGTGCTATGTAAACTGCCTTGGGGTTCTTTCAAGAGGAGAAATGACTGCATAGAAATGCAATGCCGTCGTCGGCGTTGTCATCATCGTCATCATCTGTTCTCCAGTTATTGCAACTCTGTTATGTCTTGACCCTCTTCCCTGCCTTGACAGCTCTGTCCAGCTTTTAAGGTAAAGATGAGGGCTTTTCCTCCAGCTACGGTTACTAAGCAGGACCAATGGGTCTCCTCACTGTTGCTTTTTGAAAGGTACAAACATTTTACCTTGTCACAGCTGGCATCCAAGGAAAGGACAGACACCGATTTTAATGCAGGGGTAGGAATCATCAGGCACACCTCATGTTTTGGCTTACCACTCTGTCCCACAGGAAGGCACCCTTGAGAGCGTCTCCAAAATGGTGTTCAGCATTTGGACTGAAAGACATCTCCCACCCCTACTTTTGGGAACTGATACATCCTATCTCAGGCTGCATATTTGGAAATAAACAGCACCATGTATAAAGTTAGGCATACCAAGGTACATTTGTTTTAATGAGTTTACAAATGCCTAAATCGAGCACTGTGTTCTCTCAGCCACCAAGAATCCTCGTGTTTGTCATTCAAACAGATACCCAATGGGCTGAAGAACCTTTGGTCTTTCCATATGGCCAGCTTTGCATATGAAGTGATGCACCTCTGCTTCGCATGCTTCAAATACTGCCCACATGGGCTGCCCTAAAAGAGAGAGAGAGAGATAGATAGATAGAGAGAGAGAGAGAGAGAGAGAGAGAGAGAGAGAGGGAGAGAGATCGGGCACTTGCTATCCAAACTGTCCACAGGATACCAACCCATGATTATAAATAAGAAACTTGGCTTGGATCTCATATGTTCTGTGCAAGTAGTACATGCCTGGGTCATTTTATGTGAAACAAAGGGGTCAGTTCAGTCCTTGTGCCCAGGGCAAGGTGATGGACTGTGCTCCTTGTTCAGTCTAATGCTATTAAATGTGGGAGATATTTATTCACTAAGTAAGGAATCTATGTCTAAAACCACAACTCCCATGAACTCCCTAAACTCAGGGGGCTTTGGGGCAGACTACAAAGTGTGGGTGAAAATGGTAGCCAGGTGAATTTCCCTTTCCCATCTAGTTTACCGGTATTACTATTTCAGGTCATGCTATTATTATCATGACAGGGTGCTCCTTCAGTCTCTTTCACATCATATCCCACTGCCTGGGATATGGATACATAGAAACTGAGCAAGTCAGAGGGGGACCTCCCAGGCCATCTAGTCTGACCCCCGGCTCCAGCCAGTTTCACTCATGATACATGTGACATACATTCCATTGATGTCAGGACAGGGAGTAACTTGAACTAGACATTATGGAAGAAGGTCTGGGAACTCAGCAATGGGGTTGCCATTTTCTGTTAGATTAAAGGTTTACAGTCTATATGTCAGGAATTTCTCAATGAGAAGGCCCCTGATGGTAAATAAGATACTCTAAAAACTGCAATACAATACTGGTCAATACTGGGAGTTTTATAGCAACTCCCCATTTTTATCACAGAGGGAAAAAGGGGAAACAAAAAACAAAAACAAAACAAATAAACATTCACATCAACCATTCACAACACCATGAATAAAAATGAAGAAAAATCCTACTTTCGTATTTCAAAGAATGATGATGGTGTATTTAATTAGACATTCAGGCAAAACTGTTAACTGTAGGATACACATTCAGGTGCAACAAGATATGGAATGGTAGCTGGTGGACATTTATCTGGGATGGGCATTTAATAGAATGGTGTAAATTCTTGACCTGCAACAGCCGTGAGTTGGAAGGGGCCAAGAAGGCCATCAGGTCTAACTCTACAATTCTCTGATTCCATGATTCCATGTTCTGCCCAGGCTTGAAATATGAGGCTCTGGGCTAGGGGCCTCCAGCAATTTAGACTCATGAGTACATCTGAAAATTTCCAAAACACAATGGATACCACCACAAAATGGCTCCAATAGAGGATGTGTCTCATAATGTCTGATTTAGGGGCTGGCTAGTCAAAAGACAAGCAATTCATGCAAGAAACTGAGTACAGTGGTATCTCAGCTCATGAACGCCTCAGTTCACGACCAAATTGGGTCATGAACAGAAATTTCAGAGAAAAATCACCTCAGTTCGCGAACTCCGCATTGGGTGATGCCCGCGATTGGGCCCATCTGCCACATGAGCGCACTCGCAATCGTGCCTGTCTTCGCCCCTCCGAGTGCACCCGCAATCACAGCCATCTCCCCACACCCACCCCAGCACAATCGCTATCGAACGATTATGGTTTGGACTCTCCTTCCGAATATTATTATTATTATTATTATTATTATTATTATTATTATTATAACATTTCTATGCCGCCCCTTGCCGAAACCTCGGGGCGGCTTACAACATGATAAAATACATTGAAATACAATAGTACATAATAAATTACCATTAAATACAAAAATACAAAAAATACATTGATTTACAAATATAAAATTAAAATTATCAGTATAAAATAAAAATATAGGAGGAGAAAGAGAAGGAAGAAGAAGTTGCCCTGGCCAGATCATATGTTTTAACAATTGAAATGATGTTTAAATAAAAAGGTCTTTACCTGGCGCCGAAAAACCAGTAACGACGGTGCCAGGCAGACCTCTTTGGGGAGTGAATTCCATAGGTTGGGCGCCACTGCAGAGAAAGCCCTCCTCCGGGTACTTACTCTCCTAATTTCTTTCATGGAGGGTTCCTGGAGAAGGGACTCTCCCACAGATCTCAAAGGGCGGTCGGGCATATACGGACGTAAGTGCTCGTTCAGGTAGCCAGGACCCAAGCCGTTTAGGGCTTTATAGGTCATAATCAACACCTTGAATTGGGCCCGGGCTTCAATGGGAAGCCAGTGAAGCTGACGGAGGAGTGGAGTCATGTGAGCATAACGCCCCATCCCCGTCAGCAACCTGGCAGCTCTATTTTGCACCAATTGAAGTGTTCGGACTGTCTTCAGGGGAAGCCCCACGTAAAGTGCGTTACAGAAGTCTAGGCGGGAAGTCACCAGCGCGTGTGTCACCGTCGCCAGGCAGTCGTACTCCAGGTAGGGGCGCAGCTGATTAATCAGCCGAAGCTGAAGGAAGGCGTTCCTCGCTACCGCTGTCACCTGAGCTTCCAAAGAAAGCTCTGGGTCGAGGAGTACTCCTAAGCTGCGGACCTTATCCCTAAGAGGGATTGTTGCACCATTCAGGACCAGGTCAAATCCACCCTCTCCGAAACCCGATCCGCCAACCAACAGGACCTCCGTCTTGTCTGGGTTGAGTTTCAGTTTATTGGCCCTCATCCATTCCCTTACCTCGGCCAAGCACCGGTTCAGCACAGCCACTGCCTCACCTGGATTAGTGGAGAACGAGAGGTAAAGCTGGGTATCATCAGCGTATTGATGATTCCGCAGCCCACACCTCCTGATGACCTCTCCCAGCGGTTTCATATAGATGTTAAATAGCAGAGGGGATAGAATGGAGCCCTGTGGTACTCCATGGCATAGCTGCCATGACGTAGAGACATGGTCCCCCAGCACTACCTTCTGGAATCGACCGTTGAGATAGGAGCGGAACCACTGCAAAGCAGTGCCTCCAACCCCCAATCCCGCAAGTCTATCCAGAAGGATACCATGGTCGATGGTATCGAAAGCCGCCGAGAGGTCCAGAAGAACCAACAGGGTTGTACTCCCCCTGTCCTTCTCCCTGCACAGGTCGTCGTATAGGGCGACCAAGGCAGATTCAGTACTGTACCCGGGTCTGAAGCCGGACTGAAAAGGATCCAGATAATCAGTTTCATCCAAGAGTGCTTGGAGTTGTCCCGCCGCCACTCGCTCCAACACCTTGCCCAGAAACGGGATGTTGGCCACAGGTCTATAGTTAGTGGCCATCTCTGGATCCAGTGACGCTGTCTTCAGGACCGGTCGTATTACCGCCTCCTTTAAAGGGGCAGGCACTCGACCCTCCCTCAGAGAAGCGTTAACCACTTCCAAGATCCAGGTCCCAATCCTGTGCTTGGAGTTATTTATTAACCAAGACGGGCAAGGGTCCAATAGGCAAGTGGTGGGACGTACTCTTCCAAGCACCTTGTCCACATCATTGGGCCGCAATAATTGAAATTCCTCCAATAATTTTGGACCAGACGGTAGCATTGGCGACTCCTCAGAGACCTCTGATTCATTAGTGGAGTCCAGCTCGTGACGAATCTGAGCGATTTTCTCCCTGAAATGCTTGGCAAAGTCGTCACAGCGGGCCTTTGAGGGTGGCATCGGATCTTCCTTAGGACCCAGGCGAACCAGGCCTTGCACCACTCGAAAAAGCTCCGCCGGACGGCATTGTGAGGAGGCAATGGAAACGGAAAAAAACTTCTTTTTCGCCGCCTTCACCGCCACAGCATAGGCCCGATAGTGGGCTCTCAAGTGTGTTCGGTCAGATTCATCCCGTGATTTCCTCCACCTATGCTCTAGCCGTCTCCCAACTCGCTTCATCGCCCGCAATTCAGGTGTATACCAAGGGGAAGAGCGGACTCTGCCCAGTGGGAGAGGACACTTAGGAGCGATCGTGTCCACAGCCCTGGTCATCTCTCCGTTCCACAGTTCGACCAGAGCCTCGACAGGAGCACCAGTCTTGTCAGCCGGAAATAACCTCCCCACACCGAGGTTAGTGTTCTCTTCTGAACTTTCCTTTGTTACTTGGTTGTTCTTTGATTCAAATTTTTGTGATCAGATATTTACAGAACAGGTTATCCTTATTTACATTGAACCTTATGGGGAAATTTGACTTGGGTCATGACCAATTTGGGTCATGCCCAGAGTCCTGGAATGGATTAAGTTTGTGAGCCAAAGTACCACTGTATAAGCGAAGGAAGGGGCTAAACTCCCAAGTCAACCCACACTTTTGTCCTCATGGAAGCACAACAAAATACCCAGGAAGATAGTCTGTATGTGTGTTGTCAGCATGTGACGAATGAGAGAAAGAACTGAGAAGGGAAAGAAAAAGGAGGAATACTTGGGGAAGTCAGGAAGCAATTCTGTCAGGAAGCAAGTCTACTTGCTGAGCAGCTCAGCAGGAAAGAAACCCTGATACAAGGTTTGCTTTTTAATTTTTTTAAAAAGGAAAGGGACAGGGAGCAGAGCTCTTTATGGGACCTTGAATGTCCTAAGCCCTTTGTTGTGGATTTCCACCATTTGTCTCCCAAAACCTATTTTTGCTTTCCATGTTTTAGCCATGGGGGTATAACTTTAAAACTCAAGCGCAGTAGTTCCTTGACAGACGCAACAAAGGGCAAAAGGCTCACCTAAAGCCAGGACACATAACATTTACTGCTATAGGGATGCATAGGTCCAAAGTTAGCAGAGAACCTGAAGGCCCCAGTGGCCAGGAAACGAGCCGAACGTCAATCCCCTGCTCAGATGGGTGTCCTGGCCTGGTGCCACCTGGTGGCACTTGTGCTTATACAGCCAAGGTCACAGCAGTGACGACAAAAGGGCTTTCACATATGTAATAATCATAGTGATGTGCATGGTATATTCTCTTATTTACTAATCTTTGATAGTCAGCCCTGCGAGGCCTAGATGATAACTGAGGTGGAACTGATTTATAGGAACTGTATGTTCTAACATACCGTTGGTGGTAACAGTAGCAATACAGAAACCTCCTTCCTCAAGAAACAGCATTAATAAACATTCAGTGTAGCGCACAAGAATCAGCATTGGCCTGAATCTTGGGAGATCTGGGTTCTAGTCCTTGTCTGGCCATGAAACTCACTGGGTGACTTTGGGCCAGTCACTGATTTTCAGCCTACCCTACCAGATGCTTTGTTGCAAAGATAAAATAGAGAGGAGGATTAGGATTAGAATAATTGCAGGAAAAAAGGCTGGATATACATTTCATAAATATTTTTCTTTTAATATTTTAAAACTAGGTTAGGCTGGTAAGTCTTTTGTCAATGGGACTCCTTATCTACTGCAGCTCCCCCCTCTCGCCCCCCAAGTGTTATAGGAGCTCCTTGGTGGTGAACCTAATGCGGGCATGGTGTTCAGCAATAACTGATAGTTCCTATAAAACTCAGAATAAAAACAGCAGTGGGTAAGAACCCCCCCCCAAGTGTTATATTTATGCCCAGCCCTTTTTTCCTGCAAGGGACGCCATGCTCCAAGCTTTCCAATGCTTAATATTTTTTTAAAATCTTTGATTAGAGGTACAGATATGCTAATTTGTTTCATGGCTAATGGACAGCTATCTCTGGTAAAATGGGTTATATTATAAAAGGAAGTGTAGATTTATGGTAGCAGAGAAATGTACACTTAGAAATCTGAAGTAATCGAAAATTGCTGGTTCTAGCAGTGAGATTAGCCCAGGAGAAGGGAATGACTTCTAATTTGGGCCAACAGAGTAAATGGTTTTGGTTTTGGCTTTCTCAGGACAAGACTACAAGCTTGCCAGAAACATTCTCGCAGACGGGATCATTCAATACCCACCCCAAACTTATTTTAATAGAGAATTGAGGGGCGGGGATTCTGTCTGATTTTGAGGATGGAGTAAGAATAGATTAAAAAGATAAAAATATGCTCAAGAAAGGAAAAATGGATCTGAAATCAATATTTATGAAGCCAAGATTAGCTGACAGATGAGGAATTGATTACAAAGGTATGTCTGAAACATCTACCTGAATGTGTAAGCTACATACATATTATGCTAAATGGGTCAATGGAGGAGTGAAGTCAATCAATTTTTAATAGCACTTAAGATTTTATGATTTTTTAAACTTTCCTTTTAATAATTAATCAGAAAAATTAATCTAATTTAAACAAAGTGGTGGAGGGTGTTCTGTATCTATTTGATGGTGTTCTTAATGAGGAAATTCAATTAAGGTTGACTTTTCATTATAAATCTGTTTGGATTAATGAAGCATTTTGACTGGTTAAAAACATCTGAGATTTGCAAAATCACAGAGGTGAACCCAGCAGATATGATTGATCTCATCCCTTCTTTCCCTGTGTTTGCATGTGTGCACATGTGCAAAGAAACATATAAACTTTCTGTGTTTTTGAGTGTTCATTTCTCAGGTTTATGGGCCCTCCCACCTTCTTTCTCATAACTTTACCATGGTAGAATTTTACATTTGCCTCATGAGGACTATATTAATATCCTTGCAATTTCAGGATTATTTATGATCAAACACTGCATAGTAACCTTGTTGTATCAAACTTCTTCCCCATACTATGCTGTCCATATTAGTTTTCTTAAAGTTGGTAATAATTATAGGTAAGTCCTGCCGGTGATGCTCCTGTGAGGGGGAAATGTGATAAAGATTTTCTTTATTGTCCACAGGTGCAATTTTAATTAGGGTTGATCAGCAGATTCATCAGATTCTCCTCTAATTTGCCTGGGGCAGTTTTGGCCCTGAGGTCAGATTGCCTCCTGGGACCAGTCAGGGGAGAGGATGATGCTTGGGGGGCAGGGGTCTCCCCTGGGGCCTCTCCCACGCCTGCACCCACTGACATCCTCTTGCTGTATTCTCAGTGTGGAAAGACACAGAAAGGAAGGAACCTGGCAGTCGGCAGCACCCACCACTGAGCAGGCACAGCAAGAAGTGGAAGAAGCTGCTTCACACTCGGCGGGTGCCTCAGGAGGTGGCTCCCGGTCCGTTTGGGGGAGGGACAGCAGTCCGTTTGCAGGGCAGGCCCTTCCTCTCCCAGAGCTAAACCAAATTTAGTCTGCATTTGTACAGTATATATATTTTCCAGTTTTCATGTGCTGGTGCATGCCATATTTTTAAGATATATAAATTCATGTTTTCATGTTGATGTAATACAGAGCTAACACTTAAATAAAACCCCCGCATACATTCAAGATTCTTTTTCTTTCAAGCACCAGTTGGCTGTTACCACTTCAGCATAAAGTTCTGACTTTAACATATGTACCATCACAGGCAGAAGCTTTGATTCACAACAGCTTCAATGCATTTTGATAGTCAGTTCACACATTTAATTCAGACAGTCAATGATAGTGTTGTTAAGTGTTGCACATGTATGTATGAATTCTTACACTTCCTTCAATATCCCAAAGTTCTCTGAGGCAGAAATGTTGGCAATTGAACTATTAATTCTTTAAAAGGCACAGAATAATCATAAAATCTTTTTACTCAATTCAAAAGCATACGTTCACTTTATCAGCGAATGCTCATTCTGCCCTGAGATGCCCTTTTGATGTTCTTTATGGGAAGGCGATGAGCCAAGAATGGTCCACAGCTACGTTTTGGAATTTAGTTCTAGGAAGCTAGAGCAACATATTGAAGGCTGCCTTGACATCTTGAGTTGCAGGCATTTGAGATATTTTTTCCCCATGGGCTGTCATTAAATGAACTTATAATAGTATTTAACTAATCTGGATCTCCTTGCATATGGAGAACATGATAATTTCCTCCAGTGCAAATAGAGGAAGAAACAAGAGGAATGGCTCTCTTTAACTTGAACCCAGCCAACAGGGAAGACCTAGTGAACCAGTGGCAGCTACAGGAACTCTGGGGAAAGTGACCATGCCATACTTTAATTCTTGATTTTGAAGGAAGCAAAATGTAGACAAATGTGTACCCTGGATTTTAGCAATGCCAATTGCAATAAACTCAGAACGATGAGAAGAAAATTCCCATGGCAAGTGGTTCTCATGAGAGAAGGAGTCCAAGAAGGGTGAGAATTTGTTTTTAAAAGGAAATCCTAAAGACACAATTACACCCAATTTCAACAAGGAAAGGGGTAGAAGAGAACAGAAGATGCCTATGTGGCTGCACGAAAAGCTTAGAGACTATTGGAAAACAAAAAGGACATGTATGGGAAGTGGAAGGAAGTACAAAGGAAGCATACGGGAGGGTGGCGTGGAATTGCAGGGATGGTACAAGGAAGGCTAAAGCTAGGAATGAACTGAGGTTAGCAAGGGATGCTGAAAGCAACAAAAAAGCCTTCTTCAGATATGTCCAGAGTAAAGGACAGAGGAAAGCCATGGGGCTTCAGCTACTCAGTGTGGATGGCAACACGATAACAGATGACAAGAAAAGGCAGAAGAGCTAAATTCCTACATGGACTCAGTCTTCTCTCAAAAGAAGATCTATGAGCTGCCTGATGAACGGGGAATACAAGCTGAAGGAGCGTGATGGCAGCTCAAGATTGATAGGCTCACTGTCAAGGATTATCTAACTGGGTTGGTTGAGTTCAGACCTCCAGGACCTGATGACCTCCATCCTAGAGACATAAAGGAGCTGGTGGAAGAACTCTCAGCAACACTGCCTATTATTTTGGAGAAATCATGGAGGCCAGGAGAAGTGCCAGTTAGTCATCAATCCTGGGAAAATTCTGGAGCAGCTCAGAAAGAAGTCAGTCTGCAAAACACTTTGAAAATTTGTATAAGGACAAACTCTGTAAGCTCATCTGATTTCACTTGGTAATTGGGTAACCTCCCTGATGGACTGTTTGAATGTTGTGGATATAATCTTGACTTCAGCCAAGCTTTTGACAAAGTGCCTTACGATATCCTGACTAGCAAACTATCTGACTGGGCTGGAGGCAACAAGCATTAGGTGGATCCACAGCTGACTACAGAATTGGACTCAAAAGCGTGCTTTATCAGTGGCATCTTCTCAGACTGCATGGGGCAAGTGGGGTACTGGAGGGTTCAATCATGGCCCAGTGCTGTTCAACTTTTTTATTAATGATTTGCATTAGAAGTATAGGGAATGAGGGATGCTCCATGGACTGGAAAGAAAGCCTCGTGAGGAACAAGTGAAAAAACTGGACATGTTTAGCCTCTTCAAGTGTTTGGAAGACTGTCACAAAGAAGAAAGCCAGGATCTCTTCTCAATCATCCCCCAGTGCTAGACACAGAATAATGGGTTCAAGCTAGGTTCCAGCTGAACATCAAGAAGAACTGCCTGACTATTAGCATCGTGCAACAATGGAACCAATGACTGAGGGGGGTTATGGGCTCCTCTGCACTAGAGGCATTCAAGACGCAACTGGAAAGCTGTCTGAGAGGGGTGGTTTAACTGGGAGTCCTGCACTGAGCAGGGGGGTGGAGCCAATAGCCCTCGGGCCCCTTCCAGCAATACCCTTCTATGATTCTATGAAACATAGTCGACCCACAGCTTTTTTGAAACTATCATGATGGGCTTTGATCAGAGAAAGAGTTTGAGTCATGCATGCTTCCCCATTTTAGAGCTATTGTATGGATTGTAGCCAAAGACATGAGACCCTTGAGAGTCCCCAAAGGACCAGCCAGGGAGGAGGAGGAGGAGGAGGAGGAGGAGGAGGAGGAGGAGGAGGGGCCATGACAGAAAGGCTTTCTGTGAGAATCTGGACTTACCCTGGGCGGGAGCCCATCTTGGCTTGTGCTGGTCTGCCCAGCTTCCATTCTTTGAAAGAACTTATTGCCAATTGATAGCCATCTGGACATGAACATAGTTATAGATGCACGTTTCACTGGTTTTATTTAAAAATGCAGTATGCTTTTCTACTGGGAAATCGTAACACATATTCCATGTAAATATGTTTACCATTAGGGCAACAGAAACAAACCCCATTTTATTCCTGCAATGATGATGCTGCAACTTAAGGGAATAATCCTCTGGGGTTGCTGTCCAGTTAACCAAAGCTTTCAAGCTCAAAGATTTCCAAAAATCCTTTGTCTCGCAGAGCTATTGCCAAGCAGGCAAACGGAGTGATGGAGGCAGGGGCACCTCCCTTTCCTTGTCCTCTTGAAAAGTGACTGATCCCATCAAGCCCACCCATTGGCAGCAGGCAGAGCTGGGCAGTGAAAAGCCCCTCGAATCCTGGCCTGTTCTCCCTGACTGCCAGAAATCCCTTTTTGACCTCTGAAAGGCCCTAACCAGCAGCAGGTCTTCTCATGGTGCCTGCAAGGGAGAGGCCTCTGATGCCAGATTATTCCTCCTGGGATTGGAGCCTCAGGAGAAGAGAATCCAAATGGTCCTCGGAATGACTGTGTAAGTGAATTTGCAGCACACAACTCAGGGTTTTGGTTTGAAATCAGGATTGGCAATCAGTTTTGTGGGTTGGGTTTTCCTTGCTCCAACAAATCAGAGTGCAGAAGTCACCATAAAACATTCAATGGTGGTATATGGGGAGTTCTTAGTTGGGTGTCTCACAAATGAAGTAGTCATCTGAAGGAGTGAAGCACAAGATCATTAAATCCAGGGTCTAAATTTACTTAATTGCAGCACTGGCAGAAATACTGCATTGCTAATTTGAGGAAACTGTCCAACAACCTTCTGTAGCTCCGAGAATTAATTCTGTAGTTCAAATTTAAACTATTATTTTAAGGAAATTTATCTATTTTATTTGCCGACATCTTAAACATTGGGAGACTTAATACTTAATTAATTTACTGTGCTTTGTATTGCTAAGCTATTCATTTCATTGCAGTAACTTTTAGATATTTAACCACTTAGTGCTGTAGTTTGATTTCATATCTTTATAATTGCTTCCTTCTTTCTTCCATTTTCTGACAAGCTACAGTTTTTTTGTTCTAATGAACTGGAAATGTTAATCTGTTCGTCTCATAAACTGTTAGGTTTGAAATGGCTTCCTCAGCAAATTTGAGGTAACATTCACAGGCTCACAATTGCAGAGGGATAAGGACAACCTGTGCCCAGTGGGGCAGATAAGTAATTCTACACCCTGCCTTAATGGTCTTATGGGCTGGATGGGGCTGCATTAGAAGGCTAAATGTACTACTTTATTTGTGAAGCTCAGAACTATCACTTCCCTTCCTACCACCGTGTTATGCTTCATAACTTCTGTATTCCTGATATGTTAGGAAAAAGCCTGTTTACTGAGGAGGAGGAGGAGGAGGAAGCACCCTCGTCTGAGCTATTGTGTGCTTTACCCTTAATTTATAGCACTTTCATTACTGCTTCACTGCAGTAAAGTTTGTTTTTTCCTCCTTGACACTAAATACAAAGTTTAAAAAAAGGATGCTGCGGTGAGTAGCGTCAGCCTTGGAGAGCCCTGACATGCCCATGCCGAACCAGGTGCTGATTTGGGACTTGTCACTGCCCCGTTACCTGCCACTCACTGGATGGTCATTTGGAGACCCCCCCCCCCCCGCTTTCGGCTGCAGGTTCTGTATTTTGTCCCTTGGCGCTTGCAACTCTCCAAGCCAGACTATTGCATGCATGGTGGTCTGCCAGATATGTGAAAATTTATAGCTTTGTGACGTTGTTAGTTTATAGCTTTGTGACATTCTCTTCTTTGGGACACTAACAGTGCCCTTTTCTGGAGTCAAAGGACCTACATGCTTGTGTATGCTGTAGTAATTAAAGATTTGACTACTATAAAGTGGTGTTTGTGGGGCTACCCTTCAAGACAGCACAACAAGACTAAAGTGTAACACTTTAGTGTTTAGCTTAAGTGCTCTGGAAGATGCAAAAAACACTTTCTTTTTGAGTTTCATTGGTTTCCAGTTAGTTCCAGACTAAGCTTAAGACATTGCTTAAAAAAATATTTAATGGTCTGGTTCCAGGACACATGTGAGAATATCTTCACCCAAATGAAACAGTCCTCAAATTAAGACCTTCCAAAGAACTACTGCAGGTATCTCTACCTTTGCAGTTTTCTTCACTGTGAGAAGTGAGGATGTCCTCAACTAAAATACCATGTTTTTCAAGGCAATTCTAATATTACAGAATTCGACCTAGGAAAGATTTCTCAGAGCTAGTTTGTTGTTTTTATGCACAATTAGAGAAACCCAAGCACTTTGATTTGAGCCTCTTATCCTTGAGCTTTCCAACAATTTTATCACTGTGTTACTGCTACTAATTGCAATTTCTGTCATTCTGTGCTTGAATGATTTAATTTCTAGGTTGGCCAAGAGCTGAGGTTCTCTTTACTGTTGTTCAATGGATATGCCATGTTACAGGTTTTGATCAACTTTCCCTTCTCTCTTCAAATTTTTTTTAATGGTTTAGATGTGGAAGATGAGGAATCCAAGATGGGGAATATATGGCTCAACAGAACTGAAAAAGACTTCAGAGTAATTGTGGGCAACTGGCTAAATGAGCCAAAAATGCTATGCAGCCTCCAAAATGGCAAATGTTATTTTGGGATGTGTTAACAGAAGTATTTCTTCCAAATCATAAGAAGTAGTAGCTGCCCTTATACTCCTGGCTAGTCAGACCTCATCTGCAATACTGTGTCCAGAAGGATGCAGAAAAATTTCTAAGGGTCCAGAGGAGGGCAACAAAAATGACCCAGGGTTTGGAAACACTGCCTGGTGAAGACTGATTGAGAGAACTGGGCATGCTCAGCCTTGAGAAGAGAAGGCTGAGGTGTGACAGAATATCACTGCATAAGTACCTCAAAGGCTGTCACAAAGAGGGAGGTCAAGATCTCTTCTTGCTAATCCCAGAGTGTAGGACATGGAATAATCAATTCAAGTTGCGGCAACCCAGATTCAGGCTGGACATAAGGAAAACCTTCCTCACTGTCAGAGCAATACAGCAGTGGAACTGGCTGCCTAGAGAGGTTATGTGCTCTCTTACACTAGATACATTTTAAAAAATAAACTGGACCGCTAGTGGGATGGTATAAATTGTTGACTTGCAACAGCAGGAGGTTGGACCTGATGGCCTTCTTGGTCCCTTCCAACTCTACTATTCTATGATTCTGTGATTCCTTTTTCTTTTGTTGTTAGCTGAGGCAAGGAAACTTTCTGGTGGAAAAGTGGCAAATCTGTGTTTAAATAAAAACAAGGAGTTGACAAAGAAACATTTGGATTTTAATGTGAGTGCTTGGTATATGGGACCAATCCGCAAAAGCGATTATGTGTGAGCCATATACACACAGCTTAATCAAGGAGATACTTCTGTATAGACCAATGAGGTTGTGCTAATTGGAGACACACACACAAATATTCATGTTCCCCGATCTTAGGGCTATAAAAATTGTTCATCTGTTCAGTTGCAGGCCATTTAATTTTGGATGCATCATTGCCAGTTGGTAACAGTAATTAGCATTCCCTGTACTGTCTGTGGCAGCCTCCCTGAAGCTATGCTAAGTAGGGTTGCCCTTTTGTGTAGAAACATAGGCAGGGTTGTGCAAATGAGTCTGGCCACCCATCTTAGAGACAGACGCTCCAGCTTCTGTTTCTTGGCTCAGGACCGGGTGCCTTCAATGCCCACCTGCAGATCTTATTTACTGATTATTAATGACAGGAACTGTCGGCAACTTTGAAAAGCACAGCATGGGAGCTTGATGCTTCCAGCCTCAAACTATGCTCTATCAAGTAACAGTTTCCTTGCATGGCATTCTTTCTGTCTTTTTCCCCTCCTACTAATCCATGTTTTTTGGAATGGGGATCTGCAAAGTGAGACCTGGGTTGATGTAGAGCATATGACCACACAACATTTGTTTGCTTTTTCAGTTTAGTGCTGCAATGAAATTTTGCAGTGTGCCAAGCTTCGACTTTCAACAGAGGCCCAATACATTGTAAACCTGAGCAGGACCTGAATTTGCTAGCCTTGCCTTGCCTTGCCTTCCAGGAATCCAACACATGTGATTTTTGTTCAGGTGGGCTTCCATTTTGAACTATGGACTTCACTCATTTTGGATTCAGCATGTTCCTGTGTTTCTGTGAGAGGTGCAGGGGCAATAAAGATAACGGCTTTAATTGCCTGGTCCTGCAGGGGAAACTAGTAGCATCTGACAGTGGTCACAATAAGGCAAGAAGAAAACAAGTCCTTCAATAGCTCCTAGTGGATCATCTCAAAATTTTTGCTTCTGAATGTGTGACATTTTGAGCAGAGAAGGATGGTACAGCAAACCTCTGGTGAACCTAGGTTTCTACACCCCTTTGCAAGGCTATATTCTATGCTGAGTATCTCCTCAGACCACTATTTAATGTCTGAATACTATATGAAATTGTTAGAAGCTTCACATTTTATCCATTCCTATTACTTATTAACAGAGTAGATGGGTCAGAGGCTGATATTTAATCCAATAAAAATGTACCTATGCATAGTTAATTGTTCAATTAATCAAAGAGAAACACATCACTATGTAATACCCATGTAACACTAATGAAAATAAAAGGACTAATCTTACTACCACTATCTTCATAGCCCATTGGGATTAGGATGATTCAGATGAGAAGGATGAGGTTTCTCAGTCTGTATTTCAAATAAGTGATATAATTGAGACATTTTGTTCCCATTAACGCTGATATCCCAGGCCCATTAATTTTAAGCTTATATGGTCTATTGAACTCTCTGCCTTTATGCACCAATACTTATTTTAAGTATTTACAAGTTGCTTTTTTGGGGTTTTTCCCTCCTAAAGTAATGCACCAAAGACGTTACCAAGAAACAGGACTGGTGGTATGAGCCGGGGAGTATAAGGAGTGTGTGTAAATAATTTGGATGGCCCAATAACAGCATGTAATTGGTATGTGCTTTGCAATTGTTCTTACAGTCAGAGCGTGCTTTGTTTTGTGTTTTCAATATACTGACACAGAAATCACACTGTTGTTTAATCAGCACTGAAACATACTGCATACATAGTCCATCATTCATAGTTCTGTATGTTCTTCACTGATGGAGGATTAAATCTCTTTCCTACATCAAGGCTGGGAAACTTGTTCTTCCAGATGCTGTTGGCCCCCAGTCCCATCCACCTGAGCCAGGATGGGCAAAGATCACAGATAATGCGACGTGAAGTGCAAGAACATCTGGAAGGCCGTGGGTTTTCCACCCCATCTTACATGAAGAATTGCCTTATTCCTGCCAGTGCAAGCAGCAACTGCATCAAAGTGCCCTTTGTCTGCAGGTGGAAACCTTGCATGTACACCTTGCAGCTTCAGTACCCAGAAGGGGCCACTGGCCAAGGCAAGTGGGCAATGTAAACTAGCAAACATGAGTGAATTCAGCTTCCCCTTCACATTCTTATCGTGTCATGAGCAGGAATCAGCAGAACCATTCCATTCCACTCCAGGGTGCTTTGGCAGAGAAGACAGTGACTTGGCCAAAACTCTCCAGCATGTGTGTTCCTACACCTCTGACAAGCCAGCCAAATGAAATCCAGGATTAAGACTTTTGAGAACCAGTGCAGTGCACCTTTAAAACTAATTGCCTTCTGAGTTTCCTAAGGCTATTCCACAGTATTCCTCAAAGACATACTCAGAGTGTTAATTGATAATGTAAGCCTTTCTGTTCATCCTACTTGCTGTCTGCTCAAGCACTCAGCTGCAATACAAAACCACAGCACAGTTTCCTCAAGGAGTTGGGAACTGTAGTTTGTAGAGAGGACTGAAAACACTGTTAAGAGATCCCCAGCTCTTCCCACAGAGCTACATTTCCAGTATTCCCCAAAGAAGCGGGATAGATGAATATAAAAACAGCAGAGATAGTAGTATAAAGTTGCTGTAGAAGTTTAGTCAGAGATAGAAGATGCTCCTCTTCCTTGTCTCTCTTTGATTTGTGGAGCCAAAATGTTATGCTGTGGAAAGGCAGAAGTTGCTGGTGGTGAGGAAATGCCAGCTGGACTGACGTAGATTTCAGTGTCTGCCTGCAGGTGGTTTTTGTCAGGTGCTCCATGCAGATGCCAATAGGATGATAGTACAAATAAGTCACCTTGTGGAGATATGCCCATGAATGAAGACAGTGTCAGTTCTAAAGCTGGCAAAGGGCAAGATTAAGAAAAAGGAGATGCCCATTGAAGATGGCTTGGTCACTTCGGAAAGGGAAAAACGTCTTGCCAAACTGATTTTCACATACTTCAGTATTTATCAGCATGTTACAACTGGACAAATTACAGTTAGAGCTAATTCAAAAGCCACAAATTAATGACTGATCAGGGCTGGATAGCATGTGTTGAAAGTTGTTTGATGAAGTCACATATGACTTTTACAGTCTTTTAACAAAAATTTTCAGCCATGTTTATACCAGCTTCCTAAGCAAAGCATTGAAAGTAGCCAGGTTGGGGGGGGGGTATTTTTAAGAGATCCAGCAAAACTTTAAGTAAAAGGAGAGTAAATTTTACACTTAATGGATAAGAGGACAGATTGTCTTATTAATCAATAATTGCTTAAAAACAGGAAGCAGAAGCCAAGAATAAATTGGCTCTTCTCGTACTGCAGTGGGTCTTCTTGAGGATCTGTAGTGGAACCAGCACTATTTAACATTTTTCTGTGACTTGGGGACAGAAGTGGGCTGTTATAATGTAGCCAGATTTGCAGATGACATTGAGGATGCTAAAATCCAGATCAGACTGAAAAATCAGAGATGCATCCCTCCAAACTGTGTGGGGTTGGCAATGAAAGAGCAAATAAGATTTATGTATATATCTCTGCATTTAGAACAATGTTATATACCATGTTCCACTCCCCACCCTCTCCACTCCCACTAAAAAGGCATTTAAGGTTGCTTGCAGAACTATTCTTCATTCTGTCTTTTAGGGTGTTTGAAATTCCACCCAGTTTTGTATCATCTTTAAATTTGATTATCTTTCCTGGTACTTCCTCATCTAAATCATTAATAAAGATGTTGATGAGCACTGGGCCCAAGACTGAACCCTGTGGCACCCCACAAGTTGTCTCCATTCAATCTGAGAAGGTACCATAGATGAGCACTCTTTCTGTCCGATTTAGCAGCCAACTTGGATCCACCGAATAGTTTTCCCATCTAGTCCAGTTTTTGCTAATTTGCATATCAAAATGTTGTGTTGACACTATGTCAAAAGCTTTGGTAAGTCTAGGTAAATTTTTTCCTCAGTGTTCCCTTTGTCCATTTGGGAGGTTAGCCAGTCAAAAAAAGAGATTAAATTAGTCTGACAGGATTTATTTTTGATAAATTCATGCTGGCTACTATTAACCACTGCATTTTCTTCAAAATGCTTGCAGGTAGATTTTTAAAGAATTCACTCCTGAATTTTTCCAGGGATAGATGTCAAACTAACTGGTCTATAGTTCCCAGGTTCATCTCCCCCCTGCCCCTTTTTGAAGGTAGGGACAACGTTAGCACTTTTCCAGTTATCTGGCACTTCTCCTGTATTCCAAGATTTATCGAAGCTTTTTTATGACTCTGGGATGGAGCTCTTTGGGCCCTGGAGATTTGAAAGTGTTTATTCCACCTAGGTATTCCTTGGCCATTTGTCTGTCAATCTTGGGCTGCCATCTTTCACTTCCAGTTGTACTTCTTCTTGATTGCAGATTTCCTTGCAGGAGAAGACTGAGGCGAAGTAGGAATTGAGCACTTCTGTCTTTTGATTGTCATCTGTTATCACTCTGCCATCCACTTTAAGTAGCTGGACACCCTTCTCTTTCTCATGTCTTTTGTTCTGGATGTATCTGAAGAAGGCTTTCTTGTGCTGTTCTCAGTTCATTTCCTGCTTTAGCTTTCATGATGCTGTCCCTGCAATTCCTTGCTATCTGTTTATCTTCTTCCTTTGCAGCCTGGCCCTGCTTCCACTTTCTGTACATGTTCTTTTTTTTTTTCTTTCAGGCTGTCACTCAGCCTTTTGTGGAGCCACGTGGGCTTTTTCTGTTCTCTTCTACACTTTTTTCTTGATGAAATTGTTTGTAGTTGTGCTTGGAGAACCTTCTTTTTCAGGATTTCCCACTCTTCTTGGATGCCTTTCCCCTTAAGAGTGTGTTGCCATGGCACTTTGCTTATCATTTTTCTTATATTGTTGGCTTTCTTGAAGTCCAGGATGCTTAGTCTCCTTCATAATTGAGAATTCAGGTACCACATGCTCACTTTCCTCCAGAGTTCCCATGGTTGATATTTTGTTCATCAGGTCATCCCTGTTAGTTAGTATTAAATCGAGGATAGCTGATCTTCTCGTACCTCCCTCTACTTTCTGCTGGAGAAAGTTGTCAGCAACACCTGTCAGGAGTCATGCTTGGCAGAATTTGTCTTCCAGCATATATCGGGGAAATTGAAGTCCCCCACAATGACTATATCATTCTTCTTGGAAATGCTGGCAAGTTGCTTTCCAAATATTGCATCCTTCTCCTCTTTTGACTGTGTGCATCGTAATATGTGCCAATAACTATGTTTTTCTTATTGTTTGCTCCCTTTAAATTTAGCCAGATGCTTTCAATGGGGCTACTAATCAGAAGCCGCAACACATTAGCTGCAGCTCATCAGAGCTTTTGTATGGCCGGTCAGTGTGCTTCCAAAGATACATAGATAGATCGATCGATACATAGATAGATAGATTTGCTTGGACTCGCTGTGAGGTGTTTTTTCTAAACTAAAACCTCAGTTTTCAGGTTTTATTGTGTTTACAATGGCCAGAAATGATGAGCTGTGCAGAAAAAGCTACTCAAGGAAGGCCTTTTCAAAATCGTTCTATTTTCATTGGAACTTTAGCTCTGTATTAGGGTTAGGGGTGTGCACCAGGGTAGGGTTAGGGTTACAAAAATGAGGTGTCCTGGCATGATTTTGATGGTTGGAATGTGTTTCGAATGGGTAGAAATGATGAGCTGTACAGGAAAAGCTACTCAAGGAAGGCTTTTTCAAAATCACCCCTTTCAATGGTATTTTACTCCTATGTTAGGACTAGGGGAGCACACCAGGGTAGGGTTAGGACGGTGGTGGTGAACCTATGGCATCCTTCAACAGTGGGCATGCAGAGCCCTCTTTGTTGGAACACGAGCCAAGTCGCCCCAACATCGCCCCAGCAACTGAGCATCAGGTAACAGCACACATAGAGGTCAAGTGCATGCTCAGAAAGAGCACCAGTTCCAGGTGATGTAATGAGCCATGACTCATTAGCTGCAGCCGGTCCAAGCTTTCGCATGGCCCGTCAGTCTGCTGCCAGTCTGCGATAAATAAGTGGGTTTTCAGTTGCAGTTTGGGCACTCCATCTCTTAAAGGTTTGCCATCACTGCCCTGTAGGTTTTAGTTTACAGCTCTCCTGATGAAGTTTTTCATGTAGAGGCCAAACATCTGCTTCCCGTTTTTTGTGAGGTGCAGCCCATCATTTGCCAGGAATCCATCTTCCAGGAAGCTTAGCTTGTGGTCCCAGAATCCAAATCTCTCTTTTTGGCACCACCATCACAGCCAGTCATTCACTTGAAGGATTTTTCTTTCCCTAACAGTTCTTCTTCATCATACTGGTAGGATTGAGGAGAAAACTATCTGGGCCCCAGTGTTTTTTATTTTCCTCCCTAGAGCTTCGAAGTCTGATGTTATTTCAGCAAAACTTCTCATAGCAGTATCGTTAGTTCCCACGTGGAAGAGAAGGAAGGGGTATTTGTCAGTGGGTCGTATGAAATGTGTGAACTTGCTGGTTATATCTTTTAACCTTGGTGCCAGGGAGACAGCATACTTGGCGATTCTCTGGGTCCTCACAACATACATATTTTTCCATTCTGCACAAGAGGGAATCTCCCACAACTAGCACTCTTCTCCTTTTGATGCAAATGTTGCTGTCCTTTTCCATGTTTGACTGGCCTTTTGTCTCTGAAAAAGAGTTATTCAGTGTGTCCTGTAGTCCTTTTACAGTGGGTTTCTCACTCGTCTCTTCCTCAAGCAACTCGAGAGTTCCACTGCTTCTGTGGGTACAGAGTGTTTTCTAGGTTCTCTGTGTCTGTCACCCTCTTCCAGTGAGTTTCCTCATTTTCCCTTCCCTTGGCAGTCTGTTCTTCCTCCTCAGCTTGCTGTTGCTCTTCTTTCTTCTGGACTACACTTACCTGTTGCTTTGTCTGCTCTGTCTACATAGAAACTCTTCATATTCTGTTATTGTCCAGCGGGTGGACACTCGCTGCTCCAGTGCTCTCACTTTTCCCTGTAATAGGGCTACTAGTGTGCAGCAGTTGCAGTTGTTGCAGGGCAGAGTCTGTTGCAAGGCTGCGGAGTCTTCTTGGTGCATTGCTCGTGCCACCATGTGCAGCAGGGGATACAAGGTGAAAATAAAGAAAAGCAAAACAGAGGGAAAAAATTTAGGGACCTCCTGTTCATTTGTATAAAAGGTAAAGGTTTCCTCTTGACGTTAAGTCCAGTCATGCCTGACTCTAGGGGGCGGTGCTCATCTCCGTTTCCTAGCCGAGGGAGCCAGCGTTCATCTGCAGACAGTCTCCGTGGTCATGTGGCCGGCATGACTAAACACCGAAGTGCACGGAACGCTGTTACTTGCCCACCGAAGTGGTACCTTTTTATCTACTTGCATTTGCATGCTTTCGAACTGCAAGGTTGGCAGGAGCTGGGACGGAGCAACGGGAACTCACCCCGTTGTGCAGATTTGAACCGGTGACCTTTTGATCAACCAGCCCAACAGCACAGCAGTTTAAACCACTGCGCCAGCTGCAGTCCCATTTACCTGTACCTTATTCATTTGTATGGAGTCATTAAGTGTGGAGTGATGCATATTGTGCCCATAGTTCACACACTGTTTGATTGTTTAAAAAAATATTTAATTTGTATAAGAGCTGCATGTTACCATAAAGCTCTCTGGGTGGCCATTTCTATCCCACTTGTTTTTATTTCAAGAAGCTCAAGGCAGCTTACATGTATGAAATCTAAGGGTAGCATATAAATGTTTGAAATCAGCTAAAATAAGTATATGGTGGTGGATCCTGAATTGTAGGTGACTAACCAGGAAAAAACTCCTGGGGTCAGGTCACTGTGGAGTGGGTGAGCCATATCTCCCAACCAGCATCTTCTGGGGCTGGCTGTCCAAATAGGAACAATCCATTTCAAGGCAGTATCCCCCACTACTAGTTCAAGCAGGTGATCAAGAAAAAGCTAAGCAGAGATCTAGAAGAATCACAGGGATGGAAAGTTGTTTCTATGCCAGAACTCAACCTGAATCCCAAATGAAATGGATCCAGATAATTAGTTTCATCCAGGAGCTGCTTGGCAACCACCTGGTCAAGGACCTTGCCCAGGAAAGAGAAATTAATAGAGAAATTGATTTTCTGAGGTGTAGACAACTATACCATATATTTCCCTACATCGTCTTGCCCCAAAGGTAACGCACAGATAACACAGTTCAGATTATTTATTATTACTTTTGGTCAACAGATAGCTAAACAAAAAGCTTGCATATTCTTTAAAGCAAGGTATGAACAGATAAGATAGATACATAGACAGAATTTCTGTCATGGATTTCTAAACGAAACTAGCATTCTAGTCTCAAACATTTGTGTTGCTGCATCGGCCAGAAATATCACTGCACTGGCTTCCATGCCTGCTTTATTGCCACAGGCAAAGTTAAATATAATGATAAAAAAGATGAATGTCAACCAAGCCATGCTGGGAGAACACCTGATCCGAAACATATGTGCAGCTGGAATAGCACAAAGTTGCACGTGTACATATAGTTATTGTCAGAAAGAGCCATGCAGAACAATGACGACAATTCATCCAAGTCTGCATCAACGGAAATGGAATTTTTCAATGTATTTTCACATATTTCTCATCTTATATCATACGATAACTCTAAGCCTAGTGCCAATTCCCTGCAATAATATAATAACACTTTCAATGCATTACAAAATATGCATATCAATCAAAATATGCAATAGCCATAATTAAAACATAGTATCAATTGATATTTTTCATCAATAGTGAATAAACCAGAGCCAAATAGCATAGTGGTTAGGAGTCCGGAGATCTGGGTGCTGGACACCACTCAACCGTCCCTTCCCCCCTTGGTCTGGCTCAGTTCTTCTTGCCGTCAACTTTCCTGTTTGCTAATTGTGCCCAAATGACCTTAAATCAGTGGGAAAGGAGTAAAGCTGAAGGGCAGGAAATGTGCCTGGGGAATTTGTTCTTCTCCAGATGTTGCTGGGCTCAAACTCTCATCAGTACAAAGTAAGGATGGCCCGTGTTCAGGGCTGACTGGCATCCAAGTTCCTTGCAGGGTGCCAAGCATGCACACAACACTCGCCATGAATCAAGCCCTGTGTGACTGCGGGACAAGCAGGTTTCCATAGCAGACCTTATTTCCAGGCTTGTGGACCAGTTTTTAACTTCTGAGTGGTATTTGCTCTAATGCATATATGCACGAGTGTGCCCTTGCACTAATGCATATTTATGCAAATGTACATTTGTAAGCAGGACTTAAATTCTTGTACATTCATAAAAAATCCCCCACAAATTCCATCAATGAATGAACAACCAAATGAGAGACATCTGGCAGTACATGAAACACAGACAAGATGGATTTAATAAAAACAGGTTTAATAAAAACAGCGCGTCCCTACCGAGGATAATACAAGCAGCAGCACAGTAGACAGCAGAGTTCACCAAAAGCACACGGCACAAAAGCAGCTGGATTCAGATAAGACTCCTAGTGTGGAAGCATCAACCCATGTAGTTATACTCGTCTATTATCCCACGTTCTGTTACATCATTTAGGGACTCCAGTACAGAACAGAATAGAATATTACTTCTTGCTTTCTGGGCTCCATCTTTCTGTTAATACCGTTTAAGATTGCTCCTTAGCAGCCTCATCACATGTAATTCTATCACAGCTGAACATTGAAGGCATCTAAGACTTTTGTGAATGTTGGCCCACCTTTACTGAAATCTAAAATGGTGCCCCTGATCTCAAACCATGCCACTAAAAGTGAGACCAGTGGTTGTTGCCCCTAAAGCTACAAACCTTAATGTGTTTAACTGGTAGATCAGAAATGTGGAGCCCCTGTCTCCAGGGCCAGACACAGCTGTCACACAGTCTTCATCTGGTCCGCCAGCTTCTTCTGAAGCTCTACCCTCTCTCAGGGAGGGAAAAGCTCTTATTAGAGATAAGACTTCCCTCCCCAACACTGTGACACCCCTGTCGAGAAATCCATTTTCTGATTTGGATTTAGCTGCCTGGAAGGAAGGTCCCTTTCATTATGAGGAGCCTGCACACATTTATTAAAATACCTGCAGGCTGTATAGTAATGAATCATTAAACAAATTTAACATTTGTTAAATTACTGCAGACCAGTAATGGCTCCTGCCTTACTGGTCTCCAAGCCCAGTAAGGCAGGAGTAGAACCATTATTGGATTGGACTGAACACTGGCACAGGGGATGGGGTGAGAGCTCTTCTCCTCTCTTATTCCTCCTGGAAAGCAAAGAGGTTGTTCAGTCCACCCAGGGACTGGCTCAGAAGGCTCACCTGACATTTGTCATAGAATCGTGGAATACCAGAGTTGGGAAGGTCCAAAAATTCCATTTGGTCCAACCACCAGCTTAGTTGGACTCCCAGTCTCAGGAGTTTGTCCTGCTGCATCTTGAATGCCTCCAGTGTGGGAGAGCCCACAAATTCCCTAGGTCATTGGTCCCGTTGCCATACTGATGTCTAGCCAGTCATTCCGTGTCCTGCACTCTGGGTGGATCGAAGCGAACCAGTACCTCATGAGATTCCTAGATCCTTCTCATTTGTGGCATTGTTCAGCCAAGTATCTCCCATCTTGTAACTGTGCATTTGGTCCCTTGTTTCTAGGTGCAGATCTTGGCATTTGATCCTACTGAATTTCATTCTGTTGCTTTCAGCCAGCTCTCCGGTCTATCAATATCACTTTGAATTTTGCTTCTGTCTTCTGCAGATTTGACAGGCATCCTTGCACCTCTTTGTCCAAGTCATTAATAAAAATGCTGAAGAGCAGTGGTTCCAGGACTGAGTTTTATACACCTGATAGTTGTTCCATCTAGCCTACTTTTAGCTAGTTTCTTGCTCAGAATGCCACAGGCCTTTCTTAGAAGTTTTGCTGAAGTCAGGGTATATTATGTCAATAGCATTCCCACAGTCCCCAAGGGAGGTTACCTGATTTTAAAAAAAATGAGTTCAGATTAGTCTGGCTTCTAACAATTACTCCATTGCCTTCAAAGGCCTGTGGTCTATAAAGCTAGGGGGACGATTGTCACTCCTTGTCTCCATGTTTGTTTATTTTTCATCTTCAGTCTGGCCTTCACTAGCTTTCCAGCCTTTGAGCTTTTTGATGCAAAACTGGACCTTTATCTATGTAGAGAGTAGGATTGGGCAAAACTGGACCTTTATTCTCTTAACGTAGAGAATAGGACTGGGCATTGCTTTTTAACTTTTGCCTGCAGCAGCATTGTTCCAAAGGGTTCTTTCTTTAATTTTGATACATTTTACAGTCTTTCCCTTTACAGTCTTGTCCCTGTATAAACAAACTTAATCACCCTTAGAATTGTGTGTGCTTTCTTCAAAGTAAAACCTCGATATGAATTCCAGAGCCTTCCCTGTGGTCTTCTACTGTTTACAGTTTTAGGTCTACTTAGAAATGGAGGGTGCTGGCCTGGTCCTATGCCTCTGAAGCCCCATGGGGGTCCCCAAGCTCGGGGGGGGGTGAAGGGTAAGGGGTGACGGTAGCAATCATCAGGAATATGAGGCAGCACTCCCTTTCTTCTCTTCCTCCCTTCACAGCCCCCTCGTTAAAAATCACCCCCATCCTGCCAGCAGCCCTTAAAAAGCAGTCAGGGTGTGTGAACAGGACCAAGCCCGCGAGGCACCACGTGCCATCAGTGAAGTGTCTCACCCACTGCAGTCCCTGATGGGCCTTCCCAGAACCAATTTAGTTCTTAATCTGAAAAAAAGTTCCCCCACCCTATCACAGGCAGATCAATGATAATGTCCCCTGATTGGTGAAACATAGAAACAGAAACAGAGTGAGTCAGAAGGGGTCTTCTGGGCCATCTAGTCTGACCCCTGGCTCCAGCCGGCTCCTCTCACGACATGCCCACCATGTGCACGTCCAGCCTATCCTTGAACACCCGCACCGATGGGGCCTCAACGACCTCTCGTGGAAGCCCATTCCACACCCTCGGGGTCCTGACTGTCAGGAGGTGCTTCCTGGCATCCAAACGGAACCTTGGCTCCCTGAGCTTTGCTCCGTTAGAGCGTGTTCTGCCTTCCTCTGCAGGGGAGAACAGATCTCTACCCATCTCCATGTGACACCCCCTCACATACCTGTATGTCGCCAACATATCCCCTCTGAGTCTCCTCTTCTCCAGGCTGAAGAGACCCAGTTCCCTCAGTCTCGCCTCATACAGCATCCCCTGCAAACCAGCCACCAACCTTGTGGCCCTACGCTGCACTGACTCTAACCTGGCTATATCCTTCCTGTAATGAGGGGCCCAAAACTGAGCACAATACTCCAGTTGCGGGTGCACCAAAGTCATATAGAGTGGTAGTAATACCTCTCTCGATCTAGAAGCCACACTTCTGGCTATGCAACCAAGGGTGGCGTTCGCCCTCTTGACCACCGCATCACACGGCTGACTCATGTTTAGCCTGCAGTCAACCAGTACCCCGAGGTCCCTTTCACAACTGCTGTTCTCCAGCCACTTGTCCCCTAACCTGTACTTATGACAGCTATTCCTATGCCCCACGTGCAAGACCTTGCACTTATCTACATTGAACGCCATCCTGTTGTCTCCTGCCCACTTCCATAGTCTGTCCAGATCCCTTTGGATCAGTAGTACCTGGATCTGGAGTACCTGCTCCTCACTTGTGGCCACTGCTCCAGTTTTAGCGTCATCTGCGAATTTGATCAGCAGACTGTTCACCCCTTCTTTCATGAAGGAGTAATCTTAATTGCTAGGGCAGTAAAGATTATCAAATCATTATTTTTGAGGCTATTTGCTCATTGTGCTGCCAAAGAAGGAAATGGAAAATATTAATGATGGCAATTGTAATTGTTAGGGAATCCAGTTTAGCCACCCATGAGAATGTATGCTCAGATCCACAGGGAGACCCCTGTGTTAAGAACCTCAGCAGTTTTACTGGTGGCAACATCCAGGAAACCCACGGCAGAGAGAAACCTTCACACAAAGTGCTGTTGGGTAGAGGTTCACCCACCAACTACAAGTTCCAGAACATATGCAGAGTGCTTTATAGGTTTTGAGTCATGTACACAGGAGTTGGGGTTGATGAGCAAATAATGGGTACATGCCAACAGATAATATATTCATGAACAAAACAGGGTGAAGAAACTGCAGAGGGGACATGACCCAATGGTAAGGTAAAATCAGTGATTACAGAGTATTGATATGGCAAAGAGAAAGGCTCATGAATCATAGAAGGGTCTGGGTCTGGGCCTGGGTATTGACATGCAGGAAAACTAGTCAGGACAGTTTGCAGCAGCCCAGCGGATTAACAGAATTCAAGCCTCAATGCAGTGCAATGCTAACAATGTAACAAGCTTAACTTTGCAACTAAATGTAGCAGCTGACTCTTTAGGAAACAGATAACTAATTTGTTTCAGGGAAGCAAAGGAGCCTGGCTTGGAATTCTGGTTCTTTTTGGGCCAGAGAAGCAAGGACTCTGCAGGTTTGATTTTATAATGCAAAGGCACATATAAGCAACCTTTTTCTATAAATATTCTTTGGATTTCCCCAACATATTGAAAGGTGGCTTTGATGGCTTGCCGCATGGAGCAGCTGCACACAGAGCAGCTCTGATCTCACCCCTAGCAACTCCTGGAACAGCCACATTTAGTCCCATAATGGGGCTAGACCAAGGGCACAGAACCTCAGTGCATGGACTATCTCTGGTTCCTCTGGGATTCTCCAGAGTACCATACCCCATTTTCCCCAGTAACCTATCATTTGGCTTTTATGTAGCCTCTTTCCATTTGAAAAGGTTGAAATGCTTCTCCTAAGGCTTAAGATACTGGAGATACCAACTTAAGCTAAAATAGAATGGTCTTTTTGGCACCGCCTCTGTTCACCTTTGGCCTTACCCACCCCCTGTCATGCAGCCCCCATTCTCCAGCCTGCAGGCTGAATGAGGTTGAACACCCCAGCGCTTGGTTTTAGGGACAGAAGGATCTCAATTTACAGACCATTTCCTCTCATTTCTTCCTACAAGTCAATGGAGTGGCTATTTGCTAGTGCTGTGTTGAAAACGCTACCTGCCTGTTCAAAATTTCTTCATTTATTATTATTATTATTATTATTATTATTATTATTATTATTATTACATTTCTATGCCACCCCTTGCCGAAGCCTCGGGGCGGCTTACAACACAATAAAATTTCCTGTGAAAGAAGCCATAGTTTTTCTGCCACTTTTGAGGGGATGTTGAAAATGTCAGAGAAATCACTCAGGTTGCAGGGCTTTAGTTCTCTCCTTGCTACAGGGAAGTGGCTTAGGTGTATAGCCACCCTTTATTTTACAACTTTTCTCCCATTTGTGTGCTTTGCAGTCACTTGAGTTTCCAGGAAAGCCCCCCAGGGACTTATCTGTAACTCCCCCCCCCCCCGGAACTTTCCAATGCTGCTTCCTTCTCAGTTCCTGAAAGCTGAGCAGGGGCATTTCTGCATTTGTTTAATTACAGTAATGTTTGGATGCAAATTCTTTTTTTCTGTCTCCCTCAACAGACATTGTACATGTTCCAGAGCCAGAGCAAAAGACTCGACTGAGGACTCCAGAGCCACGCAGCCCAGAAGGCCATATTTTATGGCTTTGACACTGTAATAATGTGGAAGAAGGAGATAAAGTTGTCATAGCCATTGACAGTAGCAGTACCACAGTTTGTGTCTTGCTCCCCCCAGTGCCTGGACTGCAGAATTAATACAGTCCACCCGTGTAAGTTTTTGTTTATTTTGCTTTGCTTTCTAACATGTAACAGCTGCAGCCCTTTTAAATATGTCTTGTCATTTTGTGTAACACAAGCGCTGCTTAGCGGAGTGGGAAGAGGAAGACACATACGGAAATGGCATAGTGCTAAAATTGACAATTTTAAAATATATTTTCATGATTAGTTCTCTATTTCCAGCGCCCTATTTTTCCCTATCCCCCCTTTTTGTCTTTTGCCTGCAGGCATAGGTTTGCATACATGTCAAGAGAATATTCTCCAGCTGAGGCCTGAAGTATAGAGAATTGTATATACCCAAGTGCTCCTGGGACCTTCCACAGACTATTATGGTAATATTGGAGACTCCTGTCCTTTCCCTCCCACAGCTGGGCCGCCTCTCTGATTGTAAGTATTGAAGCAATATGTTTTGCAAATTATACATTGGGAACAACAGGGACCCAGTAAAGTGAGCTGAAAGAGAAACGTTGCAAAGCGATTTCATTTAATGTTATATTTTTCCTTTCTTCATCAAGAAAAAAAATAAAAAATAAAAGTAAAGCTTTAATTTTTAAAAAATTAAATGAAGATCATATATTGGGGGAATGCTACAATCATTAAAAAAATAAAAACTTAATGCTGACTTTATTGGGTCAGAGTTTTAAGAAAATACTGTTATAGCCAGATTTCATGCTACCCGATACAAGAAAATCAGGCTCCAATTACACAATAGTTTTTCCTACAGATCTTCCAAAACCCTTTTGAGTCCAATGAAGCAGGATTAGTCAAAACAAAAAAAAACTAAACAAAATGTTGCACCCCCCCCAAAATTTTTTAATTAGTGCTAATGGGATCTCGTCATGGTCCAGATGTTTCATATAGGATGCAAATCTATACCCTTTTATTAGCAAAGCAACCCCAAAAACAATGATCATGTCTGATTTTTTGCCATTGCTTAGTGGCATATATTGAAATACCATGGTTGGACACAGTGATTTAGTGCCAACCTGACATTTCATTGCAAGTCCACCCTCTGACATTCTTTCCCAAATCAAACCAAATACAAACAACCAGACCTTATGAACAGCCCTTCTCTGATCTATAAATATTTATTGCCCAGCCTCCTAAATAGTGAGGCAGATATCACAGGGAGATTTGTTCTGTCCTGATTGCTGCAATTATGCTGTGTGTACATTGGACAATAAAAAAATCTTAAATCTGGAAGTCTGGGAAGGATGAACAAGGATTCTGCCTGTGTGCTCTCACAGGGGCCTTTTTGGAGAGGAGCATGTGAAAAGAACTTCAGGGATGCAGGTTAGACCCTACAGGAGACTGAAGCACTAATTAGGACTAGCAGGTCCTGTGGAAAACCAGGGCCTGGTTTCCTCTGCCACATTCATGTTATCAGAAATTGGCAGGAGTCACAGCTTAGTCAGACTGTCAGCCCTGAGTGATGAGCTGGAGGGCCTGGCCTTGGGGAGGAAGGGGGTGGAGTTTAGGAGAAAGGCTGGTGGGCCAGCTAGGAAAACTCTGCAGGACTGATTTGGCCCCAACAGTTCCAGAGGATCCCCATCCCTGCCATAAAAGCTTGCAGATTTAGTCTTCTTCCTTAGAAGAAGAAAGAGGCAAGAGCAGCAACAAATTTTTCAGCTTTGCCACTGTAGCTAGAGTGGGTGTCTAATGTCTCCCCCTGTTAAAACATGCACTATTTCCTGTATACTCAAAACTAACATGTCCAGGAGAAGGTATGAATCTAGCTTGAGATGATTTCCCTGGTTTTACATTCATGTACGGAGCAAAGAATTGCACCGTAGGCACCTGACCATAGCCCTGAATTAAACATAAGCAGGTTGGTGGGTACATTTGGTCCCCTATTTATAGTTTGAGGTGGTAAAGTCTATCAAGAGCTAATCTCATGCAGGGCAGCTATGAACAGTGTTCCTGCAAGGAGTCTTGTTTTCTCGCATGCCCACATCTCTTTCCCATATTCCTCTTGCCTATCAGCTTGTGGCAGAGTGAAGTGGTGGAATGCAGAAGTGGCAGATTAGATTGAACCACTCCAGAGTGCAAGTTGCATTTTTTACAAAAATGCTGTTTAGTATTTAAAAGAAAAAACCCTGCAAATAGAAAAGGTGCTCTTCAGGGAAAGAGTGGGGCTAGCTACATTCAGCACCATGGATAGGTCTTTTTGAGTTCAGGCTGAAACCTGAATGGAATACACCATCCCACTCACACTGGCGCCCTAGCTATTGCTGCATGGAATGCGTTGCTTGGCTTTACTTAATTTCCTCTTATTGCCGTTCCTTTTTATTTGTTTCTCACTTGTGTCCCATTATTTTAAATGCCAAACCACATTGAATGCACTGGCATATAGGAATAAAATTCCTCACTCTGTTAAGTTACTTATATGGGAGAATATCAACAATACTTTAACTTCTTCAATCAAGGAGCTCAGTACTTCCTTGATAGGAATACTAATTAGCAATGTCCCATCATGCACTGTTCCTTAATAGGAATGAGCTAAATTTAGAGTTGCGCTTATGTAGCTTTCATTCATGTACAGAGCAAAGAATTGCACCGTAGGCACCTGACCATAGCCCTGAATTAAACATAAGCAGTTGTAGAAAATTTTGCAACTCAGTTCTACACTCAATTATTTTTATATCCTTTAGCCCAGTTGAGAAGTCTTGCATGAAGCTTTGTTGTACATTTATTTTTAATAGCTTTATTCCTTCACTCTGTGTTCTCTTAAAAGGCTTCATCATGTATAACATTGGTTGCATGCTGATATATTTATCAAGGATGTAATTTAGCTGGGGTCATACTCTAGAACTTCAGATGCTATTGTCATCGTTTTGGTAAAACATGGTTTGTAGTGTAGACATTTCCAGCACATCACAAATTCCATCCAAAGGGTAACTATGTTCTCAATTATCTTTTAAGAGCAGAACTATATGCCCCATCTGCATTACACATGTATTTTTATACTATGTTAATTGTCATGGCTTCCTCCAAAGGCTTATAGGAAATTGTATCATACCAAGTAAAAATAAGGGCTCATCTAGCCCAGTATTTTCAACTCTAGCCTGGTGTTCTCCAGATGTTTTGGACTTCAAAACATCTGGTCCAGCTCTCAAATAGAGGACTCATGACTAACCTAAAACAGAACACATGCAATAGGACAGATAAAAGGAAGTCTTTCTTTATACAATATATATAGAATTCCTTGCCACAGAAGGCAGTGATAGCCACCAATTTGGATGGCTTTAAAAGGGAATTGAACAAATTCACAGGGGAGGCTATCAATGGCCACTAGGCTTGCTGGCTATATGCTACCTCCATTATCAGAGGAAGCATGGTACCTGTTGCATATACTGCTTGCTGAGGAGCTTGGCCAGGACGAGGTCTTGCACCTGTGTTGCTTGAGGAGCCAATGGATGGCTGGTATGCTACCATGAGAACAGAATGCTGTACCTGATGGACCACTGGTATGATCCACCATGGCTTTTCTTATGTTATTAGGTATGCCCCATCAACAGTCTTCAAATGTTCAAAGAACATGCGCAATGTGTCAGGAAGCACCTGTGGACTAGCCAGGTCTCCGCAGCCAGCGTGTAACTTTTAGCCCCAGCCCATCAGATATTTGGTTGGCACGCATGAAAAGTCCCCCTGCATGTGGGCCAATGCACCTGCATTATACGTCTCTATGATGGGCAGTCTGTGATTGACCTGTGATCCCACTCGCAGGGGGGTTGAGGTGGGTATTAGTGCTCACGGAGAGTTCCTTCTCACACATGTTGAATGGCTGAGGAGCATAGCTTGTGGGGAGCCTAGCCTTCTTCCCCTCCAGATGTTAGGAATATACCTATGATATGTCATTGTGCTCTAGATTTCATTAATCCCACTCCCCATTTTACCCATATTGCCAGGGATGAGAAGGGGTGAAGAAATTCAGCACTCCTAATTTTGGAGGCAGCCAAGTATCTCTTATTCAGTGCAGCCTTCACACTTACATTACTCTCCCCTCATTCTGCTGCAGGGTTAGATTCAGCCGCAGCTTAAAGGATATAAGGTGACACACAGAGGCAGGGAGCCTGGGAAACGAGGAGGAGCATTTCCCAGGTTGTTATTTTCTAATGGCCTGCATCCCTTAGTCCCAACCACTGGCTCAGAAATACTTATTTTCATTTCCTTACCTAAAGCAAGTCTCCCTGCACCCTGCAGGGCAAATTATCAGAGGCACACTTGCCTGTTGGCACAGAGAAAGGATTTACAACATCCGTGCTAATGTGCATGATGGTCACAGTTTCTGTGCCAGCGATCGGAAATGAAGTTCAATCAAGAGAGCAGCCTTCCTAGCCCAGTCCAAATAGACCCACACTGTACTCAAGGGGAAGATGGAAGCCATGGCTTTATGGGCTTGGAATTTTAAAAACCATGGCAAGAAATGTAAGTATGAGAATTGCTGAAGATGGAGCCAAGGAAGAATTCACTAATTAGCAGGGGAGGGGGAGCATCCTGCTTTTGAGATAAAGCTCAGGCACAATACTGATAACAGACCTCAGAAAGATACAACACGAATGCGAATGTGCTGCTATGCATTCATAGTCTGTTACATGACACAGGTAGTCAAGGGTTTGGTTTAGTTTGATAGGTATTTACCACTGAGGTTTCAGGATGCAATCCAGTACCAAGTTAGTCAGGAAACACAATAGCATTTACTTCTGAATATCTGTTATTAGAATTGCACTGTTCTGATAATTACACTAAAAGCATGGAATCTAATGATTTTTTCCACCAGCAAAACCAGGAGAGAGATTCCCAATTTCCAGGACAAATAATTCACTTCTGTTTTGACCCTCAGAGTGTATAAGGTGCAAAGCTAAACAGTAGTTATTCCTGAAGTATATTTGTGGAAGAACAATCAATTGGCACATTTTGGTTTTAAAATTGAAGAGAGGGCTGCCACAAAGTTGTGTGGGACCCCAACAATATTGTGGCAACCCATTGCAAAAGAAAGCGCTGTGTATTCTTGGCAGGCTGCTTAGTTTGTCAGGCTTGCTGTGTTGGTTGACTGCTGTGACATCAAAACTATTGATTGGTCTTAAAAATACTCCGGGCAAATGTCACTTGTATAGGTCATAGTGGGAGAAACAAAAACAATGAAATGTATCTATTGCAATACTCATGGCTTTATAGAAGTTAAAGGAGCCTGTTGAAGAACAGCAGACATTTTATTGGTGCATTTTGATGTGATCTGAAACTGTTACATGAAATTTTAAGTATTGAGGAAAATAATGCAAAACATATAAGAGAAGACAGCAAAGGTTGGAGTGGGACCCTCACATGGGAGGGGCAGGGAGGTGAACACTTTCTTCCACCCAGTCTCTACCGAGGGCACTGCACCTCCAATTTATATTGCCAAATAGTGATCCATTAATCAAATAGGATGCTGCTGGGGTCCACAATGGCACAGTTTCAGGGGTCTCAAAATAGGAAGCTGTCTGGCCGATGTCCTGGAGGATACTGGCAGAACAGGTACCAACCTAGGCACTGATCCGGAGAGGTTGCAAATGGTGTGTGTGTGGGGGGGGGGAGGGGGTGCTCTGCTTCACATTTAGCTATTAACATCAGAATCCATTTTTTTTACAAATGAGGTTTAAGCAGACTAAATTATTCTAATAAATGCAGGGTAATTTGAACATGGGTTATATTTTGCATGTGTTATTCTCAACTCAGTTTTTGTAGAATTTGGAATTGTATTTAGTTTCCTCCCTCCCGCCCTGCTTCTCACAGAGGGAGAAGACAATGAATAATGGGTAATATATAAACAAGAGAATGAAAGTGGATGGATCATTAGAACAGTAGAGTTGGAAGGGGCCAAGAAAGCCATCAGGTCCAAACCCCTGCTATTGCAGGTCACCAATTTACACCATCCCACTCAGATGGCTGTCCAGTTTCTTTCTGAATGTTTGTAGTGTGGGAGAGCCCACCACCTCTCTAGGCAGATGGTTCCACTGTCATGTTGCCCTAACAGTGAGGAAGCTTTTTCTGATATCTAGTCTGAATCTGGATTGTCACAACTTGAGTTCATTTCTCTGTGTCCTACACTCTGGTATCAGTGAGAAGGGATCTTGAGCTTCCTCTTTGTGACAGTATTTGAGGTACCTATGGAATAATATCATGTTCCTCCTCAGCCTTCTCTTCTCTTGATCATTCCCAGTTCTCTCAGTTTCTCCTCATAGGGCAGTGTTTCCAAACCCTAGGTCACTTTTGTTGCCCTTCTCTGGACCCTGTCTAGTTTTTCTCCATCTTTCTTAAATCTTAGTGCCCAGAACTGAACACAATATTCCAGATGAGGTCTGACCTGTGAAGAATATAGTGGGACTATGACTTCTTGTGATTTGGAAGTAATACTTCTATTAATGCATCCCAAAATAGCATTTACCCTTTTTGCAGCTGCATCACGTTGGCTCATGTTTAGCCTCTTGTCCACAAAAACTCTAAGGTCTTTGATAAGTTTTCATTCACCTAGCTCAAGGAAGCTACATTGCCCAAATCTTGGAAACCAGGACCAGGCAGATCAATAACCATGAGAGATAGAAATGTTAGTTTTTTCCCCCTGTGGTATTGTCAATAACTGCCAGGCTCTGTGTCAGATTCTGCATGCACAAATGTGAGAAGAACTCGCACCCCTGCCTGTACTCTCAGGACCCTATAGTTCAAGGACAGGCAGTGGCAGAAGATTTGTCTACACAAACAATGCATATGGAAAAATCATTCTAGCAAGACGATCCAAGGAAGAATGTTTATCCAGATTATATGGCATCTCTACATTTCATTTAATGCTTTTAGATGGCAACAGCTAGAAAGAGGCTATTCTGCCTGTTCGGAAGGTGCCCACAATACTTCAGCAGTTATATAGTTCTGGTCAGGGTTCAAAGCACTTTATATGCATCCTTGATAATCTGTACAACAGTCCTGAAAATCAACTTGGAGCTGATATTGCTCATTAGGTTCAGGATAAAGAAACTATGTTCAACTTGGAAAGTGTTAATTACCTTTTACTCCACCCAATATCCAACACTCTGGATGCTTTGCCAAATACTGAAATCTGTAATATATAAACATGACGGGCAGTGTGGAGCAAGGCACTTAAACCCCTACCAATTCCCTTCCACCCCACTGATTCCGTTCCCCAAGTGATGATATCAGCATGGGGAAAATCAGGAATATGCAGGTTGCAAATAAAACAATGGAAAGCCACATTTGCTGGGAAAGTATTTTAGTTAAGGGTGATGACAGAGAACAAAATAGTTGTATAACAGGAAGATGAAATCTGTGCCTTTTTGACTGATTAAATTATGTTTTATGAAACTTCCATGGGAACAAATCAGCATTGAGTGTTTTGCCAATATTAATCTTCCAACAATGGTCCTGACAAAGAGCTCTCCTGCATGGACAGATCCGGTTCCTTAGGGAAGTAAATGGAGTCAATGATTTAGTGATAAATCCACCCAGTATATACATCATTGACGACCCATACATCAGGGCCGCAGGCAACAGTTTGCTTTGCTAAGTGATTCTGTAGTGAGAGAAATAGGAACGACTTCATCTTAGAAAGAATGACATCACCCCAAACAAACACAAATACTTTCCCTGAAATCATTCCACCTGTAAACTTTGATTGGTGGTGTATTCGTTCCGTGTGCAGAGATGGTATAACTGAGCAACGAGGACAGATTAAGAGGGAGGATGTCAACTAGTGGACTTCCTGAAGGCCTCTGGCTGTCCATGGTTCCCCCCTCTGTGTGTTTCTTGCATCTTCCAGCCACCCCTGCTCCTGCTGACGCAGAAGAAAGAGAACAGGCCCACCAGAGAAAAGACACAGGTGGGTGGGATGTGGGCAACTGTGTGCACAACTGAACGGCAGAGCGAGGCTTCTGGAACAGCTCTGCAGAACAAGACTCCAGGTAGGTGCCACGCTCCGTTCCTCCTCGCTTCTGAGAGAGCCAGGGCTGCCTCCTGGAGGCCAGTTGGTTCTTTCGAAGTGCTCTTCCACTGTAGTGAGTCACTGGGAGAGCAGAAGCTCAGGGGGAGAGAAGGAAGACTGGAGCAGGCAGGCTGGCTGGCAAGGCGGTGTGGGGGAAACAGAGAGTGGAGATCCCAGCAGATGCAGTGTGGCTGGGAGACTGATGCATGAGGGACAGACAGGAAAGGCTTTCTGATGCTCTCTCTTCCCCTTTCTCTTGCTCTGTGTGTGTGTGTGTTGTGCGTGCGTGTGTGTGTGAGAGAGAGAGAGAGAGAGAGAAAGAGAGGATGGAAAAATAGATGAAATTAAATTTTTGCCTTTGACCACACTTGGCACTCTTTGATCATTTTCATCTAAGGGAATGTAGCCCTCAGCCTCCAAGTGATTGTCCATTGCTGTTCTAAAACAACTCAGAGGACATTTCTGAATTAACATGTGCCAGTTTGAGAGATTCCTGCTTTTAGGATTTTTGTGCCTCAGAAGGTTGGTACTTGCATCTGCGATGCTGCAACATTGGGCTCCTCTCTACCCAACAAATCTATATAGATTTTATACCAGTTTGACTGTTATGGTTTCCCCAGAGGATTATGGGAACTGTAATTTGGTGGGGTGGTAAGAAATCAAGGTTGGTCTGAGACCTTTTGTTGTCTGAGTTGGAACACCTGCTGCTTCCTTGCCCTCAGAATCAAGGTGCCAGTATCAGATGCCAGTGAAGTCGGTTTGGCACCCGAGGCAGGAAATCTCCCTCCCTCCCTGGCACGGATTCTCCAATAGCTATACATTTTCTGCCTTTTCATAACACCCTGAATCTGCTACCTGATGACTGACCCCTGAGAAACCTCTGGTGGAAATCCATCACTCCTCAAATAGGGGCAGGAAATAAGCATCAAAGCATTCTAGGTTAGGGGTACAGATACCACTTACAAGACATATGTAAATGCTGAAGCATTTAATGACTTTAAATAGGGTGACGGGAGGTGGCTTAGGTCAGCTTTTTAAAGTTGTATTGAACTTGTTTTAACTATCCAGATTGGTTTAAATGTTGTCCTGGAACGTTATGCTATTTTTGTTGTGTTTCTGTTTTGGGTTTTATTATATTGTAAGAATTGTTAATCAATCAGAGACCACTGGTTGTTCGGTAGTACATAATCCTCCTCCTCCCCCTCCTCCTTACGAAACCTCTAAGAGCAGTCATTGGCTCAGTGATGGATCTCGTGGTCCACAGCCCTTTCTCAAAGATGCCCAGGGCTTGGATTGTTTGAGGTCCTAAGGTTAACTGAGGCCGAGTAGACCCTAGTGCTGACTGAGCAGGTGAAGAGCTGTCACTAAACAAGAGCAGGTCTATGGAGACTCCCTCCTTCCTTCCCACCATCCTTCCGCTTCCCAGCTGCCCTTTAGAACCAACATCCTCCCCACTGCCCAGTTCCACCAGCAAAGGTTGTTGTGACTCTCACCACAGCAACATTCCACTCAGCGAGCTCGCTTATTCCGTGCCACCGAGGCCTCGTGCATTTGCAGCTCCAGGAGCCCACAGGTGCTCCTGACATTTGCCAGGGATGCAGAGCACCCACCGGCAGCAAAAGAGCCAGATTCTCTTCCAGACTGCAGCTTGTCTAAGGCCTTTACCTGTCCTTGTTTTCCTCTCCATTGATCATGTCCACACACCTTCTAAACTACTAGGACCCAGATAGATCATTGTAATTCATGGAAAAGCAGAGCAAGATTTTCTCAGAGACTCACTGCACAACCCAAATCAGTGTGAGAGACTGAGCAGAGAGATGCATGCATCCACAGTGGCTTGTCCAAACCCAAATGTGTTTATACCTCCTTGGAACCAATATTAACTCGTTTTGTTGTTCCTTTAGCAAACCAGAACATTGGACACACGGCAGGTTAGCACAACTAGAGCTTTTGATCATATACTGTGAAGCATACAGTTATTTTGTACCGCTTTTTAATAGGATTGAGGGAATGGCATCTGAAAGTAACATAAGGTTTGTAGCCCCAGACTGAAGGCATTTGTTAAAATATTTGTGAATTCCAGGAGGTTTTTTATTCAACCTTGATTGATGCATGTACTTTTAACATTGGAAGCTTGATAGCTTTGTGAACTGGGCTTCAGAAATGTGACTGAGAAATTTCTTCTTGTTGTCTGAGCCTTAAAAATGGAAGGCATGATGGGAAAGAGTTTCTGCTGTGGGTTTATCTTTCGGTTTCTATACATGATCCTGGGGCTTAATGGTTAACCACTGATTGCTGATCTTGCAGTGTGAAACTTTGGTACATATAATGGCCTTTTAAAGCATGATACTTGAGTGAAATTTGATTTTCAGCTTGACCTTAACAAAGGATTCACATAACATAGGCAAGAAATCCCACAACCTACTGGAGGCTTTCCAAACATGGGAAAAGTTAGCATGCTTGTAACCCCATCTCAGGGCATGCTCTCAAGACACATGGTACCACAGCCTTCTTGAGGTTAAACAAGATTGAGCCAGTGCCCGGGTGGACAACCTTTGGAGAGTGGTGTGAGTGCTGCTAGGAGTTCCTTCTTGGAAGAAAAGCAGGACATTCAATTTAAAATGCATACTATCACATGTGGCACACTCTAGATGCACCAGACTACAGTTCCCATCATCCAAGCCAGTCGGTGTTAACCAGACAAGGAAGTATGCACAGGGCTGCAATATTTTGTAAAAGAGAAAAAGTTCCTTCAGCTTCATGTCCCCTCATTCACCTCAAGATAAATATTCATAGCTGCAGTCCTATCCACTTTTATTTGGGGGTAAGATGGACTGAATTCAATGGATATTCTCCTCCACAAATAGGAGCAAGTACCAGAAAAAAGGCATAGTTGGAGGTTATGCTGTTGTTCAATTGATACAACTTTCCCCGGTCTGGCTACCCCCTAAAGAATTGACTTACAAATCCCATCAGCTCCAGACAGTATGACCAATGATTATGGATGATGGAATGTACATGCCCTGAACATCTGGAGGAGCCAGTATAGGGAAGACTGGATTAAGGAGACAAATTCTACCCTCCTTTTTATGGGTATGATTGGAAACATTTTAAGGTTGTTTTCAAGATACATGAAGGTACTATATTGCACATCTGTCAGACTTAGCCTTAGCTTAAGGCAATCCCATTGAAGTGAATGGGATTGAAGTTCATCACTACTAACTTATCTCACTGATCCCAGTAAGTATAACTATGCACACAAACCACCTGTAAACTTAAGTTATACTACATTAAAGGGGAATACTTCCTTGTGAGTCAGCTCAGGTCAGCCTTTCCCAACCTGTGTCCCCAGATATTGTCAGTGAAGGGTGTTCAGGGATAGGCTGGACATACATACACATGGTAGGCATGTCATGAGTGGACTCAGCTAGAGCCAGTGGTCAGACTAGATGGCCTGGGAGGCTTCTTCTGACTTGCTCTGTTTCTATGTTTCTAGAATTACAACTCCCATCCTAGCCATCCAGCACAGCTAGAAATGATGGAAGTGGTAGTCCAAAACATCTGAATGCCTTTGGTAGAGAAAGGCTGATTTAGGATTTTGAGGCCAACCTGAGGTTTACTCAGGTGCTGACCTTCACCAAGATTGTCTCTGGGGAGCAATCCAGAGCAGGTCTGTGCCCCCCTCCTTGTGGGAGAAGTGATATATGCCCCATATTGATGTCAGCCTGTGAGCTAAAACCCATTCCCAAGTGAGACAAATCCAGTCAAAATGGTAGCATGCAATAATCATGGCATATTTTAACATGCACAGAAGGGAAATCGTCACTCTGGTGACTGATAGTTTCAAAGAGATGCTTTAAAGGTAGATTTCTACCTTGGTGAGTCAAACTTTCCATAAAATGCCTTTAGGAGATCTGTCTGTAAAGCCTAAACCAGGATGGCAGCCACAACCTATTGAATGCTACATGCACACACATTCTTGAGGGTGGTTGAACAGCACAGCCTGCCCCTCTCAAGCTTGTGTTCTCTCAGCCAGGCAGTTCACTTGATCTTCGGGGTTTTTAGCTCTCTCTCTCTATTCGGTTCTTCTGAATGATTTGCAGTTGCATGTCATCACACTTGGGGGACAGGGGGCCTTCTCAGTGACCGCTATTAGCACTCTCACATTCTGGAATTATCTATATTAATAAATATATTCCACTGATATACACATGCTATTTTCCCCCACTTCCTGATGCAATATTACCCAAAGCATCTTCTCTCTCTCTCTCTCTCTTTCTCTCTCTCTCTCTCCCTGTACACAGGACCAAAAGTGCAGGCACATCATTTATTGATAAGACAAAAAGAATGTAATGAAATTATCAATGTTCTTGAATTAATTATGAACATGATTAAGAAAGCTAAAATCTCAGGAGCCAGGATCTCATTACCCATTCAGTCTTAGGGATTGCTTTCATTCAGCTCGGCAAAGAGGCTTTAAGCAGCCCCACCATTGCTTCTTCTCTCCTCTTTTGAAAAAAAAAAGTGTTAACAGGAAGGTTTATTTGTTTTCTTGGTTTGTGCTGCTTTCTTGAAATGATTCATCTTGGTGTGTGCTCTTCTAAATGCCACCTTTCCTCCTGCACAGAAAAGAAGGCATCAGTAGGGCCTGTATCACAACAAAGTCTCTGATCTTGCATACCCCCCTTTGGAGGGCATCTTGGTTCGACTTGCATCGCTGGAGCTCCTTTTCAAGGTAAGTCTGAGGATGTAGCCAGAGAGAGAGAGAGAGAGAGAGAGAGAGAGAGAGGGAGAGAGAAAGTTCTTCCAGATTTATGCCTGCAGCTCTGTTCCAATGCTGTCTGATTTCCATTCAGCTGGAAGCTTTAATGACATCATTATTACACTGACTGTGAACTGGATTTAAATCAGAGCCTGTTAAATATCTTCTTCACTTTGGGAAACACTAATCTTTTAAAGTTTTTTTTTTAATTGAAAAATAAAATTAACAGGGAATACTGGGAGAAACATCTCAGACTATTCATTCCCATAAACTAATGCTGAAAATTGCAGAATGGAATAAGTGGCTGAGATAAATTCACAACTAGGATCTAGAAGTAGTCATTGCATTATGAAATTTCCCTCTTCCATTGAACTATACCATCTGCCATTGTCTTTCTTTTGGTGAATATTGAAAGCAACATTTTAAGAGAAGACTTTCTCTAAGCCTTTTACTTTCTCAATCTGCGTAATGGCCTTATGAATTAGTTGTAGTTGATATGGTCGTTTCAAAGTTTGGCATGAAATGATGTCTAGAATCATGTAGCAAATAAAAATGGGATAATTACCTGGCTCAAGTGAGATTATTCTTATTTGATTGTAATAACATCGGCAGAAATAGTGGTAATGTGAAATTAAATCACACCAAATGCTTTGTGCATGCTTTGCTTGCTGTAAACCGGATTTTAATCTTAAAAGTAGTTCTATGTTAAACATGCTTGGCTTGCAAAGAAAGAAAGAATACGGCATCGTATAATTGTGGAAACATGATGGTGTCTGGTATTGAGGTGCGAGGACACTTAGAAAGTACTTTTACTCATTGTGCTAGTGCTTCATGGGACAAACAAGCATAACTGATCGCAATTATTTTCCATGTTAGCTGTTGAATAGTTAGCTTGAATTCTCTGCTGTAATTGGGGGGGGGGGGAGATTAGATCTCTGCTAATTTGCACAGATGGTACTCACTTGAAATAATCATTCTCAGTTCAGACCAAAGAAACAGTGTTAATACATCCCTTGCTAAATCACACTTTTAAAAAGCTGAATAGGAAGCGTGAAGCAGATATCTTTATATCGACAGCCGAAAACAACAGTATTTCTATATGCTTTTGAGCAGACAAAATACTGTCTCAAATTCACCCAGTAAGAATTGTATATGACCAATACAATTATATCTGGAATCAAGAGAGAAACTTTTGGGGTGCAATATCTTGACTGAATGTAGTGCTACTTGCTTCAGGCTCCTTCAGATCTAAATAAGCAAAAAGTCAGAAAACACTGTTAGGATCTCTGTCATATTTTTCCTAGGCCTGAATCATTGCTTTGAAGCTACTTGTGGAAATAATTCATTTTAACCATGCACACGTGTCCCACAAAGCCTAGTGAGTTTACTTTTAAAAAACCGCAGTGTGTCAAAAACATTTTCCTATTTAGAAGGTACGGTTGAAGATATCTAAAAGCAAAGGTGATGTATATTTCAACCTATTCTGAAAAGGTATGCAATGGAACTCCTTTGCAGTTCTTTAACAGTGCAATCATATATGCCTCTTTCCAGATAAGTGCGTAGGATTGCAGGGTGAGATGTTCTTCCAGGGAACAGCATGTTTTGTTGTAGAAACAGAAGTCTGTTGCAGCCTTAGAAGAAAAAGTTAAGAGCACTATTACCTCTAAGGAGCTGCCATCAGTAGCAACTTGTTCCCTTAGTTCTGGTGCTAAAAAAATGAAGAAAGCCAACACAGCACGATCTTGGTCACATCAGTCCAATAAATATTGAATTCCTATAATCGTGAATGGGACTTTCTGTTCAGATCTCTGAAAGGAAGCTCTCAACAAACCTCAGAGCACTGGGTGCTTCTGCACTTTCAAAATTTTGCTGTTGAAGTATGATCCTGATAAACTTTTTGTCCTATTTCATTTATCTCAGTAAGTTCACTCTCTCCAAGCTGTCCTGGAATTTCTCAAAATCATTTAATGGTGAGGCAGACCTCTGACAAAGTAAGCATGTTTGTGTCTGAGTGTGCTTATCAGATGTGGATGTGCATATATGTAGCATATGGCATTTTAAATACGATTTCTAGTTGTGGTCATTTGAAATTATTTCAGACAAATAAGGATTCTGTTTATTCTATATTGCTAGAATCACTGGGGATGGGGATGAAAACACAAACCTAATGTCATCATGGTTTCTGTGCATAGTTAAATTGTCTATTTTTTTTTTAATTTTGGAATGGAAATATTGTCCACCGTCATCACACACACAGTATTTCAACTCCTATGAATTCTAACTTGAATGCAGATGGGGAAGTATCTGGCAAGTGGGATCAGTTCCTGTTATTGCAGCCTCTGGGGCAAACTTGCTCAGGCCATTAGATTCAGTAGGGCTTAGGTATCGATAAACATGCTTAACATCAGGCTCCATATATGGCAGAACAAATCACATGTAGGAAACGAATGCATTATTCTGGTATTCTAAGTAAGCTCTTTATGACAGGACTTACTGCTTCCTTCAGCTAGGAAAAATTTCCCATAATAAATCATGGGGAACACAAAACTGATAGATCAGTGAGGTACAGTGGCTTGATATTTCCTTCTTGTGAGTGAATTGTACCTGCTTCATCAGATGACTATGGTCAAACTGTGGGAAGAAGTTCCCATATGTTTTCCCCATAGGAATAGTTTTGGGGGGTGGAATTGAAATTTACCGTACATACAACTACATAAATATATAAAAAGCTGCATGATTCTGAACACTGAATTAATTTCTTTCAGCCCTTCCCACTAAGTGGACCGATGTGTAGAAAAAGGTTTATGCATGTGTATCATTTCCTGGATTCTCAGATTCTTGGCTATATAGTCAACTGTGGATGTCATGTCTCCCCACATTATTGCTTTCAATGGAATTTACATTTCGTAGCATGGCCTCATCCATATTACAGTACAGCTAATCACATATATGTAACTTATGTTTAAAGCACTTCTATAACATTGGGGATTCAGCGACCATCTCTAATTCTTAAGATATCTTAAGTTAGCTTCTTATTCCAGAAAAGTAGGAGATTTTGTGTTCAACCCAATCATAAATCTGTGTTTTAATCAAAGCCAGTGTACTTCCTAATTTTATGGAACAGTCACATATCCCCTATTACTGAATTATAATGCAGAAGCTGTTTGAAAATTAAAATCCCATACTACATGATAATTAACATCTTTGTATTTTGGTAAATAAACATAAGAAGCATTCATTTGATTAACAGCATACTCCTGTACAAGCAGAAACAAATTCCAATGAATTTAGTGGGGTTTACTCATAAGTAAGTGTGCAGGGTTACAGCCAAAATATTTTAAAGACCCTTGGCTTGTTTTTTCCCATTAATTCCAACCCATTTTAAGAGGGAAAACACCCCAATTATTCTATCTCTAGTATTTAAGGTGGTGGTGGAAATTCTTGTGACTGGATTTTCCTTCTGAGTGTGATCCTAAACCATCTGCTGATTTAGCTAATGAAAAACTTTTTATGAACTAATCCTTCAGTTAAAACTAACTGACTAAACATTTTAGTACAAGATTTTGTATTTGTATCCTAGTAGCTAAACTACAGTGTTGAACAATGACAGGAATACCATTATATTTTAATGTTTTTATAGTCTTTTTCCTGGAGGTTAGAGTGATGCCATTATAAAATAAGAACTATGACTTCTTGCAAGAAGTAATTTTATAGAGAGAAGCATGCCATCTTTTTCCATGAAGACAGGTATCTTCCAGGCTAAACATACTGGACAGACTTACTCTCCATCTTCATGCACTTATTCACTTATTCTGACCTGTTATACCAACACACACAGTGCTTTCTAATTGCATTCGCCTGCTGCAGACACTGCTGATATACCAGTGCCTACTTTTGTGTCTGGTCTCCCACTTGTGTGCCATATTGTATGATAGGCTCAATTCTGGCATGGATTTTTGCCATGAATGTCACAACTGTGCCAGGCAGTGTTGGTGCGAGAGGTTCTGCCATTTGAACTAATAAAAATGTGTCCCTTTTCATTTTTGGTTTTGCTCAAGGAAGGGATGGAATTGAATTCCAATTTAGTTAGAGTAGACCCATTGAAACCAATGGGACAGGCAAGGGATGAATCGCTAAAGTCACAACTGATTTCAATGGATCTACTGTAAGCAAGATTCAGCCTGGTTCCAATCCCTGGCATTTTAATTCATCCTGAAGTTACTATTCGTTTCTTCTTTCATGGCTGCGTTATACTATCATTGCATATGATGCCTTATAATATGTATCATGCACCAAAACGCAGGGGGAGGAAGGGGGAGCAGCAGCCTCCTCTTACAAGCTTACAACCTAACCTTTGACAGGAAACAAAGGGACTGAGGGATGGGGCTGGGGATGGGGCTGGGGGGGTGGGTGAGGCCAGCAAAGGCTGATGCCAGCCAGGGCAGCTCAGCTTGCATAAGCTTTGCATCCACTTTCCTGGAAAAAGCTGAAAGCTGCTGCTGCTAGAAGTTCAGTTTTGATTGGAATGGGTTAAAAAGAGCCCCGTTGCTTTAGATTGATTTAGATCAGTAATGGATCTTCTCATAAAGCTGCTGTTACTAGATATTAGGCTGCCCTCTCAGTCCTTTGATAGCACAGATAAGAAGTGCTTACCACAGAGGATGCTCCTAAAGGACATATATTGTTTCCGGTACCTCAGGGAGTAAAAAGCCATACTGCTGGATCAGGAACTTTGCCTAACAGCAAGTAAATTCAGGCCTTATCAAGTTGCAGCATGAACTGCACTCTTGTTTTATTATTCTCATTAGAGATTTAAGGACTAATTCCAGTTGTTAGTGCTTAGCAGTTTAATGTTTTCCATAGATAAGAATTAGGATTCTTCTGGGGGATTTTTTTTTTTATTTGCTAAAGCTTGCAGAATACAGACCTGGAAATTCACTTGCATATAGAAAATCCAACAGCATTTCATCAGTGTCCTGCATGTTTTCGAAGGCATCTAATGTTTAACTATTTTGAGTAACTGCTCATAAATATACTACTTAAATTAGCATGGAACTTTTAATATCTAAAGCACAGCAGATTTTCCTATTGGGAAAAAAATTCTTAGGCAAAAATGTTTTTGGAGCATTTATATGTGTGTGCATCCAATGTCATTCTCAATAAATAAACTTACAATGTCAGATTGGGCATAATGAGAATAAGAATAGGTGGAACTGGTGTTACAAAACTTGCTTTATATCTAGTGCCTGATTCTCCCACTCCACATTACGGATGACAATTGGGATCAAACAAATAAGCTAATTTTCAACATAAAGCAACCTATATTTTTAAAATTAATTTTATTCAGTGTGGAAAAATAATAGCTGTCAACAAACAGACACAGACCGTTTGAGAATTATATCATGAGGAAAATAGCCACCACCATCAACAATGTAAAGCAAGCATTGCTTTTCATAAAAGACCTAGGATTATAAATCAGGTCAAAGATTGGGTCTGTCGCGCATTTAAGCTGCAGTTCTATGTACACTTACACTCATTGAACTAAATGGGCATTACTTCCGAGTAGACCATGCATAGGCTTTCACTTTTTATGGATACAGTGTTGATTAATCATCTGCCTTTTAAGTGATTGATCAAGTCACCCATTATCCTGAATTTCAGTTTCCATATTACCAAACTTTTAGATGCCTTGAGATACTGACAGAAGTCTAAGATGGCTTATGATCCATCAAATGTTATTAAGAGCACCATATTTTCATAGCTAGCATTTTATTCCATTATATAACAACACATCAACAAACAAAAATAACCTCAGAAGTGAACATGAGCTGTTCTCTTCAATTAAAACTGATCTCTACCAACTGGTCAACGACAGCTTCAGTTGGCTCTTTACTGTCAGGATCAGCGGGAGTCAGGCTCCAAGCAGGCTGGCTTCTGAGTTTGTGGGGTGGTGGTGGTGACTGTAAATCCAATAGGACTGGGGAGGTGTAGTATGGTCAACAAAGCAGAGGTCAAGTTCCAAAAGCAGCAACTAAGGATCAGAAGGTCCAAGATTAGGGAACATAATCCGAGGCAGACAGGAGGGCCAGTTTGTTCTTTGTCTGGCTGGATCAGCTGCAGTGAGACAAATGGCTCTAGCTGAAAAGCAGCTATGGAAGCTGGGATGGTTATAAGGCTTGGAGGTGCTCAACAGGGCCTTGGGGAGGCAGCTGAATTGCACGCTGAGCCAGGCGGTGGGTCTCGTTGAAGAACACAGTGCACTCAGTGACGAGGGGAGTTCTCCCTCTTTTCTTCTTGGCTCTGCTGTTCCTCAGTTGTTTGCTTGTTCTTGCCGTCCGGGGCTGTGGGAGTGATGGTGCTGGCAAAACAGATGAGCAGGGGTAATAGCAGAAATAGTCACACAGCCCAGTGATGTTGGTGAGTGGGAAATGGACTGATGACGGCTGAGTCAGTTGGTGGTGCCTGCACTGCATCCTAGAAGCCATGCTTGAGGAACACAGATCAGCCCGCAAGGCATGTCAGGTATGCCACCACGGCTGCCCACAGGGCCGGCTGGCCATCGGGATGTGCACAGGCCAGTGCCTGCCTCTAATGGAATGAACCCAGACTGAGTCCCCAGGCCCTACGGTGCAGCGACAGAAATACAGCACTGGCGCACTGCACACTTTCTTGCTTCGTACAGTGGCAGCCAGTGTCATGGATCATGGAATGGGAACTGTATGACTTTTCAGCAGAGTGAAACTCACCATTTTGACTGGTTGAGAAATTACCTTAACTGACACTCCTTCTTTTAAAATGGCTTCAATTGGGTGAAGAAGTAGGGTACTCAGGAAATGGCAAAATAGATTTTATGAAAATACACATTTGATGCTTGCTTGCTCACTTTCTATCATTTAAGGTTCAAGATGGGCTCCAACTTTCTGTGGGCCATAAGCAAGAGTGCTCTGGTGAGCCTTGAACTCCCCGACGTATTCCCCAAACATGCCCATTTCATACAGGCACAGCTTGGCTGCCAGCTGGCTCTGTGGGTGACCAGGGACTTCCCCATCTTGCCTGTTGTCACGAACCTGATTGCATTGCTTTTGCCCTCTGCCACCATTACTCCGTGGCCTCAATGACAAGCATGATTTGGAGCCACAGTCCACCACCACGTCAGGGCTCCAGATGGAGAGAGTGCATGCTGATGCAGTGGATGAACAGAAGCTTGCTGCTACTGCCGCCTCCTCCTCCTCCTCCTCCTCCTGGCCACCACCCATGTCTTCTGGCGCCATAAGCCCGAGGTGGGGTGTCGAACAACCTTCAGCCTATTCCAAGTGCCCAGTTCCATTCTCAGGGGTCTGCATTCCAAGGGTGAATGTGGCTGAAGACAAAAGAGGGAGGGCTAGAGGAAACTTTTTCTCCGGGGCAAAAAATACCACTTTTTTGAAGCTTGAAATTCCTACTGCAACACACAAAAAGCCAGGAGAAGGGGGCATGAACATCTGGTGGGCCCAAGGACCCCTCGGCAGGCTGATATCGAAAGCCCCTGGCCTATGCAGTGGCAACATGGCGGGGAGGAGCAACTCCTGCTACGACTGTGAGTAAGAAATGACCACACATCGAGGAGGCTGTAGGAATGTGGAAATGCTTCTCTGTCGGCCCCAACAGGTACCCCGTTATGCCAGCCCCTGTTGTGAGGCTTCCTCTGGCCTAATTACTAACAGTAAAAGCCATAGGTTCCGCATGCAGCAGGCAAAAAGAACTACATGTTGGTAGCTGATCGGTTGCCTACACAATTCTTTTACATGAGTCAATACGGCAAGTTAGGACGCCATCCAGGCGCTGCCTGCAGGCCTCTGAAGTGGGTATCCAGCTGCAGGCGGAGGAGTGCTGAGCACAGCCTTGCCCCTGCCTGCTCCTGCCCTGCCAAGGGCACTGATGGCCTCTTCCAGCCAGCGGAGTCCATTGCCTTGCCCCTCTTCCTAATTACATCTACTTCATCAGCTGCACCTCTTATTCATTAATACAACTAGTCAACATTAGTTAATATGAATAGCTTTTTAATTTTATTCATATCAAGAACACCATCCTGCCATCCTGTCTGGCCTTTCAATGGAGGAATTAAGCCAATACTCAGATGTCTTATGGTGCAATGAACGTGTCTTTAGAAGGGTTAAATTTTTACCAGCTCATGCACCCAGCTCTATCAAGTGTGTTTCTAAAATGGCAAGGTATGAAGTACATCTGGAAATGGTTCCCACAAATGTGGGGATTCAATACATCTACCTGGTCATTAACTGCAGTCTGACATATGTATGTATGTATGGTGTGTGTGTGTATTTATCTCCATATATTTTCCATAGTTACATATCCTTTAATACTATTACTGTTATGATTCCAAGCTTCACATTCTACACAAGATGCATGTACAGGAATAGCTAGATTCTTGTGTGAATTTTATTTAATAGGAACTTCAGCATATACCACAATTAAGTTCAGTTAAGTTCAGAGCTGCCTTAAATATCTTGCAAGAGGGAAAAAAACCAGAACACACACACATGGGCAGAATATATGAATAGTGAGTCAAAATAAAATCAGCAGACTTACTAGCAAATAACTGCCTTCATAATTGGGATTACAGATTTTTTAATCAACAAAGATTTCTCTAAATCTGGGCAGCACTGCAAAACTGTTTGCTTATACAAACCAGTATTTTACACTGAGCAATGGATTAGCTTCTTTTGAACAAAGGGATATTGAACTACTGAGCAATTCAAACAAAAAAAACCATTACATATTACTAGTGGAAAGCACTGGCAATGTGTAAGTTTATCATGTGGAAGCAAGCTTTTAAACTACACAGATCATTTCCTCAGTATTGTGATTAGAGACAGGAGAGTTGGATATTGTCACCCTTTAGACAAAGTTCCACCTCTAACAAAGGTCAAAGGTCTGGATGGTATATTCATAATTATCTTTGGTATTAGAAGTATCCTTCTGAATACATATTCTGATGTCAATGGATTGGATGTAATTATATTCTAAAACCTGTTTGATTTGAAGCAGTTGTGGTAAACCCAGTCAGCGCTGTTGTTAATTCTGCCATTTGGTCACTGCAGTAATTCAGGCATCCCAGCTAAGTGACAGCACTAGCCACATGTAGAACTGTGAGCATTTCATCATTAGGCAGAATGCTCGATGAGTCAGTTCTTTAATTTAGAAAGAGCTGAAAACAGCCTGATACTGTATGTGTCTCCTAAGATGTCCATCCCAATGAGATCAATGGGACTTACCCTTAGGAAAGTGAGGATAGGATTTTGCAGCCTATGGAAGCAATGAGATGCATGTTTAGGTAGGAAAAAGTCTTACAACTAGCTGGGGGAAGCTGGATGTTGAAAGACATTTTTCTCTCTAAATCACATAGAATGGTGTGTGTGTGTGTGTGTGTGTGTGTGTGTGTGTGTGTAAACTGGATCAGATTCTCAGACATGTAACACAGTCACCTGCAACCTTTTGGGTTTGGTGAGCACATTTGAAATTTGGGCAGAGTGTTGCAATCACTCATAAACCTGCCGGTGTGAAAGGCTGGCCTATGCACAAATAGGCTGTTGGGGAGGAATGGGGAGAGTAGTCAGCCACAAAATACCCATTTCCCTGAAGGAAGACTGATGAAACTAGAAGTAACTTGCCCATGAACCTAAGCACAAAGGCAGAAGTGGAACCTGAACCACAAAATAGAAAACTGCTCTTTTCAGTCCCCAGTTCTGGGCTCCAGCAGCCATCCCACCAAAGGCACACTGGTGTGGCTCAGGGATAAATAACTTGGTTGAAGAATTTCATGTGGAGAAAAGGTAGCATCTGATCCCTGAAAGGCAGATCGCATCATTCCCGTGGCAAAGCACAATAAAACAGTAGTTTCTTCAAAAACTGGGTACGCTGGGTACAGACACCCACACATCCACCGACAAAGTTCTACAAATGATCCGCACTATCCTCTTGCAGGTAATTTGTGTACCAGATCCAACCAGCCTCTCATCCCTTTTATTTTGCATGCACGCCTCTGGGGCTCCTTCTTGGATATAAAGATGGCACGGGAGGCCAGTGCTATGCTGTGCTTCATATCATGCCAGCCTCCCAGTTAAAAAAACCTTAAGGATGTCTAAAACAGGGTCCTGGTGGGTGCCAAGTATGTTGTGCATGGATGCATTGCTGGCCATGGGTGCATCAGACAATGGTGCATCAGAGTTACACACATGTTGTAAGCCGCCCCGAGGCTTCGGCGAATGGGGCGGCATAGAAATGTTTTAATAAATAAATAAATAAATAAATAAATAAATAAATAAATAAATAAATGTGCAGTCCATGCATATGAGCTTTTCTGACATGTCAGGATAAACATATGCTTTGAGGGGGAAGCACAGGGGCCCTGTGTACTGCTGCTGCAGAACTGCAGAAGGTAGATAGGGGCGGAGAGGCTGCTGCCGCTAGGGATGCCAGAGCGGAACCTGACCCTCTGCTCGCAGGACATGTGCCACAGCTTCCCCGGCTGGTTATTGATTGCCATAGATGGAAGTGATCTCAGGTGCCGTGATCACAGCAGGCAGAACAAGGGATGAAATACGGAAGAAATAGTCCAGTTGCCCTGAGGTGCTTGTGATCACCATCAGAGCAAGCATGACATCTGGAATTCCCCATTTCTCAAGCTCAGCACCTTCTCATGACTTACCACTGGCTCCTTACCTGCTGCTTATGGAAAGCAAGGACTGTGTATATTGCCAAGACTTCCCAATATCCAGTTCCCAAGTGATTCAGCCCCACCCCAAGCCATGTCCCATATTCTTTCCCCAAGCACAGAACTGTGTCGGAGAACTAGGAATGGGCCCTGCATTCTTGTAAGACAGTATTTCCTGAGGCTTACAGTTACATGAGCACCACTTTTATATTTGAACCAAGAGATTTTTGCTTCTGTTGCTGTTGTCATCTTGTCACTGGCAATGCTTTTGCTTGTAAACTGTGAGATGACTCATTTCCCAGGTATGACACGTCGGGTATAAGCCACCTCCTCAACAGGAGATAAATTTATGATGAAGATCTCCCAGCAGAGAGCTTGGAAAACTTACACAGAGCTGCTCTGCATCCAAAATGCTGTTCAGTCGATTTTTCCAAAGCACCCAGGTAACAGCTGGTGCAGGCCATGTGCCAAGTCTGACAGCCCATATGCTCTCTTTAGTGCAGTAATTATCTCAACACAAAACTCTGATAACCCAGTCTACAGGGTCCAGTTTCACTAGGTTAAATTGACTCAGTGGCTTTGTTAGTAAGTTCCTTTGGCACAGTGAGAAATTCATCCAGAATTTAAGCATTGTGGCATCTTCCAAAAGCCAAGAGGACTGTTAATTTCAAGACAGGTGTCTTATTAACCCAAAGAGATTGAAAGTTTCCATTCATTAGAGTGAGCAGCTCCATGTCCAGAGCTAATGGTCTGGTGTTTCCACCAAGCATCATTTTTTTCTTTTAAATAGAAGAAGTAGATGAATAGAAAGTAAAAGATGATGAAAGAAGATGAAAGATGAAGATGATGAAAGAAGAAGACTTTATAACTTAAAATGGTTAACACCTGTCCCTCTTTCTGGTTATTCCCCCAGCCAGCGGGTTCCAGGTAGACTTGTCAGCTGCCCTCCGGGCCTGTTGGTGCTGCTGCTTAATGCCAGGTCGGTCTGAAATAAGGCAACACTCATCCATGATTTGATCATGGATGAGAGGGCCGACCTGGCTTGCATCACAGAGACCTGGGCGGGTGAGGGGGGGGGGATGTTTCCCTCTCACAATTGTGCCTGCCTGGGCCAGCACCAACCACACCTGGAGGGGAGGGGGGTTGCTCTGGTTTATCAAGCTTCTATTTCCCTTATGGGGCTTCCTGTCCTCTTGAGGCCAGGGCTGGAGTGCCTCCACTTGGTGTTGGGCGACCGAGACAGACTGGGGATTCTGTTGGTGTACTGTGCACCCTTCTGCCCAACAGACTCCCTGCCTGAGCTGACGGAGATAGTCTTGGACCTGGTGTTGAGGACTCCCAGGATGTTGGTCCTGGGGGACTTCAATTTCCATGCCGAGACGGTTCTAACCAGGGCGGCTCAGGACTTCATGGCCTCCATGGTGGCCATGGGGCTGTCTCAACACGTCATTGGCCCGACCCATGAACATGGACACACTCTGGACCTGGTTTTCTTGACGGGGCAGGAAGAGGGTGATCTGAGGGTGAGGAATTTAAGCTTGATGCCCTTGTCATGGTCAGATCACTTCCTCATAAGGTTTAAGCTCGAGAGCGGCCTTTCCCTCTGCAAGGGTGCGGACCCAATTGTATTGGTCCACCCCCGGAGCCGGATGGATCCTGATGGATTCCTGGAAGCTCTGGGGGATTTTCCGGTTGACAAGGCTGGTGATCCTGTCGATGCCCTGGTTGAACTGTGGAATGAGGAGATGACCAGGGCTAGTGACACAATCGCTCCCAAGCATCCTCTCCCACCTGGCAGAGCCCGTTCATCTCCTTGGTATACACCTGAATTACAGGCGATGAAGCAGGTTGGGAGATGTCTGGAGTGTAGGTGGAGGAGATCCCGGGGTGATTCTGACCGAACACACTTAAGAGCCCACTATTGGGCCTATGCTGTGGCGGTGAGGATGGCGAAGAAGAAATTCTTCTCTGCTTCCATTACCTCCTCACAATGCCATCCAGCGGAGCTCTTTTGGGTGGTTCAGGGGCTGGTACATCCGGGCCCAAAGAAAGATCTTTGCGCCACCCTTGAAGGCCCGCTGTGACGACTTTGCCAAGCATTTCAGGGAGAAAATCGCTCAGATTCGCCACGAGCTTGACTCTACTATTGAATCAGATTCTACTGGGGAGACGCCATCGACGCCGTTGAGTCCACAATTAATGGATGAATTTCAGTTGTTGCAGCCTGATGATGTGTACAAGGTGCTTGGACAAGTACGTCCTACCACTTGCTTACTAGACCCATGCCCATCTTGGCTACTTAAGAAAGTCAAGGACGGGATTGGGACCTGGATCCTGGAGGTGCTCAATGCCTCTTTAAGAGACAGCCGGGTACCTGCCCCTTTAAAGGAGGCGGTAGTCTGGCCAGTCCTAAAGAAGGCATCCCTGGATCCAGAGGTGGCCACCAATTATAGACCGGTGGCCAACATCCTGTTCCTGGGCAAGGTGCTAGAGCGGGTGGTGGAGGGACAACTCCAAGCACTCTTGGATGAAACTGATTATCTGGACCCATTTCAGTCCGGCTTCAGACCTGGGTATGCACTGAATCTGCCTTGGTCGCCCTGTAGGATGAGCAATGCAGGGAGAGAGACAAGGGGAGTGCGTCCCTGTTGGTTCTTCTGGACCTCTCGGCGGCTTTCGATACCATCGACCATGGTATCCTTCTGAATAGGCTAGCGGGTTTGGGAGTTGGAGGCACCGCATGTCGGTGGTTCTGCTCCTATCTCAACGGCTGATTTCAGAAGGTGGTGCTGGGGGACTATGGCTCTGCACCATGGCAGTTATGCCATGGAGTTCCACAGGGGTCCATTTTGTCCCCTTTGCTATTTAACATCTACATGAAACCGCTGGGAGAGGTCATCAGGAGGTGTGGGCTGCGGAATCATCAGTACGCTGATGATACCCAGCTCTACCTCGTTTTCCACCAATCCAGGTGAGGCAGTGGCTGTGCTGAACCAGTGCCTGGCCGAGGTAATGGGCTGGATGAGGGCCAATAAACTGAAGCTCAATCCAGACAAGACAGAGGTCCTGTTGGTGGGTGGCTTGGGCCTCGTGATGGGGGACTTGGGCCTTGTCCTAAATGGGGTTACACTCCCTCTGAGGGACAGGGTTCGCAGCTTGGGAGTGCTCCTCGACCCTGAGCTGTCTCTAGAAGCTCAGGTGATGACAGTGGCGAGGAGCGCCTTCCTTCAGCTTCGGCTGATACATCAGCTGCATCCCTTCCTGGAGAACGACTGCCTGGCGACAGTGACACACGCGTTGGTAACTTCCTGATTAGATTTCTGCAACGCGCTCTACGTGGGGCTACCTTTGAAAATGGTCCAGATACTTCAATTGGTGCAGAATAGAGCTGCCAGGTTGCTGATGGGGACTGGGCATTGTTCTCATATAAACCCAGTTCTCCGTCAGCTCCACTGGCTCCCGATTGAAGTCTGGGCACAATTCAAGGTGTTGGTTATGACCTATAAAGCCCTAAATGGCTTGGGACCTGGATATCTAAAGGAACGCTTGTGCCCATATATGCCCTCCTGCCCCTTGGGATCAGCAACGGATGTCCTTCTCCGGGAACCCTCTGTGAATGATATTAGGAGGGTGAGTACCCAGAGGAGGGCTTTCTCTGCAGTGGCGCCCCATCTATGGAATGCGCTCCTCAGAGAGGTCTGCCTGGTGCCATCGTTATTTGCTTTTCGGCGCCAGGCTAAGACCTTTTTATTTAAAACTTATTTTAATTGTTAAATTATTTAATTAATAGGATTTTAAATTTGTAGCCGAGAATGCACCGGGGGGTTTTAAACATTTTTTTAAAAAAATTGTTGTATTGCTATTATTTATGTATTTATGTATTCTTTGTGAGCCGCCCCGAGGCTTTGTTGTGATGGGGGCGGCATAGAAATGTTTTAAATGAATAATAAATAAATAAAATGCTATAAAATTTTGAATATCCATCTTGAAGGATTTTTTTCAGCCAAAATGAACCACAGTGGCTAAAAGAAAATGCTAGAAATAATAAGGAAAAGCACCCTGTTCGCTTGCAACACTTATAAAAGTGGCTTGGTTCAATATCCTTCCTCTAAGTCAGAGATGCAGAACTTCTTTCAGCCCAAGGACTGAGATAATTTTCAGAGAAATTTGGGGGCTGCATTGGGCAAAGGTAAAAGGATTGAGGGTGGTGCTGGCAAAAATACCCAAGAGGATCAGCACTTACTAATGGTAACTAAGCCTCAAGAAAGACATCTCAGTCTTTCAGAATGGGGGCGGAGCAGCACAAAAGCCTGCAAACCTCAATATGGGTGGTTGAAGGAAAAAGCGTGGCGCCATGGGGAGCCCAATAGTGCCAGATTGGGTAGCGTAGGTCTGGGGCACTCCTGGACAGGAAAAGCATGGAAACTTCTGGGACCTAACAATGGCACGGCATTGGGTCTGCATTTAAAATGTTCCTAGGCTTCCCTTAAGGACAAAGGCCGTTTCAAGGCATCTGGTATGATACAATCCTACATCCATGATTCAGGACATTAACAATTGCCCATTCGAAGACAATGATGTGTGTGTCCACATGTGCACCCACACACAAGCACAAGCAGGAGACACAGAGAAGTAAAGGTGGAGTTTGTGAGAGCTATCCACATGTAGACATCCAGAAAGGAATCACAGCCTATTTTTTTTGAATGCTTCTTCCTCCAGGTGCCTCCTCTGAGGGAGGTTCAGTGGATGAAAATGAGAGAAAGAGTCTACCTAAGGGGAAGCCCCGTTAAACACAATGGGACTTATCACTGAGTAGATTTTATAGGACTGTAAGTAAAATGGGATTACAAAGTGGGTAGAAAGGTGTATAAGCAGCTCCCAAAGAGATGCATTCGAGTTTTGGCTTCATGAAATAGAAACCTAGAATCATAGAACAGCAGAGTTAGAAGAGGCTGGGAGGCCTAAGTTACACCATTCCATTCAGTCCAGATGCTTTTTGAATGTCACCAATGAGAGAGAGCCCACAACTTCCCCATGTAATAGGTTCCATTCTCATACTGCTCTGACAGTGAGGTAATTCCTCCTGGTGTCTCGTCTAGTCTAGTCTAAATCTGATTTCTTTTAACTTAAGCCTGCTAATTTCTGTGTTCTGCACTCTGGAATGGACGAGAAGAAATCTTGTCCTTCCTCTTTGTGACAACCTTTCAGGTACTTGCAGAATACTCTCTCAGTCTGCTCTTCTTGAGGCTGAACATGCCCAGTTCCCTCGATCTTCCCTCCTAGGGCTTTGTCTCCAGTCCCTGAATCATCCTTGTTGCCTTCCACTGTATCCTTTCTAGCTTATCTGCATCTTTTTAAAACTTAGGCTCCCAAAACTGGACATGTACTCCAGGTGAGGTCTGACTAGTGTGGAGTGCAGTGGAACTAGTACTTCACATGTTCTGGAAGTGATGCCTGTGTTAATGCAGCCCAAAATAGCATTTCCCCTCTTTGTAGCTGCACGACATTGCTGGCTCCTGTTGAGCTTGTGATCTACAGCTACCGCAAGATCCTTCTCCTTTGCAGCACTGTTGAACCAAGTGTTGCCCACCTGGCAGTGGTGCATTTGCTTTCTTGTTCCTAAGTGGAGGACTTGGCATTTGTCCCCGCAGAATTCCACTCTGTTGCTCTCTGCCCAGCATTCCAACTTATTACGATCACCCTGTACCTTATCTCTTTCTTCCAGGGTGTTTGCCATCCCTCCCAACTCTGTGTCATCATTAATGGAAATGCTGAAAAGTACTGGTTCCATTGGTCGCCTCTCCCCAACTTGAGAAGGAAACATTGATGAGCACCCTTTAGTCCTGATTTTGCAGCCAGTTGTGGATCATGCTAATGATTCCACTTTCTAGCCCACTCTCTGCTAGTTTGGTAATCAGGATGCTGTGGGGCACTTTGTCGAAGGTTTTGCTAAAGTCTAGGTAGATTATGTCTGCAGCATTCCCACAGTCCCTTTGGGAGGCTGCCAGTCAAAAAATGAAATCAGATTAGTCTGGCAGGATTTGTTCTTGAGAAATCCATGTTGGCTTCTAATAATTACTGCATTGTCTTTAAGGTGTTTGCAGACAGTTTGTTTTATAATTTGCTTGAGAATTCTTCCAGGGATTGATGTTGGACTAACTGGTCTATTGTTCATCTCTTTTTCATTTCTTGTGGGTAGGGACAACATTAGCTGTTCTCCAGTCATCTGACACTTCTCCTGTCTTCCATGAATTCTCAAAATGATAGACAGTAGTTCTGAGAGTTCTTCCATTTTATGACTCTAGGATAAAGTTCATTAGGCCCTGGAAATATGAACTTAGCCCAATTAGAAGCTCCCTGACCATTTGCCTGTCAATCTTAGGCTGCCATCCTGCCCCTTCAGCTTGTACTACACCTTCATAAGAAAGGCTGATGTTCTTTTGGGAAAAGACGAAGCAAAGTAGGAATTGAGCACTTCTGCCTATTCTTTTCATTTGTTATCATCGTTTTATCCATGGTGAGTAGCTGAACTCCCTTCTCTTTCATCTGTCCTTTGCTTTGGATGCATTTCAGAAGGCTTTTTTGTTTCTTTAGCTCCCCTCCCTAGCCTCAGTTCATTCATCGCTTTAGCCTCCCTGATGCCTTCCCTGAAGTTCCTTACTACTTGCTTATATTCTTCCTTTGTAGCGTGGCCTTCCTTCCACTTTCTATACATGTCCTTTTTGTTTTCAAATTATCTCTTAGCTTTTTGTGAAGCTATAGGGGCTTACTCCATTGTCTGCTCTCCTTTTCCTTGTTGGAAGTGTTTGTACTTGTTCTTTAGCATTTCTTTTTTTAAAGATACTCCACCTTTCTTGGGCTACTTTTCTCTTTATAGTGGCTTGCCATGGGACTTTGTTTATCATCACCCCGAATTTGCTAAAGTTTGTTTCTTTGAAATCCAGCGTGCATGTTTGGCTACATTTAACTTTAGCTTCCTTTATTACTGAGAATTTATGTAAGGCATGATCACTTTCCTCCGGACTTCCCATAGCTGCTACTTTGTCCACTATTTCTTCCCTGTTGGTTAGGATTAGGTTGAGTAAAGCCCTCTTTCTCATTCCTACGTCTACTTTCTACTGGAGGCAGAAGACATCAGCAGCCCTGCTAATTAAAAGTCCTGGGCTTCAGCTTGTGGGCCCTGGCTCAGCTACACCACTGGAGAGTTTGAAAAAAATGAATAAATTGTAAGCCCTGGCAACTATGGCAACCCTGTGAATGAAAGCCTTCCAAAAGGTCTTGTCCTTAACAACCCTGCTCATCTCTTCTAAGATCAAAGCTGTGGCTTCCTTTATGGATTCAATGTAACTCATATTTGGTCTTCCCTTCCATCTTCTGCCTTCACCTCGTGTTGTCTTCTCCATTGAGTCTCGCCTTCCCATAATGTGTCCCAAGCATGGCAGCCTCAGTGTTGTCATTCCTGCTTGTAGGGAAAGCTCTGGCTTGATTTGATCCAGGACCCACCCACCTAATACCCCCCGTTGGTTCAGAGTATTTGCAAAGCTGTCCTCCAGCATGATGCTTCAAAAACCTGAATTTTCCTCCTGACACCTTTCTTCACTGTCCAGCTTAGTCCCGCCATATGTTCTCCCTTCCCACTCCTGCAAATGTGCAGAAAGATTTCTCCCTAGATAATCTTGGAAGTTAAGTCAGGCCATTAGCCTCTCTAGCCCTGCCTGACTGGTGGCAGCTTCCTGAGGGCAGGGGCAGAGGCACCCCGCCAGAGATCTGTAATGGGAGATGCCAAGAACAGCACATAGAGCTTGAGTAGCCAGAAGATGCGCTTTGTCACAGAGCTTAGGCCGCCCCCTAAATGGGGCTGGCCAGACAGGAAGCCTGCTGTGTGCAAGATGCATGCTGCTCCTTCTGGCCTGGCCAGGCTTTGGTGTGCTGCAGGCGATTCCCATGCAAAAGCAACACTCCCCTGGAGAATTTCCCAAGTGTGCCGAATGTCACCTTCAAGCGTGCCCTGGATTTTCAAAGGACTTCATGGTTTGGACTTGCTGTGTCCTCAGAACATTCTCCCCAAAATGGTGCCTACCAGGGGCATTGGGCTGCAGCTCCCAGCATTCCCTGCCACCATGCTGGTGATGGACAGAGTTGCAGGCCAACACCTCTGAAAGGCACCAGCTTGGGAAGGCTTCCTTATAGTGTAGTATGGGCAGTCCCCATGCTACAAACGAGTTCTGTTCCTGAGGAAATAGAAATTCGCCTTTAGGTCGGATCACGTATAGGCAGCCCTTCACATTTGCGAGGAGAAGGGGTGCCGGACCCCCATGAAAGTAGAGAAACCACAGAAACCTCGCCCGTACTCCCCAGAGCCTTTCCTTTGCAGCAAGGAAATGCCTGAGAGCTTTCCCTCTCCTGCTGGGAGAAGCCTCCCTCTTTCCCTTTTCACCTCTTCTCTCTCTACGGTGAGGGTGATTTCCTGCAGCAGTGCTTGAACTTGAATTTTTAAATTATGGCAGCCCATTCATGAGGATGGGTTGTTCTTAACCTGGACATTTGTGACCCAGTGTCAGGATCAACACCCTTGCAGGGAGCGACTGAAGAGCACTGGCGCAGTGCTGCTGGAGGTCCTGAAGACCAGCATCAAAGGCTTTCTGGCACTGCTGGTCTTTGCCACAGCAACACAAGTGGTCTTCAGGATGTTTGTCCAGCCCTGCTCCATTCCTGTTCTGCTTGCTCCTGCCTGGCTCCAGCCCTCCTCCAGTTTGTTTCTGCTGACCCTGGTTTGTCTCCAGCTTGCTCCAATGGAACGTCTCTTCCAGCTTGTCCTTGGATGGTAACTTGCACTTGCCTCAGGTCCCCAAAGGGTTGTGAAGCCCCACTGTGCATAGGTGCCCTCTTCCTGGTATTCTGCCTGTCCCAGTCACTGCCCATGTCCCCGCCCTGACACCCAGGGACTATCTGCAACCCCATGCAAAAGATAACAATATTATTCCGATTTGACAGATGGGAAATCACAACTGGACCTAAGCTTTGGATGTACAAATCTCAGTTTCACACACATATATGCTCAGTTTGGTGTCAACTGGGACACTTTGGTCCATCTGATTCAGTGTTTATTTGTGGATCTTTTAAATAGAAATATATGATCATAAAGCTATGATGAGAGTCAGAGCCTTTCTACATGAGGCTGCTAATGGACTCTGTCTACTTTTGGTTAATTGCTGTAATGAGATCCAAGCACTACTCAAAGGGCATTTCCTTTCCTGCTTTTCTCCTACATAACCTTTAAGTGGCACTGTAGCATAGTGGAATTGTGCAAACACACAAGTTTTAAAGAACTGTTTCTTCCACGTTTGCAATCACATACTGCATTTTCCCTGCAAAATCCTAGGGATTGCTTTGCAGATTGCTACATGAAGAAACAGGAGAACCAGATTTATGTATTTATTTTTCCTACAGCAACCTTAGCTTGGGTGGCTTATATGAACACAGAAGTGAAGTTTTCTTGTTAGTCTACAAATGCAAGCAGGATTTTCCCTCTGAAACTGTGGTTTGGGCAGCAGATCACATGTTTGCATGCCCTCCAACGAGGAGTGGCAAATCATTTCTGAACACAGAAAGCTAGCATAGATAGCCTTCCCTGTTTTTCTCTGTGCAAGGATTTCATTTATTTTATGTTATTTCACAGGGAAGCACCAAATATCCGATTCCCTCCTCTCCCAATAACACACACACACCTGCAATCAGATATTGCACAGTCATGGGAAAGCTGCACCACTTCTGCATGGATGGATTTGCTCTTGGCCAGTGTATTTCAGATTAAGGTAATTTTATGGCAGTGACATCATATGTAATCTCTCATCTCAAAACTGTCTATGTAGAGCATGGGTCCTCAAACTACGGCCCACAGGATGGATCCGGCCTGCCATGCCCATTCATCCGGCCTGCGCTGCCGCCCCCCACCCTGTCCAAAACTGGTGAAAAGGGATTAGATGGTGGCAGGAGGTGAGCTGCACAGGTGGGAGGTGGCGGCTTGCTTGCTCGGAGATGGTTTTGGACTCTCTGGGAGATCTCCAAGCGAGCGCACTGCTGCCACATCGTGTGCACCCGATGATGCATCACCAGCCCAGGCACCCAGGATCCCCTCCTCACTGTCCCGCGCATGTAGCCGCTGCCTTTCAACTGGCCCCCATTGAAAAAGTTTGAGGACTCCTGATCTAGAGCAAAAGCAAAAGAATGTCAAGATCTGAGGCAGCTTCAGTGCTTCCTCTGCTGGCCAAGGGCCAGCATAGCGGGCCTGACAGTTGCAGGCCTACTCCTCCAATCCACTGCAGCTGCCAGGGCTCTTATGAGCACCACCTGGGAGCCCTGGCGAAGCGCTATATAGGAACTGGCTCTTCCCTCCAGAAGCTGCTTTAGCAACAGTCTCCAGACTTGCTTGTTGTGACATGGACTCTTGAACCCTACCCCTGCCCACACGGCCTCCTTGGTTTCCTGACCACTGGCTGGTTGACCACACTTTTGCCTCTTGGGTGGGATTTCCCTCATTCTCCTACTCCTGGCACTGACCTTGGACTACTGATTATTTTGGATTTAAACAACATTAAAAAAACAACAACAAAGTCATGCCCGAGCCTTTGCGACCCCTTGTCATTCAGCTGCCTTGGACAGCCTTGGCAGTTATAGGCAGCCTATAAATATGTGCGTAAATAAATAAATCATGATTTGGATTAGACTTTGGACTCCAGCCAAGGTCTGGGTCCTGGTGCCTGTGCCAGTTAGTCAGCCACCCGTGCCCTGGACACTGACAAATACCAGCTGGAGAATTATAATCCAAAAAAGAACAGAGGGTGATTAACCCTTTCAAAAATGGGCTTCTACCTGTGACAGTGAGCATTAAATGAATTAATGTGTATATTTGTGCAATCATTTTTATCTCAGAGTGGCTGTACGGTTTGCATAGCCATCCGGTTTCCTCATGCACATAGATGTGAACCAGTACTTTGTGCAGTAGTTGGTAATATGTCAGTGTTGAGCATTCTTAAACATTTGTGTACATATATTAACCAGGGACTGAGTTGAACTTCCAGGCATGTGATCACCCATGTTCAGGAATAGGTGCCTGACAATAATTCTTTCAGCACTTGTATCACAAACACAATTATGGGTCCTTCCAGATATGGCATTTATTGTGCAATTAGCCAGCATCTTTCATCTTTTTTCTTAGCACACAAAATCTGTTAAGGAGAGAAGAGCAGTGCAATGTCATCTCAGATCCACATGGAGACCAGGAGCTTTCCACTTGGACACCCCTACTACCCAGACTGACCATTTAATCATCTGGACAGTAAGAGGCATCAGCAGAAAATTGCAGGCCTATTTGGAAAGCTCTCCAGTAGGAGTTTCCTATTCAGCCGAGAAAACTCCTAGGTGTGTGTCTGAGCCATTCAAGGCTTGGCATTTCCAATGTTTTGACAGTAAGTTTTATGCATAAATGGAATTGGGAGTTCTTTGCTTCCTGCCCCCAAATGAACATAGCATGAGCCACTTTTCTACAGATGCCTATTAGATGCCTTCAGGTTCCACAGAAATGTGGACATCTCGCCCCTAGAGGAAATGCATTTGCTTTCTAAAACTGTAGGAATATGTTCAAGTCCTGTGGTAAAGTCAGATCTTGAGTACTGATCATGTGTGAAGTCATTCCTTTCTTTTCATCTGGATCTGCGGAAAGAAGACCCAGATGCCATACTGACTGTATTAAAGCATCTTCTGTTGCCCTTAAGTACTCCGTCATCATCCAGAGGTTGCTACACTTTTAAAACCATTATTTATGTGTTGCCAGGAGGAGTTGCCAAATTTATTGAATGGTACATTATTCTTTGTAAATAAGTTCTACTCTGGCTTTAGTCATATTATAATTAAAATGATGGGGACTTTAATCATTTATGAATTTTTAAATCACATTTTGAATATAATATACTGTTCAGTGGAAATTCATCATTGTCAAATAACTGTATGAAAGTTGAAATATTTCCCACTTGATATGGTCAGCCAATTAGAAAAGTTCATTTTGCCCTGAAATGTACAGTTTTGTTGCCTCTTACAGGCACTTTTGCTTAGAATCAACGGTCAAGGTGAAAGGTAAGCATAGTCAGGTGGCTGCCTAAGCCCCACATGGGCCTGTCAAGGAAAGCTCCCTGCAGTTGCTCTTCTTCTTCCTTTGCCACCTGCAGTCTGCTTGTTTACCTGTCCATCACTCTGGCCCTGACAATGGAGATGGATACCCTTGTAGGTCAGCAGACTGCAGTCTAGGAGCACATATTCTATAAGTTACCACCATCATGCCAGAAATGAAGCTCTTGGTTTCACCTGCTGTTAGAACCTCTAAAACAGTGGCGGCGAACCTATGGCATGCGTGCCACAGTGGGCACGCAGAGCCCTCTCTGTTGGCATGTGAACCAAGTCATCCCAGCATCACCCAAGCAACTGAGCATCGGATAACAGCACACATAGGGGCCATGTGCATGCTCGGAAAGGAGTAGCGGCGCCAGGCAATGACGTCATGAGCCACGACTCATTAGCCGTGGCTCATCCGAGCTTTTGCATGGCCGGTCAGTGTGCTGCCAAGGATAGATAGATAGATAGATAGATAGATATTTGCTTGGACTGGCTGTGAGTTGTTTTTACTGAACTAAAATCTCAGTTTTCAGGTGACATAAACATGGGTGACATCAACAACCTACTCTGAGTTGGTCTTTGTCTGAAGCCAGTTGGAATGAGGACAATCCTTCAGGTCCTGATGCTTGGAGACTTCCCCAATTTAAACAAACAAACAGAAATGGTGGGCACCAGCTTCTGGGAGGAGTGCTATCTCACCCTAAATCTCTCTCCCCACCCCCACAAAAAAAAAAGTCCCTTCATGAATGCGACAACATAGTTTGATGGTATTTTGGTTCAGCATTACCAAAATGACCAAGGTCAATATCCAAGGTTCTAAACTAGCTCTGGCCGGGTGTGGAAAAGTTACCCTGCATCTAGACCATGCAACTGTCAAAAGGTGGGGGAGGCTGTTGGCATTTCGGGATCAGCGAAGGAACAACTGCCACAACAGTTGCAGTGAAAACAGTTGTGCATCAGCACACCTTCCTAACAGTGGAATTTTATTATTCATCCACACATTTATATTTATTAGATTTGTAGCCCACCCCATGGGCTACAACCCTGGGTGGGTTACAACAATAAAAACAAAATAAGGACAATATAAAACAGTATAAAAACATCAATCAATAAAAACATTAATATTAAAAGCGTTACCCACTGGAACTCCTGATTTCATAAAAGACATACCCCCTTCTGTTAAAACAACATTAAAAACTGATTTAACAATCAAAATACTGGCAGAATAAAAGAGTATATTTTTCCCTGGTTCCAGAAAGAGTATAAAGATGGCACCAGGTGAACCTCTCTGGGGAGCTCATACCAGAGTGGGGGTGCCATGAAGAAGTCCCACTGAGTTCAATGAATTTTGCTCCCAGGTAGACCTATATAGCAGGAATTGAAGTGTGCCACCTGTTGGGGGAGGCATCTCAAGTCTTGCTGGTACATGCAGACGCCTGGGCAAAAATGAGGTGAGGGAGGGAACAGACAGGGCTCCGCAGTTGCTGCAACGGAAGCCTTGTTCCTGGCACTTCCCTGCGGCTTTCCCCACTTTCAAGGCAAACGGCTCTTTCTGCTTTGCTTGCTGGCTGGCAACTGTCAAGTGGCCTTTTTTGTTGATGCCAGTGAGTGTTACCTCCACTCCTCCTACACTTTGACAGCAGGGCACTTAGACTGTTGGCCAGGCAAGACTGCACATATCGAACGGCTGCAACTTCACTCCTGCACAAGACCAAATATGTATACTTTTAAATGCTCTCAAATCTGCACTTTTCTGCTGCACACCCAAAAAGAGAAGAAAAAGTGGAATGAACCAGCGACTGCTCCCTCCAAAGTGCTGCTACAGCACGGGAGGAGAGGCTGTCATGGCTGGAAGCGCCAGAAAAACAAGAAGGCCTTTATGAAAGGAATGAAAATGGGATCATGATCGGAGCAGGGAGGGGAGCTACACCATCCCATCCATTGGCCCAAAAGCCACAATTGATCTTCAGGCAGTAATACCAGCAACAGAAGATCAGCCTGGCCCAAGGCACATCCATGTGCTGCCTTAGAGTTCACCGCCTTGTGCTGGCCTCGGAAAACTGATCTTCCCCATCTTCCTTTTCCCTAGATGCCCCTCCTTTGTGTTGTTGCTTTGGTTCATGACCGTGATGACAAGCTCTCCCTCTTCTCGGTATTGCTGCGAGCCACTTTGGGAGACAAGTGTCTGAAAAGGGTGGTAAAAATGCAGTAAATATCGAAAGCCAGTGTAGTGTGGTGGTGAGAGTGTTGGACTAGGGACCTGGGAGAGCCAGTTTCTAGTCCAAACTTGGGCATAAACTTCACTGGGTGACTGAAGGTCAGTTACTCACTTTCATCCCAACCTACCTCACAGGGCTTTTGTTGTAAAATAGAACTATGCAAGCCACCCTGGGTCCCACCCAAAAGGGAAAAAAAGCAGGACATGAATGCAATGTAGTAACAGCAGCAGCACAGCAAATGACACAATGTTGCCCAATGTGCATGTGACCTCAATGCAGGGACAAATCTGAAGTGCCCATTGTGTGCTGGGTAATCAAATGACAATAATTTGGTGCACGGCATGTCTGTATGAACCAGCTTTTAGTTTCCAAGCCCTTTCAGACATCTGATCCATACGAAACAGCAGGAAGGGGTGTCTTCAGGGTACTTCGCATCCTCCTCATCCATCAAAACATAAAACCGAAACAGAGCCGTATATGTACAGGCAATCCAGCGTTGCCTGTCCAAGGGCATGGTTCATGCCCATTTGAGTCCCATGGAGTGCGGAACGGAGCCCTTCAGAAAACAAACGGGAGAAACAAAGAGGATGCCGTCCTGCATCACGTGAGGATGATACATCTTCTTTGCACATGCTAGGTTGCCTGACGTGCTCCGTCGTTCAGTCTGCCTACATTCCAACTTGACGTGGTTCACACAGGGGGCTGATCTGGTGCCACTCTGCCCTGAAAATGATACTTTTTGATGATACCAGGTGATACCAGAAAGTGTTTTTCCCCGAGAACTTTAAAAGCATCATGAGGTAGCAGAGAGGATTTAATGGGCCTGCATCCCCATGATCACGGGCCTCCTGTGACAGCTGGGCAGGTAACAGGGCCCCTTGAGTGGTTCAGTAAACTCTTGCAACAGATACCCATCTAACTTTGTATGCATTTCAGTGATTAAACCTCTATGCCCCACTAAAATGCCATTCAGTTTCCTGGCTTATCTTACCATATACTTATCTTCCAGATAGTTAACCTATATCTGTTAATATTACCTTATATTCTATCCTTACTGTTCTAATAAGACAATTATATAAGATCATGTTTATCAAGATCTTTCACAAATTTGAATTTTTATCATGATAGTCAATTTTGATAGGCTAAGGCCTTCAAAATTTCTCTCATACACCTCGAAAATATTCATTCCCGCTCTGTTTTGAATGATACTAGGTTGGTCAATGTTTGTCTCAAGCGGTGAAACTTGAGATAGGAGGTCATAGCTCATTCAAGAGAATACACTGATATCTCAGTTCTATAATAATTTCTATAATAGAAAGCAAGGATTATGTAACTGTGGCGAGCAAAAGAAACACAAAGAGTGATGTGAAGGAAGCATTTCTCTGCTGAGCTATTTATTATTTTGTTTATAGTTAAATGAAAAGCATCCTGAAGGCCCATTCTCAGATGAAAATTACTGTTTTCCTCCATTAAATCTGCAAACTCTTCACACTGAAATGGTTTCTCTAAGTTGCTTCACATGTCATAACCAAATATGTGTCAAACAACCCAGGGAGTCGGGGCCATACACAAATGAGCAATGAAGCTGCCACTAAAATCTTCTTTTTGTGAACAACCAAGGAATGCTCTATTCCTGTGCTGTTCTATGTGATGTGCAAACCCAGAATTTTTGGTAGTGGAGGGCTTGCTTAACCCAGCAACAAAGCATGGGTCTTGTGTGACTTTTAATCTTTATGCATATCCTCCTTAAATTAGGTTGACAATGTGTGCATTAATAAAATAAATAGCAATTGGCACTGGGCCCTTTTGTCAGCAAAATTCTTATGATAATGCTTCAGTATCAAAAATGAAGACCCACCCGCTGCAAATTGTCCTCAACAGAAGTATAAATTGTCCCCCTCAGAAATCTGACCACTTTGTTCACAGACATTTTGTCAATTCGCTCCAAATACGAATACACTTGGAACAGGATGACGGTTCGAGGCTAAGTCTGGATTGCAGCATTGGCTGGCATATATTTCTTAGCATTCTGATTGCCACCACCATCTTCACTGCACACAAATACAGTATCTTGTATTCACTCAGCACCTGAGGCTCTTTCAGTGTGCCAAACATTGCCCTAATTGGGGCATTGTGTGCAGTGTCAACTTCCAAACTCAGTGGTGGTGGTGGGGGGCGGGGAGGGGACAGTGCCCCTTGCAAGCCGGCTGCCACTGACTCTCAGAATCCACGGAAGTCCAGCTCGTTCCGCTGCTTCCCTCACAGGCCGTGACCGCAACCCATGGAGCATGCGCCTTGGTCCTGGGTCCTTTTTGTGAATCTTGAAAGAAGACACTGGAGATTTGGCAGTGGCTTCCTGGCAGGACTCCTTTGTGCTAAAAGATTTTATTAGGCTGAAAACTATAATGTTCATGAAGTCACACAACCAGAGAAGAGTGGGAAAGGAGTGCATTTGTGAAAGCCTTTCCATTCTCCATTCCCTCCCTCCTCCTCTTCAGTACCATTTCAAAGAGGAGGAGGTGATGTTGTATTCCTTGGAGTGCTGTTTAAAGTCAGAAGGAGCAATATTTAAGCACATGGTAGGCCAGCAGCGTTTGAAATCCATGCCTACCCTTTCTGGTGTACTGATATGCCTTTAGGGGATGCTTGCCTGTTTGTAGTTTGTTTTCTTTTGTTTAAGGTTTCAGCTAGTGCATTGACTAATGATTATATAGCAGTAAACTCTCGTCCCTGCTAAATTCAGAGGTAATGCCTCAAAAGCATTTTTCCCCTGTGTGACATAAAACCATAAAAGAACCAGACAAAACCCTTTGAGTAAGAATCATCCTTTGTTTAAGGAAAGAAAAGGCATTCTCTTGATGCCGGGGCAGGCGGGCAGGCGGGTGGGTGCCGAATTCAAATCAAAGATAAAACTAATTGATAATAAAAAATTATTTCTAAAATAAAATAAAATAAGACACAGAAGTTGATCCTTCAGAAGCAACTTTTGGCATTGACATTTTTATTTTGGGGTGTTGTATATGAGTGTGAGAGAGAGAGAGAGAGGAGAGAACATACCACATCAACATTAATTGTGTTGCTTTCGTATTTTGACAGAGATTTTGAAATAGGGTTGAAATAGATTTACTGTAGGTTTGATTTGCATCTCTCCAGTTCATGTAAAACAAACCTGGTGTGACTGAAAGATGCTGCATTTCCACTGGTGTAAAAGGGCAATCATCCAAGATGGTATCTAAATTGGAAGTCTTTCTTTCTGTTATCCATTTCTAGCACATGCATTTTCACTCAGACTGATGTGATATGTATGCTATAGCATTTACTGATATAACAGAAGATAGACCTTTGCTTACTGATAAGTGGTATCTTACTCATTTGACAGATTCATCAAAGCTGTTTTAAAGGGGTTACTTGTGAACTAATTCAACATCCGTCATACGGTTCATAATTTTACTGTTTCCCTTTGTAGTGCTGGTGCTTTGGGAATAAAGTTGCTTGCTGAGGAATGACTGAGGTGGCCCAGAGGTTGGTGAACTGGAGGTCTATTGGCTAACTACAAAGTTTTGCAAGCAAGAATAACATATTTCTCTTTAGGACCGGTATGCAAATATGATTGACTTTTCTTATTCACCAAGGTCCTGGACACTTTATTCCCTCTCTGTTGAGCAGCTTTAGTTCTGGAGCAACAGCAGCAGAACAGAAAACATGTGTAGCATTTTATTGATTCATATAATTTGTAAACTGCTCAGAAGACTTTGTTGACAATTGGCAAACAATGCTGCCAAGAAATATGCAAGAAATAAATAGAAAGATGCTGTCACTAAATAAACAATGGGTAAATAAGATGCCACCAGACTCCTTTAAACCAGGGATAGGCATCCTGTGGCTTTCCAGGTGATGTGGCCTACGGGTCCCATCACCCATGGCCAACAAAGCCAATGGTGAAAAATGATGGGGATTGTAGGCCAAACCATCTGGCAGGCCACAAATTGCTCACCCCTGCTTTAAATATTGTGTGGGGCTCTCAGTTGTGAAGTTCAATTAGATGCTGTTCCAGGGAAGCCTATGCTGATATGGGTTCTATGTGGACACATCTAGGCTGGCTTGTCCTGGAGGAAATGTGGCCATGGGACTCTTCCTGTGCATTACATGCATGAGAAGGTGCGGAAGATGTCAATCCTGCCTTGAGCCGGAGGCTGAAGCACTCAAACTGCATGGCAAGGAAGGTTTAAATGCCTTGCTAAAGACTTTGGCTTGGCTCAGTCTGGCACTTATGTTTTTTGGTCTTCCAGTCTTGAAATGCAATGGCTGAGCCTGTAGCTCTTTACTGATGAATGAACATGGTACCCAGTCAATTTACATATTATAGAAATAAAAGTGCATGGATCAACAATAAAAGAACAATAATAATTAGAAGGAAAAGACTAGGAATAAAAAAGTGGACAGAGATGTTCTAGTTACCTCAAGATACAAATTGCTAATTGCCACTCTATGTACAGATCATTTGACTGAGGGCTGCAGGCATCAACTGTTTCTGATTGTTCCTGGACCAATTCCATTTTGCTGTAGGTGGTAGAAGATCATAGATGGCAGGAATCCTGCTTTTTGATTCCTGCTTGCCTTCCATTGCATCGAGATCCAAGGGTGCTTTGCTTTCATTACCTGTTAAGTGAACTTTAAGCTGTGTGGGAGAAAAAGAGAGATGTCAAACAGCACAGCAAGAGCAGAACAGTGCAGAAAGAATATAGCATTGCTCAGTAATCTCTTGTATAGATAAGGAAATTACTGGGAAATACTATATGCTTTTTTATATAGTAAAAAGGCTATATCATAGGCTATATCAAAATCTTTGTTGGTAAAAAAAGTCTCAGTTATGTATAGCTGTCACAAAATGTGTCCTGTTGGACAACTAGAAACCAAACAATAATTTTAGATATTTTAGAATCTTGCAATAGAATGAATTGCAGGTTGCCAGCATTGCCAACTGTTGTTGCTGAAATCTCAATTAACCTGCAGATCTTAGCCTGTGATGCACAATTTGCTGAAACTGGTGGCAGGCCTGCCTTACCTATGAAGACCAAGCGTGCAGTTTAGACGCACATCTGTATGTTGAGTAAATTACTAAAAGAGCTGATGACTCCCTGAGGAGTGTGTCAATGGACTCTGCGGAAAACAGTCGCAGCCCTATTCGTGCATTGCCCGTGTGTAGGGCTGCCCCATGGTGGAGCCACGGGTTCTGTCCTGCCCTGATGTCACGCCCTGGTGTTGGAACTGCCCCCTAAAGAGGGCGCCCAAAGCAGCTGCTCCTGTGCAGGAGCTCCCACAGGGCAGTGGCGGAGGGGGGAGGGTGCTGTCTGACTCGAGGTGTCCCAGTCGCATGGAGTGAGCAGACCAGGGTGCTGAACCTCTCTGGGCGCAGGCCCCCGAGGGGAATGCTGCAGTCATGGGTGGGTTTGAAAGCAAAAATGGTTCAGCCTGAAGTAGCACCAGAATTGCTTTGAGGTTCCTGGGGGCAGCAGTTTAGACTCAGAGGGGCATTTTCACAGCCCCACCTCAGTCTCCAATCACAGGAGTCCCACACGTGGTTTACCTATGGATGGGGCTGCTCCATGAGCTGATGCATGACTTATGGCGACCCTAAGAATGAATGCTGTCCAAAGGAAGGCTGTGGCGAGGGGATGTCTGTTCTTACCAGGTGATGTCTGATGCCCAGGTAGTGACTGTTGATGGGCAACAGTTCTTATGGTCCTTTGCCTTTAAACTGGAATTAGACACCCCTCCCCCTTCAAATAGAGAATAAGTCTGTCGGCCCTTCAAACAGAGAGCTGCCCTATTGGATGACATTAATATTACATATGGTGAAACTGGAAGCAAGTTTGGAGGGTCGTGCTTGGGTGAACAGGAATTTGTGGCAAGTTAGAAGAATTTAGCTAAGCTTCACTAGACGCAACAGTTCAGAGGTAACTTGGGAGCATCCCATCATGGCAGCAATGAGATTTTCTACATGAGGCTGTTAATCCACCTTACCTCTGTATCTACTCTCCGTTGCATTGCAGAACTGAGATCTGGGCACTACAGAAAGAGTGAATATCCTTTCCTGCTTTTCCTCTGCATGAGCTCTAAATGGCACTGTGACATAAAGGCACAGCACAATTGCACAAGCTGGGTAAAGAGTTTTCTTTTTGTAAATGCTGCTTTTTAAAGTGCTGTTTAAAAACCAAAAAGTGCTGTTTAAAAACAGTAGCAAAACTGAATAAGTGTTAAGTACTTATAAACAACTGGAACAAGTGTCCAGCAAATGCATCATAGGAAAGCTTTGAGGCAATCCTGAGATAAATTTAAAGACTTTGCTAAGATTTACATTTTTTTACTTCTGCTTTCCTGAACTGCATGCTCTCCAGATGTTGGAGTACAACTCGCATCACTGCAGCTGATGAGGGTGGCAAAGATAGCCAACACATATGAGGGATGCCAGGTTGTGGGACCCAGCTCTACATGGTAGAAAAATGCATTGAGGGCCATCAGGAACACTGACCCAAGAGAGTTCTTCTTTCCGTGGACTTTTCTTCTGTTCACATCCCAGTATCTCCCTCACTGAATATTGTATATTCTGCGAGCTGGTAAAATTATCTGTTACTGCTTTCAAATTAAAAGTGGTGCCATTTAGGAAAATGCCAGCTAATCTGGGCCCTAAATCTGCAGCTCTCAGCTTTGCGAGCTGCAACTCCAGCAATGGCTGTAAAGCCTTCGATAAGAAAGGTAAGGAGCAAGGTGCAAGTCCCTCTACGATAACCTCCTGACTCTGACATTATAGGTCTTTCTGCTGGAATTGAGTTCTACATCTTCCTCGATTGGTTATTGTCATGGATGAGTAATGGATGCACCCTCTGGCACTCCCAAGGTGCTAGAGCCAGTCCATCAGGCCATCAAAAAGGCACTGCTGTGAGCTGCAGGGCCAGGCAGATAAAAAGGAAGCTGTTAAAGGTACATGGACCACCGGCAAGTGGATGGAATACCTACAGCTTTACTGAATATCTATTTGAGTATAAGAGCTCCTTGTTCTGATTTGGAGCTCCATTAATCAAACTTCTCCCTTGCTGTACAGCGGGTGTTTAGATAAAACAATAAACATGGGGTGGGGGACAGAGGTGGTAGGAAAGACCTTGGTAAGAAAGCAATGATTTGGATGTAGGTAAAGACATTGATAGGCCTATATCTTTATTTGAATTTTCTAATTGCAAATACACAGCACTGCAATACCTTAAACATATTAGAATGCAGAAAAAATGAGAGAGAGAGAGAGAGAGAGAGGGAGAGAGAGAGAGAGAGAGAGAGAGAGAGAGAGAGAGAGAGAGAGAGAGAAGGAATAGAACTGGAGGAGTTCAGCAAAATTAAAGTGCAGTATGTTTTACACTTACAGCATATTAATTAAAGTATGCACTCCGATACACCTTTAAAAGGGGGAAATTCCTAGAACTGGGAATTGTAGGATTTTTCTGATTAAACATGCAAAAGATTGCACCCTAAGGCTGCAGACTCCTACCCATCTACCTAAGAGGAAGCCCCGTTAAACACAATGGGACTTATCACTGAGTAGATTTTATAGGACTGTAAGTAAAATGGGATTACAAAGTGGGTAGAAAGGTGTATAAGCAGCTCCCAAAGAGATGCATTCGAATTTTGGCTTCATGAAATAGAAACCTAGAATCATAGAACAGCAGAGTTAGAAGAGGCTGGGAGGCCTAAGTTACACCATCCCATTCATCCCATTTGAATGTCACCAATGAGGGAGAGCCCACAACTTCCCCATGTAATAGGTTCCATTCTCATACTGCTCTGACAGTGAGGTAATTCCTCCTGGTGTCTCGTCTAGTCTAGTCTAAATCTGATTTCTTTTAACTTAAGCCTGCTAATTTCTGTGTTCTGCACTCTGGAATGGACGAGAAGAAATCTTGTCCTTCCTCTTTGTGACAACCTTTCAGGTACTTGCAGAATACTCTCTCAGTCTGCTCTTCTTGAGGCTGAACATGCCCAGTTCCCTCGATCTTCCCTCACAGGGCTTTGTCTCCAGTCCCTGAATCATCCTTGTTGCCTTCCACTGTATCCTTTCTAGCTTATCTGCATCTTTTTAAAACTTAGGCTCCCAAAACTGGACCTGTACTCCAGGTGAGGTCTGACTAGTGCGGAGTGCAGTGGAACTAGTACTTCACATGTTCCGGAAGTGATGCCTGTGTTAATGCAGCCCAAAATAGCAATTCCCCTCTTTGTAGCTGCACGACATTGCTGGCTCCTGTTGAGCTTGTGATCTACAACTACCGCAAGATCCTTCTCCTTTGCAGCATTGTTGAACCAAGTGTTGCCCACCTGGCAGTGGTGCATTTGCTTTCTTGTTCCTAAGTGGAGGACTTGGCATTTGTGCCCACAGAATTCCACTCTGTTGCTCTCTGCCCAGCATTCCAACTTATTACGATCACCCTGTACCTTATCTCTTTCTTCCAGGGTGTTTGCTATCCCTCCCAACTCTGTGTCATCGTTAATGGAAATGCTGAAAAGTACTGGTTCCATTGGTCGCCTCTCCCCAATTTGAGAAAGAAACATTGATGAGCATTGATGAATTTTAGCAAGCTCCTAAGGGAGTCTTACCAATCTGGAGTTCCCTAGATCATGATATGGCTGATTTCAGATGGGAGGGGGATTGGCCAGAGGCACAGTGGACTGGTTCGGACATGTGCCAGGATATACCGAAGCCTTGAGCTTGGGCAGTCAGTCTACCTTCATATCACCACCTCCTCCTCCTCCCCCCATTTTGCACATCAGTGCTGAAGATCTTCAGGGTTTATTAGTCACAGTGCCCTGTTCCATTCAAGCAAGGAAACCGGGACCATTTGATCTGACATTTGTTTAAGATTGTAGTTTGTTCTGGTTTTGAAAGGCAAGGCAAAACAAATGACCAGGGTTTTGGAGCTGCTGATTGGCAACTCCAGTTGCTGTACAAAAATAACAATTGTTAAGTCGATTGCAGAAAGCAAACAATGGAATGGGATAGTCACATACAGATACAAGTTTAGAAATAATTCTCATAATTTAAATAGAAATGCAGTACTTGGCACCATGACATCAAAATGTTTGGCCAGGTCACCTGTGTGCCTTGCACACTCTGCTGCCCAGGTGCTTCTGTTGGGTGAATTCAAGGCCCAGCTTATCCTTCTAATACTTCTTTAAGTTTGATCTGGATTGATCTTTGATTTGGACTGGATGGCCTTCTGAATAATCTCTAGTTAATAGAATAGAATAGAATAGAATCGAATCGAATAGAATCGAATAGAATAGAATAGGAGTTGGAAGAAGCCTATAAGGTTATCAAGTCCAATCCCCTGCTCTGCTTCTCCATGTAGTCACCCATCCATCTACCAACCTGCACCTTTCCAGCTTAGCAAAGGTGACTTGAAATGCTAGCTCCATGTACAGCTAGGTAGGCAGGACAATGTATACCTTCAAGATGGAAGACAGCCTTCTGTAAAAGAGGACATCCCGGTCACCCTACCCTACCCTACTACTCAATAACCTCCTTTCAAGCTAAGACTAAGGACTTCTAGGGGGATGTCTCAGCTGTCCGTGCCGTTACACGGACTACTAACTTGGAATCACATGGTCATACCATGAGTATGAAACATAACTTACACATTGCTACTACCATTTGTATTTTCACAGCAACTTCCAGTGTGGCTAAAACAGTGGCACTGTTCACCACCCTGAGACACTGTAGAGGGCAGGATATAAAAACTTGAAACCAATCAATCAAAACAGCCAGGCAACCTGCCTCCCTCCCCCACTACCACCCATGAGGATCTCAGGTGGAGGTGCTGGTCCATGTTACTGATGCTTCCATTGCCATCCCAGAATGGTTGGAAGACCATGAACTGTTCCCAACCATTTGAGCTGGGCCATTGTCAGAAAAGATGGAATGGTCATCCTGTTGCTTTTCATTCCTAAATGGAACACCGTAACTGAGATATAAAATTGCCTCTATGTATGTATGTATGTATGTATGTATTTATTATAGAACATCAGTGTAAAACCTCAGGCTTCTTATAAGCACAAAAGAGTCCCTATTGTTCTCAATTAAAAACATTTTGCGTATGTCACTTCTTTCACTGCATTTTATTTATATGCTAAATGAAGAAGAGTGTATATAAAGCATAAAAAATGCTTTATATACACAGATAAATGGAATGCCTACCTCTCCCACTCTGCACAAGCACTGAAGAGTTGTTCCACATTTGCTGCAGAGAAACTAAGTTCTTATTTGGAAAAAAGATATAAGAAGGATATATTTCTGTTTCGCCATCTCAGGCTGCTGCATTCCCTAAAGTGTATCCCCATCTGCTTTTGGGAGCTCTCATTGCAATATGCAGTGATTGCAGGATAAGCACAGCATTTTCCTGTCAATACTTTCCTATTAGCCTCCTGGATCCATACATCATCGTCTTGCTGGCCTGCAGTTTGCTTATCTTTGTCTCGGAGGCTGCCTTTGATTTATCTAACGCCCAGGTTAATGAGGCATGGAGCCCAGGGTGGCTCCAAGGATAATGCACTCTGGTATAAAAATGCTTAAGGAAGGGATCAAGTGATAATCCATTCTAGACTAAAAGGCCTACCTCTTCGACAAATGTTGTATTTCTTAATCGCTAAACTAAGAGTATAATAGCTGCCCTTTAAGCCACCATCATTCATTAAAAAAAAGATATACATGGAGCTCTCAAAAGTTAGGGGAGGGGAAAGAAACAGCTGAAAATTAGGTTTCAATTTAAGCTTTATATATATATATATATATATATATATATATATATATATATAAAAAAAAAAGAGGTCCATACCTTAAGAACAGTTATCATCATTATATGATAGTGTTCTTATGCAAAAATAAGTTAGCTTTAATATTTAATTTACAGTAATAGTTTTTTATTCCCTCCCTGGGACCTGTTTTTCTAAAGACAAAAAATAACAGAAGCCAGAATGTTACTTTGCAAGGATAAATCAAGTTAGCTATTTCAATAATTGAGGCAATTACAAAGTGTATATAGTGCAAAATGTACCTAGTGGTTAGGGGTTGTTTAATTAACACAAACATTTCAATATGAACAGCAAGTGTAGTGTGTTGGTATTGCACAAAAGCATGGTTAAAAATGCATCCTCAGACAGTTACACCTGTCTCACTCTCCAGCTAGTGGGCAAGGCTAATCTACCTTTACATCCCACGTCTGCTACTTGCTGCTAGATGCTGGGACATTTGAAATAACTTCTGGCTGATTCTGTAGGTAGGTCCTGAAAGCTATTACCATGTTCCTGTAATATAATCTGGATAAGTCTCTGCTTTTCCTGGCTTTGCTTTATCTTTTACATTATGGATCTGCAAAGAGGAAACATCTCCCGTGGGAAAGAGATTCCTTGCCGATGACACCCAAGGGAAGAGATTTTGCTTATTTTTCTGAGATATCCAAACATGCATGCAGAGCTTTTACCGCCCCTGGTCCATTCCAGCCCCTAAGGGCTTGACCTAGGTAATCAAGTCCCTTACTGGTCACTAACCTACATTATTGAGATCCAGTTCAGATTTTAATGACATGGCATTGTTACGGATGGTTATTGAGACATAAATGATCTTCCCATAGGTTATTTAAAGCACATGGGGAGTCCTTAGCTTTGAGTGGGAATGAGCTATTGATTATCTCAGCAATTAAGGAAATAAATCTTTGCATTTGTATTCAAGCTGAAAAAAAATCCACTAAATGGTGATCAGAGAACCCAAACTGTAGCAGATTCCTTGGGTATCAAAGATACCCTTATGTGCCACAGTGTTACACTGAAAGAGCCAACTGATGACCTGGACACTGGATCTAGACCTCCGATTAATTTTTTCTGGTTCCCTTCCCATTATCAGATTTTAATCCCAGTGGGCTAAAACATTTGCCCACAGTTTCACTTATAAGGAAAAGGAAAAATGTGTTGTAAATATTCGACATTTAAATGCTGTATCGCTCTTCTGATTTTGGGCATAACACAAGCACTTCATAACCAGGAAACCTGTTAAATATTAAATTAATGTTCTTTCAGAGGCAGATCACCCATGAAGTGGTCTGTCTGTGCCATCAAGAATATTTCTGTTGCTTGTACTGCTGCAAGAATAACGGAGTGTCCCTGAAAGTTAGAGATACTGGCTACCCCTGGCCTTGTGCAACAAGCCTCCTTTATGCATGGTGGTTGTCTTCTCAGGACTGTCTTCAGGTTTGAGCTGGCCCTGGCCAAGCTGCCCTCTAGTGGATTCCCCCCTCTTGGCCAGCCCAGGTGGGCTTGCGCACCCTGGAAGTGAGCAACAGAACTCCAACAGAACAGCCCCTGGGAAATGGAAATAATCTCTGTTTGAACATGCCACAATGCCCCTTACATAGAGGACTGCCCTCCTTTTTGAAGGCATCATCTATTTGAAGAGCTGTCCAATGAAAGTATAAAGATAAAGAACCATCAGATTCTAGAGCTGGGCTTTATGGTTGCTCATCCTGGAAACAAGCTGAGATGAATCACTGAAAAAGAGAACAAAGATTGAAATAACATTTGCATGTGTTGTTTTATGTGGACAGAAGCACTTTTAGAAATACCATTGTAGAAATACAACAGATCTCACCATAGCAGGCAAGACTGTGACCTGTGCCTTCAGCTGCCCAGGTGCTGATGGGCAGCCTAGGTCCTGGTGCTCCCTTCTTATGGATTTGGAACAGACAACTGGGGACTTCCTCTCTGAAGCAGAAAACATGGTCTCCAACTGGATAGGATTGCAAAGTGTAGGAGTCAGCCGAAACTAAGCATGCAGACTAAAGCAGGCGTGGCCCAAGGTATTTGGGAGCCTGAAGTGCAAGATGGTGCCCACCCACAAGTCCTTGCATACCAGGAGTGGGCAACTTGGGTTCCTCCAGATGTTTTGGCTTACAAGCCCCATCAGCCCTGGCCTGAATAGCTAGGGGTGAGGGGTAATGGGAGTTGTAGGTCAGAACATCTGGAGAGCCACAAGTTGTCAATGGTTGCCATAAGACAGCATCCTCCTCTGCTCCTGATGACCACAGGCTAGAATAGGGGTCCCCAGATCTGTGCCGACCTTGCTGCCACTCCTTGCCCCAGCATCTGCCACCCAACCAGCCTGTCCCACTTCATCTAAGGGTAGGTTTGGTTCTGGAACAAAGCCAGCTCCCCGCTTCAGATATCTTCACATGGTGAAATTGTCTCCCTTTGGTGTGGGATGCTGGGTCCAAGCCAGGGATCATAAATAGCACCTGAAACCATGGGTCTTTCACTGGTGGGTCAGAATCAAGAGGCTGGCCATCAATTGGTTCACACAGCAATACCACTATCAAATGTATGTTAAAAAAAGTGCATCTCCCACATGCATGTTTGAACTAAATGTGGGCCGCAGGTCTGCAAAGGCTAAAGAATGAGTATTATCTAAACTCCACAGCAGCCCGCTCAGACGGTGAGGCACAGTGACTTGCTCAAGACCAACCAATAAGCTTCCAAGGCTTCCTAAGACATTTCTAAGCATTCTATTTCCTGTTACCAAATCCAATGCTCTGTCCTGTTGTATACCAATACTTTAGTAGTATACACTACCCTAGTGAGGACTCACGTAGTCCAGTCAGTCCCCGATTAACACAACTGGAGGCCCTGGGCTAGGAGACCTAAGTTTGGGAGGCCCAAACGTAATAGCGTCTGATCACAAGAAACAAAACTTAATTCTCTTCTTTATCTACTCAGAGTAAGTGGAATATTGGTGACATTTTAGCATTAATAAAAGGTTTTTTTTATAAATTTATAACCTTTAATAAGTTTACAAAAGCATGGAATTAATGAAGATGTCCACACAGAAAATTCATAGGGGAATCATAGCTATGTTAGAACATTACACTATATACAACATCAGAGCAGTTTCTTTCAATCTGTTTTCAATGCAAACTTATCAGTTCTATCACTGAAATCAATAAGTTGCAGTTTATAATTTTCTATGCAGAGAATGCTTAGATCAGACAACTGATCTTGGGACATTGTTGACCGTAGATCATTATCCTTTTTAATCTAGAAAATTATCTTTTGCCTAGGTATGCCCTTGATTTTTATCATTACAAATGAAATGCTAACTTTTAAAAAATTGGCGGTTGATCACTCCCCCCAAACCTGTAGTTATAAGGCCCTGGGCTGCAACCCACTCAGCCCAAGAGTAAAATGGGCCCTGACTCCAGTCCTGTCTTTTGAATGTGGCAGGGAGTCTAGATGGAAAAACTTGAAAGAGTGAAATTGAACCAAACCAGACCCCACTTTCCACAGGTTATGAAAATGGATCTGTTGAGGAAAAGAGTCAGAAGTGACTGCAGCATTATTTGGCAGCCCTAGGTAGGTGTTTGTGCAGAGAGAGGAGCATTTCACTGAGGACAGAAAGCTGGTTTAGAGAAAAGCAGGTGTGGGGAGGGGCTCTGCAGAGAGGATGGGGCCCATTTCCAAATGGTTCTATTGAGTTCTGTGGAACCATGTGAATGGGCTGCAGAGCGGGACATTGGGGGTAGTGGTGGCAGCCACCCACAGGTCCGCTGCATCCCCCTATCAAGTGGGAGTGGAGTCCTGGGCTGGGGAGCAAAATATGTCCCTCTTTCTGTCTTAGCTCAGCGAACTCCACTGCTTCCTCAAGGCCTGTCCTAAGCCTAGAATTGAGCCACAGCGGGCAAGTACTTAAAATACGTGGTCCACAGTTGGGAGAAAAGAAACCCCAGTCTCTCAGATGCTGGTGACCAGAGTCAGGAGGAGATTGGCTTGCCCTCACTTGATGCCCCCTCTCCATGTCGTCTCCGCGGTGAAAAACAAAGCAGGACATTCCTGCCATCCCATGGCCCAGCTGCCACCATCATGCATCTGGTACAATATGTTCTCTATATCTGGAGATGCAATGCAACCTCTGCATGAACCCTGTAAGATCTGGCCCCTGCTCCCTGCTGCACCATGCAGTCATCATAAAGAGAGGCTTTTTTCCTAGTGTGTAGCAATGTATGGTTTCCTTGCAGTTCCCATCAGTTACAGCTCGCCTTTCAGCTGGGAATCTGTGTGATGCTAAAAAATATGGACGTCCAGTTCCCCGTTCCACCCCCCTCTGCCTGCTTCTGGCAGGTGTGTGCTAGACAGTGGCTGCTAAATACTTTGTAATTAGTATGCCTGGGAGCAATCACTGTCATCTTACATCTGTAACTGGAGCGAGGGCACTGTTAGCATGACTCTGCTCATTTCTCTAACGTCCCAAGCCTATAGACCTATACAAGGCAGCCTGAAGGATCAGCGTTTGATGCGTGAACCACAGGCAGACCTCAGAAATGTATCTCATTATCTTCGTATCTAACTGTACTCTTATAGCAAGATGCATTATTCATAGATAAAGGGTACATGGAGTGGAGGAAATGGGGAACTGCTATTCAGGGATAGGACAATCCTACATGTATTGTCAGCCATAACGCTCAGCAATTATTTGCCTAGCTCTCTCTAACCTGTACTAAGTAGTTGCATGTTGGTGTCGTTTCACAAGTTTATACATTGCAGCTGGTCTGTTCACCATCTGGCAACATCAGAAGCCTCTGTGAGTGAGTGGCCCTGAAACTGAGCTGGAATGCAAATTTGTGCTCCCTCCTGCCCTATTTTGGTGATACCGTGCTTCGGCCTCGTTGACGTGCATAAATGGCCACTCTAATGGAAGCACCAGGTGTCAGTGCTTTTGCATGGAGGCTTGAAATCCAGACTGGACTCCCACTTTGGAGCCACTGAGGTCAGAATTGTCAGGATCTGTGTTGTTTGGGGCTTCCTGGCAACTCTGCAGCTCTATTGGCTCAGTTGGATGCTTGCAAAATGAACTCAGAAGAAACATAGCAGACAGAAGACAAAGAATAGGCTTCTGGAGCTCAACCCTGAACAAAATGTAACCCGGTGTTTTGGATAAGAAATTGAAGTCAGTAAAGGAAAGGGATAACCTCTTTCCGGAAGTGTTAAAAGTATGAACTATGTCACATTAACATAAGCAAAAGTGACAGAAGAATCCAGGAAGGATATTCCAGAACCCAGATATCATACCATGCAATGGCAGGCCAATAATGGGGTGTGTCCCCTAACCAGGGAACATCTATGTTGGGCGCCACATATGGCTAGATCTGATACGGAGACAGATGGGGCAGAGTCATCTTTTGAAGCAAATGTCTCCCAGGTGCCCTCATGTCAGACCCCATCCCAAGAACACATTCTACTTCCCTTGATCACCAATAAAATGGATTCCTCCAGAATATGATCTCATTTATACTTATTTTGCAACTTAAATAAACTTTAAATAAACATGCTACACAAAATCTTGCAAATATTAAGAGCTCCCATTCTTACACAGCAACTCACTCCCAGTACTTGAGTATGAGGAGTTGCAGATTAGGGGAGAGGGTGGCCTCTTCACAATCCCCCGCAAAAGAGGACAAACTTGGATAACGTGTGCATAACATGTACAGATATAGGTTCATATGCATATGTGTAAATTTAGCAATAATTGCTAGAATTAATATAGAAATGCAATATATCTCCACATAGCGGAGAAGGGTGCCCAGGTGACCTGTGTTTGTGCTCAGCCTGATATCCAGGTATTGAGTGATGAAAGGCAACTTTAAGGCCTCTGCTGTTCCTCCTAATGGATCTTTGATTTTAAACCAGACTTAGATGGGGCACCCTCCAAACAGAGGACTCTTTCAGACAGAGCGCTGTCCCCTGCCAGCTCTCTAAAATAAAGTCTGTCCTCTTTAAGACAACCTGACCACCTGACTGTGCTCCAATGGGGCAAAGCTCAAGGAACCAGGCTTCAGGTTGGGTGTCAGGAAGTACTTCCACGGGCAGGACCCCGAGGGTGTGGAATGGGCTTCCAAGGGAGGTGGTTGAGGCCCCATCAGTGAGGGTGTTCACGGAAAGATGGAACAAGCACATGTTGGGGATTACATGAGCAGAGCTGGCTGGAACCAGGGGTCAAATGAGATGGCCCAGGAGGCCCCTTCTGACTCGCTTTGCTCTATGTTTATATAAGTCTTTGTTGAATGTCCACTTAAAATACACGTGAGTGTGACTTCGTTGCTCCCTGAAAGGCTGACCTTCTATACTTCAAAGGCAGAGGCAGCAAAAAATAAGGAACGTGGGCTCACGCTGCCTCTCCAACATTGTATACTGCTGTGTATCCCATCTTGGTATTCTGTGTTGATGATACGGTGCTTCTCATGCTGCATCACATTTTTATCTCTTTTGTAGTTCAATATTGGTATAAGTTCATCTTTTTAAAAATCTCTTTCATTTTGTCTTTTCCTTTATTATTCCTTTCTTCTTTGCTTGAACTCCTGCTTTTAAGCCATCTTTAATTCTTCACTCTGTGTGCTCAGGGGAGATCCTGCACTTTAAGAACACTTGACATTCAGGAAAATACACTTAATATATAGTTCTTAAAAATCAGTGGTGACATAATATTTACAGCCCAAAGGCCAAACATTTGGCGTTTCTTTATAAAGACCTGTCTTCTGAGAATGGCTGTGTGTTGCTAAGGTGTAGACATCGGAGAATGGTAACAACGCAGTTTTAAACTCAATGGGCTTGAATAGGCTCCAACAGCATCAAGTGAAGGACTAGGTTCTTTTCTGCCTTTTCTATAAGAGGAATGGAGAAGAGCACCCACATTTGATGTAAAACTAGGATTTAAGCATGATTGTCTGGTATAAAATTCATCTCCTTTATACCAGGCACATTTTACAATAAAGAGACAAATATGAGGTGCCTGCAAAAGTTTCATTGCTTACTTTCCACTCCTTTTCAAATGACTATTCTTGATCTTCTCCATCCTTTTATGGAACCTATGCATGGGCCAATCTAGGCTGCACAATCTAGGGATCTACATCCCATGGTGAGTTTCACATCTCCTGGTCTTACCATTTAAAACATTCTTTCCCAACCTGGCGCCTACTCAATATGTTGGGCTGAAACTCCCATCACCCCCAGTCATCTGGAGGGCACTAGGCTGGAGAAATGCTTTAGAACAACTCACTACTGGAGCTGCGGAATATCAGATCATGGGATTTCCTAGCTGGCAATTCACATGGACTTTGTTCGCCAGGAAGGATCATTGCTGCATGAAGGGCCCAACTTGTATCCAAATGGTTCTGCACCCATTGTGGCCCATTCATCATTTCCATATTCTACTAGATAAACAGCAGGCCAGACCCACGACATTTTGCTGCCTAAGGCAGAGAAGGTCCCCACCACCATCAATTCCATGAGAAGGAGCTAGTTGGACCAGCTGCTGAAACCATTTCAACTCTGCCAATGGGATGGCATCTGGCACAGCAGACACGGAAAGCAAGCTAACCCAGGATGCACGGCAGGACACACAGATCTGTCCTTAAGCACCTTGCTGCCACTTCCTCTCCCCCAGCATCTATTGCCTGAGGCAGGCACCTCTCTCTATCTAATGGCAGAGCAGGGCCATACGAGAGTGTGCCTTTTTGCAAGCTGACCTTCTGTTGCAGCCATCCTATGTGAGCAGAAGGTTCAGTGCTCTGTCCTGCAAGAAGCACTTGCCATTTTGTTGATACAGAGACACAAATAACATATTAGAAATACGAGTTAAATATGCTTCCGCTGGAATATTTTAGCCTTGCTAGATTAATTTTGGTTGGGGAACCAAAAAGGAAAAAAATACTGCTAGGCATTTATTTCCTCATTAGAAAGAGTATTAAACATCCAGGGAATACAGTGTCATTTGGTTTGTACATTTGACCTCTCCTCATTATTAGTTGCTCTTTACTAAATCAGCAGAAAGAGATAGGTCGGTAATGACTATAACCAAGCTAATAATAATTGTAAGGGCCAAACATGGTTATTGATGTTTGAGACGTAATTTCATATATGCTGTTCCTTGGTCACTGAATCGGCAGCAGTGATAGTTTTGTTTTTAATTATTGGGGTTTATTCTCTTCATTATTGGGAATGAACTCTCTTTGACCTGTCATTTGCCATTCTACATTGGACTTCTCCCTCTCAGTAGTTAAGCAAGATACCCTTTTGATATTGCAAAGGGGGAATGCAATGAACTATTACAGTGTGATTCTGAACAAGGCTTACATTTCACTGCTCCAAAAGGATGCATAAAAATAACGATGAAAGAACATTAGGGAGAAAATATTGATCTACAAATGGTAGATTTTTTTTTTTCTTTTTGAACCAGCCAGATTGTCTAGGAGTCAGCTTCGAAGGAGAAAGGGATGGAGACTAAACATACCAGGGAGAATAGATATCCTATTTTCTGTTCTTAATTTGATCTCTCTTTCCACCTCCCACCACTTCCTTTCAAGCTGTACTTAGTTGAGAAATGCCACCGCTCAACCCTACTGAGCTTGCGAGTGCTTTCCTGGGTCACGTGATTAGGGACCAACAGGAAGAGGAAGGCATAGCCAGGTTCTACATGCAGAAAAGTGCCTGAGATGGAAAAAGTACCAGGGACTAGGCCCAGTTTTTCATGGCATCTGTATTTTTGCCTCCCTACAGATGCAGAAAAGGCAAAGATTTTTTTTAAAAAGTTTCCATTATAATAATCTCTGTTTGCAGCATTTCTCATGTTGTCTTTAGCTTTTCCAGCATTTATATTTCTTATTTATAGTTTCCAGAAAAACAGGAGTCAGGATTTATCTTATTGTTGTCAATGGCATCCAGGTTGATTTTTTTAAAAAATGTTTGGAGCAGAAAGAAGAAACATTGCAGATGTGGTAACATTATTAAGAACCATTACTGTGGAGATCACAAATGTAGGTCAAGTCCATCTCACACTTTGCAGAAATGTTAGCCCTGGATGATATGATATGCACGCTCAAGCCCTGTCTGCACTATTACATCCCATTCTAGCCAATCAATAGCTTGTGCAGAGTTCAGGGGCATTCTGCACCCACCAGGTAATGCTCTGGGGATATGTTCCATTTGAAGCTCTGAACATGAGCACAAACATTAGTGCATGTCCACTGAAAATATTTACAAATTGCCAAACATTTGCTCACATTCAGCTCATTCCCAATTCTCATTCTGATATGTGCAAATCTCTTAATTTTAAACATTTCTTCCATGGAATGAATCAGCCCCACTTTAATGTATTGAGGACAGTGAGTGCTGATATGAGTCTGATGTTCTGGAACATTGCTCATTTGCCCATCCCCAAATTATGTAGTTGGGGTACACAACTGCAAACTCCATAGACCACTGGAATAAATTCTTTACTGGCTCTCCGCACATTTTCTTGAGAAAAACCAAGATGGTCCAATTAATCTTGAAAAGATACTTGTGCATGCTGTTTTTCCCTCCACCAAGATCTTTGCTAATTCAGAACCAAACAGAACGAATGAAGGGCACAACACTCTTGGAAGTCCCTTACTTTTCAGTGGAAGGATCTAGATATGTTTGTATGTTTAGTGCTTAATCTGGTCTGGACCTTGCTGCAAGTCGAAGGCAGGCACTTAACCTCAAACTATCCTTCACAACATTCTGCACATCCATTCTGTGGTAGGCCTGCTGAAATTGTGACCCATCAAATCAAACACAATGCACTAGTCATATCTGGAGATGTACCCATAGGGGAAAAGATGATGCAGATTTGCATATTCTAAGTTACACATATAGATGCAAGTTTAGAAAGAATGGGCTGAATCAAATGAATGGACAGAAGCTGAATTCCAAGCCTCCTCCTTTCCCTGACAGCTCCTCCAAGCTCTTAAAAATGCTACATCAAGAGTCAGGAAATCCTGCTGAATGGCGTAAGCCATGCAGCATGAGGGAGGGGAGAAGGATCCCACATATAGGGTGGAGAGACCTCCCATGAGGGAGCCATTCCTTAGGTGGAAGGTTTCTGTAGCCACTGGATCCAACCCAGTGCCTATAATTTAAGCAGAAATACATCTCATCAGAGCAGGGAACACTGCCTCCAGCTGACCTGTGTTCCCAATCCGTCTGCTGTCCAGGTTCTCACAGTCAGTGAGCAACTTCAAGGCCCCTCCATTCTCTCCCACGCTACAGTTCTTTACCTTTGAGCTCAACTTGGATCAGGCATGTCTTCAATTAGAGGATACCTTCAAACAGAGGCCTCTCCTCTGACAGCCCTTCAGACAGAGGACTGCTGTTAAGCAGGGTATGCAGCCATCCCAGACACCAGGGGCCTGATATGATGTGGATTCTGCCCTGAGAATACAATGCCACCACCTGGAAGGCCATGAGAAGTGGACATTTAACAGGGTAACATAAGTTGTGTAGGCTTCATGTTGTTCTGGAAATCAGTGAGTAAGGAACGATAGTAAAGCTCTCCTCATTGCTTGTGCAGGTAGCACATATCATGTCTCCAAACCTACTCCACATACCTTTGAAGGCTGCAGACAGTGGACAGACACAGTTGCAATAATTGGGACAGTGAGGGAGGGGGCAGGGACAACAGGGAAGAAACCCAAACACTGCCATGCCATGGCTGCTTCTTAATGAGTGGCTCTGCTGATGTAAAATGACCCCTGATTTCCTAAACACACACAGCAATCTAATTTGAACCTGTGTGCCAATTACAGGCCTCTGCGGAGCACTTTGCTGTGAAACAATCAAGGCACAATAGGATTAGAATGGTGTTGGAGGGAGACCCCAGGGAAGGACGGATGCAAGCGAGACTGCAGGCAACTTCCTCTCGATTCTCTACAAGCAACATTGATGGCCACCTCACCAGCACCTTGCGATTGTTCCCATAAATCCACAGCAGAACCGGCAAAGGAATAGACTATAAGCCAGTTATCATCTCCGGCACCGGCCTTGCCTTAGGAAAATGTCTGTGGGCATCCTCACAGGTTTTGATGCAAACGAAGAGCAGTCATGCAAGGCAGGAGGAGACATTTTTTACTGTGAACAGAAACTGAGGTTTGGAGACAGCGCCCGATTATTATGGCATCAGTGGCTTATTTTGAAAGCTAATTGGCATGTTACCATTGATGCATATTTGCATTCTGTATATGAATTTTAAAAACAAACACCCCCTTGTCCCCCAGTTGTGTGAGCACTCGGTCTGGGTTGGAACTGCATAGAAGTGAAGGAGAGGGTTAACTCTTAACCAAACCTGTATGTGTCCCGGAAGGAGAGCTGTTACTGGAGCGGCCAACAGCGGTTCCCTAACAGGGCAAACAGCAGCTTTAGGAGGGTTTTCACTGGCATTGCAACATATAGCATGATAGAATAGAGTTGGAAGGAGCCAGAGGGCATCTTGATTTATACATTACATTTATTCCCTGCCCTTCTTCTGAAACTTGCTTTTTCCTTTGTCAGTATTGTAAAACCTAGGAAATTCGAACACCTCTCCTTCTCCCCCACCACTTTCAAGAGGGTGCTAATTCAGCCACCCCCAGCCCAGACCCTCCAGGTGGGTTGCACTGCCCTGGCTGGAAAAGAAATCCTTTCTTCCTCCTTGAAGCAGCCTTTCAAGTACTTGAGGAGGGCCTGCCTCGTTCCCCTCAGTCTTCTCTTCTGGATGTGAAACAGTTCTGCCCATTTCTCCTTATAGAGCTTTTCCTCCAGCCCCTGGATCATCCATGTTGCCTCCTCTGAACCCTTTCCAGCTTGTCTGCATCTTTCTTCAGCTGTGGTGCCCAGAACTGGGCACAGTACTTCAGGTGAGGCCTAACCCAGTGCTAGTACTCTATGGGAGCTAGTACTCTATGGGATTTGGAAATGGTAATTCTGTTAATGCAGTGTAAAGTAGCATTTGCCCTTTTGGCGGCCGTATCACACTGTTGACTCATTTTCAGCCTGTGAGCTACAATTCCAAGATCCTTCTCACTGGTACTATCGTTGAGCCAAAGATTTCCCATCTTGCTTTCTTTTTCCTATGTGCAGAACTTGGCATTTGTCCCAACTGAATTTCATTCTGTTGTTTTCAGCCCAGCACTCCAACTTGTCAAGACAACCCTGAATTTTCTTTCTGTCTTCCACGTATTAATTATTCCACCCAGTTTGGTGTCATCTGCAAATCTGATAAGCATTCCCTGCACTTCCTCATGCAGGTCATTAATGAAAATGTTGACGAGTGCTGGGCCCAGGATTGAACTCTGCAATACTCTACTTGTAACCTCGCTTCAGTTTGAGAATGTGCCATTGATGAGCACTCTTTGAGTCCAATTTTGCAGCCAACTGTGGATCCACCTGATAATTCTTCCATCAAGCCCACTTTTAAGCCATTTTGCTAAGCAGGATATCATGGGGCACTTTGTCAAAAGCTGTGCTAAAGTCTAGGTAGATCATGCCCACAGCATTTCCACAGCATTTCCACAGTCCATCAGGGAGGCTACCCAATAAAAAATGAAATCAGATGAGTCTGGCAGGATTTTTTCTTGAGAAATCCATGTTGGCTTCTAATAATCACTGCATTGTTTTCAAGGTGTTTTCAGACTGACTCAGTATTTTCCTGAGGATTAACTGGTCTACAGTTCCCAGGTTCTTCTTTTCTTCCATTGAAGATAGAAGCAATATTAGCCCTTCTCCAGTCATTTGGCACTTCCCCTGTCCTTCATGATTTCTCAAAGATAATAGACAGCAGTTCTGAGAGTTCTGCTAGCTCCTTTATGACTCCAGGATGGAGTTCATCAAACCCTGGAGATTTGAATGTATTTGACCCAGTTAGATGATCCTTAACCATTTGCCTATGAGCTGCCACCCTGCTTGTACTTCTCCTTCATCAGAAAGGACATGCATCTTCTTTGGGGAGAAGACCAAGCAAAAGTAGGAAGTGATGACAAAGAAAAGTCAGAAGTGGTCATGTTGCCACCCGCATTGAACAGGTTAACCCCCATTTCTTTCCCCTGTCTTTTGCTTAGGACATATATAAAGAAGGCCTTTTTGGTGCTTTTAGCATGCTTCACTAGCCTCAGTTCATTCCCAGATTAGCTTTCCTGATGCCATCCCTGCAATTCCATGCTTACCTTTCTATATTCTTCTGTATTTTTAGCCTGGCCTTCCTTCCACTTCCTATTTATGTCAGTCAGCTGTAAGCTTTTTGTGAAGCCATATGGGTGTCTTCTGTTCTCTTGTGCCCCTTTCCTTGTTGAAAATGTGTGCAATTGTGCCTTTAGAATTTCATTTTTTAAAAATCCACAACCACTCCTTTCCTCAGGAGAGTCACTTGCCATGGGAATTTTCTTCTCAATGTTATTTTATTGAGTTTTATTGAGTTTATTGAAATTGGACATTTCTAAAGTCCAGGGTGCATGTTTGTCTACATTTGACTTTTGCTTCCTTTGGAGTCAAGAATTCAAGTATGGCATGGTCACTTCCCCCCAGAATTCCCTTTGTTGCCACTCTGCCTTCTAGGTCTTCCCTGTTGGCTACTATCAAGTCAAAGATAGTTGTTCCTCTTGTTCCTTCCTCCACTTTGTGTTGGAGCAAGTTATCAGCAAGACGTGCTAGGAATTTCTCGCAGGGGCTGTGTTTGGCACCACTTGTCTCCAAACAGATATTAGGGCGAGGCAGTGGTGGCAGTGGGTGTGGGTCCGCCGCCCCCAGCCTGGCCACCCCTAGGCTCACATAATTAAAAATAGATTTTAAAAGTTATATTTTTGTTACCTTCCATCCTTTCTTTGTCTTTGTCTTCATCTTCGTCTCTCTTTCTCTTCCACCTGCCTCTCTTCTGTTTCCCGCTCCGTATTCCCACTCTGTATATGCGTGCCATGGGCGTGGGGGGAGAGCCAATGCACACACAGTTGAGCTGTTACAATTTGGGCATGTGCTGGCTCTCTCTCTCTGCTCATTTTTAAAGAATGCCTGCGCTGGCTCAGAGCTTTTGGACTGGCTTGGAGATTGTTTTCTCTGAGTGAGTCCAAAACCTCTGAGGCGGGCTGGATAATGGGCATGGTGGGCCGGATGTGGCCCATGGGACCTAGTTTGAGGACCCAGGCTGTAGGGCATAAAAGGACAGAAAAAAGGCCTAGAACTCCCAGAATTCCCAGTTCAATCCTATGTATGCCTACTTAGAAGGAAGGCCACTGAGTCCAATGGAGATTACTTTCAGGTAAAGGTGTATAAGATTATAGGCTTTTCGTATGTATTGCATTTCTTTACTGCCCAATAGTCCAAGTTCTCCACAATGTATACAAAGAGTAATTTTTTTAAAAGTACAAAATTATATGTAGTTTTACAAACAAACAAGCATAAGCAAACAAAACAGATGTGCGTGTGAATAATTTTAAATAATCAACAATAGGAAAATCAGTCACCAGCGCCAGGCGAAGAGCTTTTTATTCAAGCATCATTTTAACTGTTAATGTTATTTTTATTTTAAAGTTTTTTGGCCAGGGTGACTTATTTTATATAGTTATGTGTATTTTATATTGTTATTTAAGTATTTTAATTTATTTATTTGTAAGCTGCCCCGAGGCTTCGGCGAATGGGGTGGCCTAGAAATTTTCTAAATAAATAAATAAAATAAATAAATGGTTACAACCCTTAAAACATTTTAAAAAAGGATTTCTGGATCCTTTCTACCTTTATTGCAATATTAACAAAAATCCTATACATATTTGTTCAGAAGTAATCCCCACTGAGTTGAATGGTACTTATTCCCAGATAAATGTACATAGGATTGCAGCCTACAATTGCCAACAAGAAATAAAAATGAAAATAGACCAAAGCAATGCCACAATTGTTGAGCCTTTCTCCATGAGGCATTTATTGTATTGTATTGTGATTCCTCACTCCTGGAAGTCTGGAGGTGCTTTACATAGAAACAAACATAGAAACAGAGCAAGTCAGAAGGGGTCTCCCGGGCCATCTAGTCTGACCCCTGGGTCCAGCCGACTCTGCTCATGACATGCCTACCATGTGTATTTACATGGCATCCTCCTCCTCCTCCTCCTCCTCCAGGGTCTCTCCTGTGCTTTTAAACCATCACTGCAGCTTTTTCAAATTGAGGAAAAACTGGTATTTGTAAGTGGTGGCTTGAAAGTGTAGGGTATTTGCTTAGTTTCACAGCACCATTTAATACTTGTCCAATGGAAAGTATATAAAGCAGAGACACTGGGGGCAGGGTGGACATGTGTAAAGAATTAGATCTTAATCCCACAAGGAATCCTGAAAGCCTCCCGTAGAAAATCCCATAAAAAGTTCTTCCCTTTGGAGCTCCATTTCCTGGCTACTGGTTCCATGTATGGCTTTCCCTTGGATAGGCCTTGTAGCAAGGCAAATTTTATGCTGCTTTTTCAGGAACTGGTGGATGCAGCACACAGTCCAGCTTGTCTAGTCTGAACCTGAGAATCTACTTGGCCTGTTTGATCTGAAGGGAAGCAGGGACTGTGGCTCTGTGGTCATAAAGGCATGGAAAACACGTGCTCTACCAGTCCATGGAGTCAGTACTGAGCTAGATATACTAGTATCTTAGTACTGGGCAGGTTGATATGTTTCTATGAACACAAGTGAGCGCCCTGTGAGAATCATATTGCTGTTGTCACGATTGGATGTCTAAATCAGTGATGATCCACTTGCAAATCTTAGGGTAATTTGCAATATGATTCAACATCTTCCACTGATATGGTGTGGTTCTTAGCAGTGCGCATGGCTCTTAACAGTACACATCTTGGTTAAAGTTTAACTTTGATATCTGGTTACATCCTGAGGTTAATAAGTAGTTTTCGACAAAATTAAAAAGGGAACTAATGAAGTTCAATTTCTGTTGTTTTTCATTCAGAATGAGGGGGTTGCCTATTGGGCAGGACCTGCTTTCATGTAGGAAATGAGCTAATTAAAAAGCTGTGTGGTTTGCAGAGGAAGGGGCTGAGACAAGGGACTCATGGATGCCCTGCTACCCAAGGACCCCCCCCCCCAATCCTGCAGGTGACCTGCATGCACCCCTTTGAAGATGGTTGAAATCCCACCAACTGGATACTCAGAAGGGCATGCAAGGAGCTGACTTACACTTCTGCACTAAATAGCAGTAATCTGACCTTGTTCTAAAGCTCTGCAGAAACACAGCCCTGGCGTCTCAGTGCATGTATTTGACTGGAGGAATGATCTGAAAAGATCTAAATCATCTGCCAGATCAGTGTTTGTACTTTCCCTATTCCTTCAAATCATAACATTATTGTATTAGAGAAAGTATCCAGTCTAGGGAAAAGAAGTCAAAACAGAACCAATCATAAGTGTTCATCCTCATCTGAGTATTCACAGATGATGAATATTTGATCTCTTAATTGTAGCAGTACCCTGAATGACATTTTAAATCTCTGATTTTATTAAGTTTCATCTTAATAATTCAATTAAGTAAAACCAAGATAAGAGGTTGAGTAGCATGCATTTTGAAATTAATGAGCTGAGTGCCAGAGGATGAACTGTATATTATGGGCTAGAAGTGCACATACAACCCTAATTAATATAATCTAGCTTTGGTATAAGTGCATTTGATAATCCTACTGCGTGAGGTACTTACATCTACTTTACAAAGAGCAGTCAGAAAGCTTGAAATAATGAAGGCATAGTTCATAGCTGTCAGCAGAGAGAAAAAATAATTGTTTTTAATAAGCAATTCCGAGATTAAAGAAAGATAAGGTTCTCAAAGTTTTGAAGTCATTTTCATTTTTAATTAGAGGCGTTACATGATTCTTGTATTCTATTGCAGAGTCTCACAGGCCAGTCCTCAAAGCTTCCTACCCGTGAAAGCCACATTAAAGCAAGTAGGGTTTCTCTTGGTGGAAGGATTCAATGATAAGTTCAGCAAGATCAAAATGAGGACAGCCTGATTTCCAGGATCATTTCAAAGAAGAAAAATGGCCCGCCTGCCTGTACTGCAATTAGGCTTTCAAAAGCCTGATAGAGTTTTATTTTAAGGGGTGGATTGCAGCACTGGGGAAGGTGACTCCCCACTCCATATGCCTTCCATTAATGAACAGACTTATTCAAAGCCTTCACTGGCAATGGATGCTTTTAGAAACCAATTGGAGACAAGATTGGAGATAAAAATATTTGGTTTGGGAAGAGGCATCAGGGCATGTGCCCCTTTGGGCCAGAGTCAGCCTGGGCTGACGTTAAATGACAATGCTTCATACATTTTGAAGAATTTTAAATTGTATATCAGTGGGACTAAATCAAATTCAGATCACCACTACTGGTACATGGATTTTGTTCAATCCATTGGTGTTTTGCATGGATTGACAGGCATCTTTTGTTGTGTCATCTGTACATACACAGAATCAGATGTTTTTCTCATTTTAGTTATGTTTGCAAAAATCTTACCAGAAAACTTATTCTGCACTTTATCCATGAGGGTGGAATGCTTTCAGTCAGTGTTTGTTTTTTACTTTTTTTGTATTTTTCTTTGACTACATTTGCATAAAATTCCAGAAATTAGAAAACTGGTCTGCTATTCTACTAGTCCACAGAATCCACATAAGGAAAAGCCAGTCTGCTGCAGAATCCTGGGTTGGGTTCTGAATTCATTACTCCCACATTCTTAATCACAGCAATACCAAAACTAGCAAGGATTGTAACAGGTTCATTATCAACAATTTAAGCAAAAAGTATAAATTAATTGTTCCTGTACAGTTCATTTCAAAAACCAGCAGAAAAAGACCACTCTTCAATAAACGGCCTTGCTTACTGTAAGGCTGAGATACTATCTAAGTATGAACTAGGACTAGTAAAGTCCAGAATACCAGTCTAGTGCGCTGGTGTTTGTTCTTCCTTTCCTGTGGTATCCAACACTCCTCTTTCATCCAATACAATGAAGATAAAATAAATTCCAAATTGATTTATTTGCATATCTATTGGATATGTTCCCAAAGCCTGCATTTCACACACATGCACATGCATATATATATTTAATGTTTAAATCTTCTATACTGCCCCACAGCCAAAGCTGCCTGGGTGGTTCACAACTATCCAAAACAAAACAAAACACACAATTCAAAATTCACCACTGTATAAAAACATTGAGAAAAAATGGTCGTACAAAAAATTCAGTCCACATGTAAAATTCCATTAGATTAAGCAAGATAAAACCAGATTAGACCACTAACAATGCCCCAACTGATTAAATTCCCTGTGGCAAGGAAAGGTCTTGACCTGGAACCAAAAGATAGTAAAGCTGGTGCTGGGGGTGGGAAGCTGCTTTCAGAAGTGGCGGGGGCACCGCCGCGAAGGCCCTTTCTCCGTGCCGCCTCCAACCAAGCCTCCCACAAAGTAGGCAGCTGGAGGCAGGCCCCAGAGGTTGACCGTGGTGCCTGGGCAGATGGAGGCTGGGAAGGGTGTTCCATCAGGAATTGTGGCCCCAAGCACGACAGATGAAAACCAGCACCTTGAACTGTGCTTGGAGGCATACATGCAACCTGTGCAGGAGGCTGGGGTTGTACGGTCAGAGCATCTGATCCGTGTTCTTTGTCTGGCAGCAGACTGCAGCTTCCAAACTGTCTCCCAAGCAGCTCCACATACAGCATCTCAGTCTTGTCTGGACTGAGCTTCACTTTGTTAGTTCTCATCCAGCCCATTGGCACAGCCAGGCACTGGTTTAGCACATCCACAGCTTACATCTTCATCCACAGAAGATGGAAAAGAGAAATAATGCTGCATATCGTCAGCATACTGATGACAACGCACCCCAAAACTCTGGGTGGCTTCACTCAGTGGCTTCATGTAGCTGTTAGATAGGATGGGAGACAAGACCAGTCTGAGGAGCGCTGCACTGGAGGGTGCAAGGGGCAGACCGAAGTCTCGCTTTCTGGAACCCGCTTTTACAGAATCTCAAAGTCAGTTGTCATGGTCACTTTTTGCAAGACCACTTTCCAGAATTGACTTTTTACCTGCCATGTCCACAAGAAATGGGAAAAATCTCCTTTTATGGTGTAGCTATGGGTCATGGCTAGCCGAAGTTTGGCTTTCTACCAAAGGAATCTGCCTACGTTTTACCATCTTCATTGGTGGTTCTTCTCTAAAGAACCACCTAACCAACTTTCTGAGGTTAGGCTGATGCTGTACGGAAGATAGTCTTCTCAGTCATGATGGTTTGAATATGGCAGGCCATCCACAGGAAAGGTTAGTTGGTACCAATTCTGACACACTTTTAGTGCCAAATAAATATATTTGACTTGTCTAAGGTTTGCAGGATGTTGAATAGCTGATTTGAACTGGTGTTCCATGACTGAGTTGCTTAATGGAATGATGGTACTGCTTGTTCCTTTGCACATTATTGTTTTATTCATTTAACTGTATGCTGCCCTGAGAGGCTTATAATTCACAATTTACAATGAAATCATCTATGTAATTTATTCAGAAGAAAGCCTTATGGCGCTCAATGGAATTCCTTTATTGGATTTCAGGCTAAGTGCCATTGAAATAATATTTTACTATATTTTGCTTTCAGGACTGTTTTTTAATAAATTTTGGAGATCTGGTCTTCACTGGGAACTTGGTATCTTATACAAGTTTATTTTTCTGCTTTACAGTGTTCAGCAAGAAATTCTACACTTTTCCAACCACTCCTTTACTATGATCTTCATAAAGCAGAGATTCTCATGGGAATGGATTCAGCCAGACTTGGTCACAGCTAAGGCAAGTGACCCAGGTGATGCTTTCAGTGGGTCCACTGTAAGTATAACTAAGCCCATGTCCAACCAAGAGTCTTGCTATAGTTCTCAATTACAACATATACACTGTGCTCATATCTGAAGAGCTTTGTCATAACTTCAAAGGTTGCATCATTCAAATATGCCTGTTATTTCTTGATGCAAAAGACCAATGCTTTGTTCATGGCTTCCTAGTGATAGCTATATGCTACAATTCCCAAATATCCACATTTCCAAAAAAGAGATATTTTATCTGTTTGTTCATAATAAGTAGAAAGTAATGTAGAAATACTGAACTTGTTAAACCTAAATTTTGTTAACATGTTCAAAATGGTGAATGCTCAGGGACTGGCTCATTTCTGGTGCACCCTAATTTGTATTTCAGCAGTACATTGGCCTATAATCATCCCAAGCAAAACGCCTTCTTGTTGAATCAATTGGTGGCACTCCTCATTGTTGTAAGTGGTGTCCCTCTGCACACTCAAGCCACAGACCCTCTTTGCAAAAAGTTCCTTATTTGCCAAAGTGTTTTCCAGAAGCATAATCACTCAGAATGAATCTCTGTGTGCACTGAATGATTTGTTGAATCCAATCTAGTAGTTGCTTCTAGGTTTGGGCCCCATCCTTTTAGGAGGGGTCTTGTGGAAATAAGCACACCTGCTCCCTGAATGCCAACCCTCCAATTGAGTAGCCCTTCTCTCCTGATGCAGTGCCATGGGGTTAATAGCCATCGCCGCCACCCCTGTCCCTGAGAAACTCCTTTTCCAAGTCCTCCCCTGCAACAGCTGCACACTTTGGCTATTCCCAGAAGCTGCTGGAACACCTGGGAGTCTGGCCTTGAGAGGAGCACCTCTGCTTCCCCCATCACAATGTCTGGAATTGGCCCACATTCCAGGCTGCCCCCGCTCCACTCCCGTTCCTCCTCCTCTGAGCCCAGATCAGCCCACCTTGAGAATGCATGCCAACAGCAACAGCTCTTCTCAGTTCCAACATGTGGGCGCTAACAGAAAGGGAGACTTGGAACTCATGTTCTCTGTTGATCCTGTGGCTTTTCTCAAGTCCTGAATGATGGACTTGTTCTTCCCCTCCCTTTCTGTTGTGAGTTCATCATTACTTATAGCTTTGTGATTAAAGGTGTAAATGAAATATTTAATCTGGCTTTTTTGAATTATAGTATTACCATAGATCAATACACTGATATTTTTTTATCAGTCCTGATTTAAGTGTTTTCTGGAAAGATTTTAGCATATTGTTTTGTAATTGGCCTATCTAATTGTTACCAGGGGTGGCATTGATGCATTGCTGGTATACATCAATCATGCATACCAGAGACCCCAGAGAGGTAAGTGTCCATACTATCTAATGGATGGGGGTTTCTCCCTCCAAGTACTTGTTATGCAGGAGGGAATCTCTCCCTTCCAAATGTTGCAATGCCTTCCAACTGCCTCCCAATTCTATTCCCTCCCCTGCATGGCGTTTAAGCTTAAGGAACAGCCCTAACAACAACTCCATCACATTAATGCCAACAAAAAGATGGGGCCCCAAATAGTTTAAGAACCTAGCAATGGTGAGAAAAAGATAGATGACGATCTATTGGTAGATCTCTGGGTGATTTGCATAGATCTTCAAGAATTTCTGATTGCCAGTTATTTAATAAAAGAAGCAACAAAATGACCCTTCCCACCTGCCCTACAGTATGCTGCTGAAGTGAAGAAAGGTTTGGGGAAACCAGGAACATCCTTTTGTATGGAAGAACTGTGACCTCAGTTCAGTTCTGGGGCTCAAAATAAGTTGCTGGCTCAGAATCCTTTAATTTCAGTGCGATTTTTTTTGCACAAGTTAGTGGATCTTGAAACTTAGCAACAAAGCTAAGAGATCCCACAAGCCTAAGTCTACACACCGCTCATTACACTGCTAATATCCCTGGTATCCCTAATAGCCCTTCATTACACTGATAGTACTCCAGCAAAACACTCAGCAAAATGTTCCCGCAGTTCATTTACTTCTGAAGGAAAAAGGGTTGTTGGTTATGATTTGTTACATACGTACGCAACCCAAGGAGAACTCAGTTTCTCAAGTGACCCTTTAGCAAACATGTCTATCTTCATCCTTTTATATATTGCCCACATTTATTTGCAATGAATCTTTTATAATGATTGCTACTCTGATTTTCTTTCTTACGCCTGATGTAGCTGAAAACTTTGCTGCATTTAATCCAAACACTGGTACCTTTTGTTTTCGAATATCCTTTTTGTAGCAGAATCCAATCTACATTTCCTTCCTTAAATTTATGCCTTACATAGTATAGTCTTCTTCATCCATGCCACCCTCTAGATATCTCCCATCTTTCCCTGCCAGAATGGCAATTCTGAGTGGTAACAATGGCAGTTATAGCCCCACATATCTGAAGCCTATGAACTTGGAGGGTTATACTCCTTTTCAAACCATTCACATTAATGGAAAATATTTTCATGTACCCCACCTTCCTTATGAATAGTTGAAAAGCAGGACAAAATATCTGAATGATCCATTTCAGCCACCTGTCCAGGATAATCCTTTCAATCATATGAGTAGAATTGACTTCTGCTTGTGCACCAAGATGAGCCATTGTAAGAACAGAAGCTGGACCAGATAAGTTTTTGATTGGATCCATCACAGCTCTTCACACATTTTTAAAACTGTTGGATTCAGGCCATTAAGTGTTACAGGTTTCACGTCTTTTATATTCCGTAATGAACACAGTTTGTAAGAAATCTGTGTTCTCATCTTCTTCTGTCTGGCTAAAGTTTCATCAAGCATCTTCATTCACATAGGTTTATGGAGAGGGGATTGGAAAGGGATTCTCAGATTTTTGTTATAACAAGTGGCATGAACATCCCAATTATCTCACCAGTGAAAGATTCCAATAATGGCATCATTTCTTTTGGCTGAAAATCAAGCTTCTGACCCAGCAAACCCAGGCACTATTCATTTCAGTCATATAACTGAAAGGATTACAGGGAAATCTCACACTGAGGAGCTATTTCTCTGTCAAACCGGAACATAGAAATGCACCATAGAACAAAAACAAGTTGTATCTGCAAATAAATAGGACAAAGCAAGAGAAAAAAAGAGAAGAGGACATATAAGATGTTGTCAGTTCCTAAAGGAAAGGAAAAGTTATCACATGTAACTAGGAGAGAGCAGACTGTAGTGCCCCCAGTAACAATGTTTGGATCTGGAAAAGACCCAGCCCATGCCCTATTCAGGCTTCTCTATCCGACGGGATGAAATGTGTGAGAATGAGTAGGATACCAGCCCCTCCCACTTGGTCACCATCATCACGGTCTTCTTCCTGCAGAGGGTCACTTCCTCCACTGTGGATCCTCTTGTGGGGAGGGGTGGTCTCTACACAAGCCAGAATGCAGCGAAATCCACGTTACTTGAGAGCCTCCACACTCATCTCTTTCCAGGCAACATAATCCCAAGCCTTGAAAAGAGTTAAAGCTCAAGGAATTTTCAAATAATGGCCCTGATCATCATCATCATCATCATCTGAAAGAAATGCTACCCGAGTTCAAGCCTTGTGAATTTTCACACCACTAAATTTTCATACTGGAGTAAATTTTTACAGCAGAGTGATAAAATCCAAGGTTTAAAGAAAAAGCAGGGTTTATATTGGAAAACACTGACAGATCTTTGACTATAGTGGCATGAATGGTGGTCCTATAATGAGCAAAACTATTGCTTGGAATCAGTACAGCTATATTCTTCTCTGGGCTTCTACCGTCCCAACCCCCCTGGAGTACCATTCAAGACAATGATGAACTGTGGTCCCAATTCCCTTATTAGCTGTAAGCCCTAAAAATTATATGTGCAATTAAAAGGCAAAATGCTGATATTACTCATAAGAAGCCCTTTGTACATTAGCAAGGTACAAAAGTCTGCTGACACTTTGCAACGGAGATAGTCAGCACGGCAGAAGATTAATAGCGCCTCATAAATTTGCAGGGTGAATATAGGAGATAGGGGCAGAATAAGCATGTTGTGTTAGAGATAAATAAAGGGCACAGCCATCATGACAAAACATTTAACAAGAACTACAGTCCTTTTCTTTTAGGCAATTTGCTTGGCTAGCATGATCCTGTTTTATGGAACTTCTTTGCGGCCTTCTCACAATGGCCAGATTACAGTCCTACAGGCCAGAACAACCTGAAGAAGAGACTGTTTGTAAGGAAAGGATCCAGGGCTGTGTGTAGGCGATGATTTGTCAAAAGCACAGAAAAAGGGCACAATGAGGCGCAAACCTCAGAGTTGTGCTTCTGGAACACCTCCGCTTTCACTTGGTGAGGATGGCAACTTTCTAGCCTTCAAGGAGCCCTACTTTCCATTGGGCAGAGTGAGGAGTCTGCCTCAGGCAGCAGATTTTGAGTATTATAAAAGGTCAACACATCAATTAGACAAAATATTATTTAAATATTTAAATAATTGCATTTTTGCATTTTTAGTGCCAGGAAGAGAACAGAGAGATGCTTGCAAGATAAATTGCTCATTGTCAAAATAACTGGCCTGGCTTAGGGAGTCACACACTTTGAAGGTGAGAATGGGGGGCGGATGTTTGGATTTCCATGCTTTGCACAGCTCTTTACTGCTGCATAACTAGCAGGATAAAAGGTGCAAAGCCGTGAGGATTAACAGAAAGTTTTGCAAAGAAAGTGGAAATTGGTTTCTGCTACTTGCAGATTTCAGCTTTTGTCACTGCAGAACCTGTACTTTATTTACTTTGCTCGTACACAAAAGTCTGATTACTTCATCTACAGAATTAAGTTCCTTTAATTTTTCACAGATTTTTCTTTTCTTTTTTTTTAATTTAATTTTTCTCAGTGTAGCCGTAAGGAGCATTTTTTTCTGGTGTTTTAGTTTTCTGAGCATCCCCACAGTGGGATCTGAGAGCATAGTCTGCTTCTACAAAGGGTCTTCAAAAAGTTTCCACACTTTTTTGGTGCAGTTTATAAGTTTTGCAGCCATCTGCACCACAGCATGACAACGCTTACACTAAACTGCGAGGGCAGTGAGCTTGCCAGGCAGACTGGTCACATGACACTCTCAGGCACGGCCAATTACTCCTCCTCCCACCCTCACTGTTTCCAATGTAAATATTTATTTATTTTATTTATTAAAACATTTCTATGCCGCCCCATTCGCCGAAGCCTCGGGGCAGCTCACAACATAAGATAAAGTACAAAAATAACAATATAAAAATAACAATATAAAATAAATAACAATATAAGAGAAGTCGCCCTGGCCAGATAAAAGCAAATACTGTTAACAATTAAAATGACGCTTAAATAAAAAGGTCTTCGCCTGCCGCCGAAAAACAAATAACGACGGCGCCAGGCAGACCTCTCTGGGGAGCGCATTCCATAGATTGGGCGCCACCACAGAGAAAGCCCTCCTCCGAGTACCCACCCTCCTAATTTCTTTCACGGAGGGTTCCCGGAGGAGGGCCTCTCCCGCTGATCTCAAGGGGCGGCCGGGCATATATGGATATAAATGTGTGGAAACTTTTTGAGGACCCCTCATATTTTCCTGTGTGAACTTGACTTAACAAAACAGCCCAAGATACCTTCTGTGTACCAAACAGCTCAAGCATCTCTGCAGGATCGATCTATGAGCACAGGAAATTGGCTTTCTTTACTTTTCTGGTGCTAATATTCTTCCATGAACAAGCCTTTTCAAACTTGACAAGAGCCACAAAAAGGCAAGACGTACAACCTGAGCACCTTGTCTTCCATCTGCCACAGAACAATGCAACACCACTCTCAATATTGGGAAAGACACATATAATGCAAAATGGCTGGCTTTTCCAGCCTTCCCCTAATCAGCTTCAGAAGCCCAGGTCACTTTGGAGGAACAGTCACCTATACCGTACTTCAGATGGTATGATACGTACTTTCAAATAATATGGAATTCACTATGCTGATGATCTCTCTGTGTGTGTGCATGCGCATTTGTGTGGTGGTGGGAATCTAACGATGAAAAAGCTCACGTTTACTTCTGCTAATGACTCTAGAAGAGTTCATCCACGCATGCATCCATGCATGTGTGCAGATTACACACTGCTTTTCGCCAGTCTGCTGGCCTGAAGGCAGGTTGCTAGTTCAGGTAAAATGTTCATACATTTTATGTATTAAAACATTTATAGCTCACCTCTCTGTCCACTGAAGTGCATTCCTGGCAGCTCCTAGAGGAAACAGAAGAATATTGAAGAGTATAGTCAATATTGTTAAGACTAACATTGAGAAGAACATCAGAAGAATTTGAAATGCATTCTTGACAGTGGTGAAGCAGAGACATTCAACCAAGAACAGAGTCTAAGCTGTTAATTTACCTGAACAACAGCATTTTTACCAGATACCTACAGGTGAGCAAGGTGTGAGCTAGGTGAACCTCCAAGGTAACAAATTCCAGCAAACTCTGAACCCCCCTGCTAAGATGACCCTTCTTGCTGAGCCCTGGTCCTGACACGGAGCATGCAAAGGACACATGAACCAGCATTGCTTGCTCACACCCCCTTTGCGCCATCGCCATCCCTCTCCAGTCCGTACAGACACGGAGTATCAGGGCTCCCGATCGTACTTCTCTGGACAAGCTCTGAATCTCCTTTCGGAACGTTGTGTCCGACACAGGAAAATTGGGAGAGGAGAAAGTGCATGTGAGGATGTTGAGGCTCGTGATCTGTTGGCTTTCCCCACTTTCTCTGTGCCTTCAGTTTGCCTTGAGCCAATATTTGCATGGGCACCCAGCAGGAAGTGAATCCAAGCAAGTCCGTGATGCCGTCTCGCGCGCACACGTCCCATGCGCCCACCGTGCAGGCGGAGCGCTGCTTCCACATGCCAGACTTGCAGCCCTTGTGTGCTTTGCCCAAATAATTTTGTCCTCTGCATACATTCTATAAAGAATTGCACGTTACGTTTACTTGGACAAAGAACTGCATATTTTGAGTGCTTTGCATCAAGAAGCCACTCACTAGCATTCCCGAATGTTCATGGACTTGATTGTGGCTCAGCAGTTTTCCTGGTCAGGCTGAGTGAGAAAGACCAAGAAAGTAGGATTCCAGCCTGGTCCTCGCACCCCTAGTTGAGCGTGGGGTTAGCACAGGTGCCTCTGGCCCACCGTGCATTTGGTACCCTCGCTTGTTCCAGCTGAATGACACAAGGGACTATATTGCATCTAAGCACATTGAATTCACTGTTCACTGTGCACTGTTTCAAAAATAGAGCAGATATAGACTCCATGTCTCTTTCACCATTTTTGATCCATAGTACTACTCCTTCTCAAATTAACCTGCCTTTAATACATCTCCCAAATACATATCTCAACATATTTGATAAAATGCACGTCTTCTCTCAATATACACTTTATTATAGCTATGCACAGATGGCCTCTTGAAATTCTCCATTCTATCAAACTTCTTCATTGGCGGGGGTTATAGCATAGCTCCTTGTTCGCTTGCTTGCTTTTTTCCATAAGAGTTTTGCTTTTTCTTTTGAGGGCAACAGCATCACGCCTGCTTCTCAGCCTTGTTTTTGCATCCTGCACAATGCAAGTGTGAAGGGATCAGTGTTGCAGTCATCTTCAAGGGAACAACAGAGCTATTTCTCTCCTAAGTCTGTCTTGCATTTCCCTGAATGTTTTCTTCCCCATGAAATAGTCTTGCATTTTTCTGCCACATTATGATTATACATCAAATTATATTTTTAATAGTGTTTTTGAGGATACCTAATCCCTGTGAAGTGGAAAAGATCCTGTGTGAGTGTTCATTACACACAACATTCATGTATAGGAATATGTAGATTAGGGATGTGTGACGAACCTGTTTCTGGGAGTGGTAATCCCCTGGATTCTCTGGGCACAGCTCCCTGGAGCTGGTCTGCTTCATCATGGCTGCACCTGGTATTCAGACGGCTCTCACCAGGAGCTAAGCCCCATGTGCCCGTTGTGCAAGGATCCTCCCTCCCACATGCTGCATAGCAGCTTTTGCTTGTGCTGCAGCTGAGCTGAAGAAGGCTGTTAGTCTCTTTGCGGAGGGCGCTTCCTCACTGCTCCACCAAGCACTGGTGGGAGTCAGCACATGCACAGAGGGACTGATTCCTCAGAGCTCTGATGCATCCCTAGGGTGTGAGCATGTATGTGTGCGCTTGTGTGTAAACCAATAGGGACTATGCCACAGCGTTAGGAGAAAAGTGAGATCTGACTGGATAGGTGATTCTGGCCTGAACGTTAGTCCGAGAGGTATGAATCATGACATTTCATAAAGGGATTCACAAAGGTTGCATTCCTAGCACTGTTCAGCTAGTTAGCTTCCTCTCTTAGGTATTAATACACATTTTACCATATTTAGATGATCAAATTGTTTTCCATTTTATTCACTCTCATTTATCACCTCAAAGCCAAGTTCTATCAAGTTACCAGGGTAAGCCTTGTGTTAAGCAATACGTTGATGATTTACAAGAGAAAAAGCACAAATATTTAGGAGGGGTTTTTTTGTTTTGTTTTTTGTTTTGGTGAAGTCCACTTCTTAAAAGATCTCTAATTCTAGAAAAGACCTGTTTTGTTAAGTTCTTTGGAACTTGTACTTACCGTTATTTGTCAACAGTAAGCATTCTTTAAAAGGCTTTTTAAATTTATGAAGTAAATAATGTACCCCTACACAGGGAATTGGCGCACATTAGACATATTGCTAGTGACATTAAAGAACTATAACCATTTTCATTTTTAAATAAGGGTGTTATACTAAATATAATCAGAGCATGTGTTGATCTACTTACTCTAAATACTGTTGGGGAAAAACTCCTCTTCTCCCAAAAGTTACACAGTGTTGCATTGGCATGAGTCTGTGTGCTGTCCTCCCCCATGAGTGGGGGCAATGCAGGCCTAAAAATGCATGATCGCACTCGGACATCAAGGATCTCGAATTCCCCTTTCCTGCATGATCCTCATGGGCAAAGCTAAGCATTCCCAGACCACCACAGAGCGGTGGCTGTTGTACTACTCCAAGGTGAAGGAGAAGGGCAACTGGGAATGGGAAATGGCTTAACTCTTAACCCTCGATGCTTAACCCTTCCGGCATTTCCCCCCTCCAACCTGTGCCAGCTGCTTTGCCCCGGGAGGTACACTTGCTGTGCTGATCATAGGAGGGTGTTGAGAATTGCTCAATGTATAAACAACCCACACGTTCACGGGCTATAACACTAAAGTCTTTTATTGCTACTTGTCTGCAAGATTCACAACACTACTGAGAAGCTTTGCTGTTGAAGTCTTTACAAGTCAGATGCTAGTTCTCTAGTGACGTCTCTTCCTGAGCCCACGTGGGACTAGCTATCTTGGTCTTGCCTTTCCTCCCTGAGGCGGGACAAAGACTGTTTTGTTCCCATCGTCCCAGAATTCGCCCATTGGTCACGAGAGAAAAATCCATCCCGCCCCCTGCGTCTCCTGCGTCATGCTCAGGCAGTTCAGCGTCAGGAGGGGGTGGGTCAGTCTGCTCATGCTCTCCATGAGCAGAACTCATAGTGCCTTTTCCCTCAGAGTCCTCTTGCTTTGATGTGGGCTCGGGTGTTTGCTCAATGGGCAAAGGGTCAGGATGAGGTACGGCTATCTGCTCAGCCGTTCCCAAGTTAGGTTATGGGGTTGACATTTGGGTACAGGGTCTTAGGCACAAGACCTCCTCGTGAGGTGCTGCCTCTGTCAGGGCATCAGGCACGACAGAGGGTGATAGGCTGTGCAGGGAGGTAGCTTTGGGTTTATACCTGTTCAGAGAGTGGCATGGTGCTTTTGGAGTGGGATGGGTCCAGAGACAATCAACACTTGCTTGTGGGTTAAAGTTAAAGAGATTTATAAAGCGTACTACATTTATAACCTTTCTGCTGTCAGTTGACAGACTCCTGGCTGGCACAGAACACCTTCTGCAGCAAGGCCTGTATCAGGTTCCTGCTCTTAGGAAGATTCCATAACCATATAAGAGTCTCGGATGTTTACCTTAGCACACCTGCTCTCAGTAAACTAGACAGGTTTTACATACAATTAATGGAGAAAGTGTCTTTAAAATAACTGTACATCCATCTTGGACAATGATTGTGCAAAACTGCATGGAATCCATTGCTCTAGCATTCGTGGAACTAAGGCACTGCAGGAACACTTGCCAGGAATTTGGACTTCCCTCAGGAACAAGGTGGACTGGAGTCCAGGAAGCTGAGCCCAGGGAACCTGATGGGGTCCTACCCCCCAGAACAGATTCCTCCCACCTTCCTATCTTGGATACTCATATATCAGGCAGCTGGCCTTGGCCAGAGCATCTGGTGGTAAGCAGCATTCCCACTTCAGCCAAGGTACTGCCCAGAGCCACCTGGTTCTCAAACTATTTAGTTCAAACTAACTAATCTATTTTTCACATATAAAAATTAATATGGAAAAACTGAGGAGTGGCATTTAAGCTGTATGAAAGAAAACTTTCAAATCTTGGCTGGGACCCTCGGGCCTCCTTTTTTTCCAGTTGCAAAATTTATGCTGATGTTGATTTTTCCCATTGTATAAATGATGACTCAGGGATTTTATTTCAATGCTGATAATTGATCATACTGATAATTGAAGTCAATGGGATTCTTTTTCTCCAGAGTACAGAGTATAGGATTGGGCTGGCATGCAATTTAGGCCAATCTTTCAAAGCATTGGCTTCTCTTGAAGACTTGCCCCATTTAATGACAACTTGGAAATCAAAGCCTGCTTCACTTTATTATTTTAACAACCCCCTTTAACTATTATTCTTGGGGCCTAAACCAACCAAGACTAAGCATTTTAATTCCATAGCCTTCAGTGAAACCAGTGTGATCTAAAGCTGCTTAACACTGACCCATCGTTATATTGGCAAAGTGCTGCACATGTATTAGCCCTATCCTAGCAAAGGACTATCAGTATCAGGAAGACCACGTGGAGCTGCCGATCATACATGTTGGCTGCTGATTCCTATCCCAGGTATAAATATTCACTCTGCTGTGAAGCTCATTGTGTGTCTTCTGGCCAATCATTCCCTCTCACTCTAATCTCTACCTTGCAGGTCTATTATGAATATGTGCTTTGTGTGGGGATCCCATATGTTGATTGATGGATGGATGGATGGATGGATTATACTGCCCAATAGCCAGGACTGGGTCAGGGGGAGATCTTCACCTGGCACCAAAAATATTCCCAGTAAGCACTGAGCACAGCTCTTTGGGGAGGGGGGGCGTATTCCAAACCCAGTATGCTACAACCAAAGGGGCCCTCCTTCTGGTAGCCACCCACCTGACTTCCTTTAGAGATTTTCTTATGGACCAGAGAGACTTACTTTGATAAATCAAGTGGCAACTGAATGTGCAGAATGATATGCGTTGCGTAACAACCGGTGTGGTGTGGTTAAGAGCACTGCACTGAGACTCCCTATTCCCCACTTGGATATGAAGCTGGGTGGCTTCGGGCCAGTCATGGACTCTCAGCCTAAGCCACCACATGGTAGTGAGAATGAAATGGAGACAAAGAGAACCTTGTAAGCTGCCTGGGTTCCTTGCAAGAGGAAGAAAGGCAGGGCATAAAGGTATTGCAATGAAAATAATAATGGCTTTGTAAGGAAACATGGGAACAAATGGCCCATTTTCTCAAGCAAAGCACTCCTCAATATTGCAGTCAAGTAATTACACGCATGCATGTGTGAACCAGCCTTAGTGGGAGAATTCAAATGAAACTTTTCAGGTCTATGAATAAATCAGTGGTTGAAGAAACATCTCTGAGATACTTAGCTAATACTGATTTCAGAGCCACAGTCTGAACATGTGCCCTTCAGATGTTTGAACTACAGCTCCCATCAGCCCCAGGCAGCATAGGCAATGCTTGGGGATGTCAGGAGTTGTAGTCAAAATTCGTCTGGACAATGCCACTTTGGGAAAGGCTAATGTAAAGAAAAACCAAGAGTGATGTTTCTATTGGGATTTGAATTACCATGATCTGCAAACTTTCTTTGGTTTATGGTGAAAGGGGCCTATTAAGTATCAGTGCCATGCCTGAGATAAGCTGCTAAGAGCTGGGCCCATGGACTTGTCTTCTGCATCTGCTTCTTAGGTTTCTGGCATCATTTTGGGAGGTTGCTAACAAAACTCGGCTGTTAACAAGTTTCAGTTCTGTAGTACCTTAACGGCAATCAAGGAGTTCTCCATAGCAAATTTCTATCCATTTGAAATCCCATGGAGGATCAGAACACATATGTTCCTTGCCTTTATTTTAAAAAATAAAAGTTCGGTGTAAAAGCAAGCAAGCCACATGTCATTGCAGACTGCCCTGCAAGACGTGACTGCACAGGCTTCTCCCCCACGGCACAGCCCCCGTTTTCCTTTGTCGTTCCCATGGGTAGTTTTCTAATCTTAAAAGTGTCATTGTTGCATTTGCAGGGGTAGCAAAACCAGTTCCTTGCATTTTTGTCATTCGACTTTTATGCACACAAATAAAAAGGTTTATAGACAAAACCAACCTTGCTTGCTCCCAGCTGCTTGGTCTCACATGGCTGATCAAAGGTAATTGACTTCTTCAAGTTCACTTAAGCCTGTCTAGATTTGGAATTAAGGAAGAATTCCACTAGCATATTATCATGAAAATAGCTTAATCCAGGGGTCAGCAGATATCTTTTCACGATCCACCAAATGAATACAAGTAGAAAATCTGCTCATGTAGAATTAAATAATTCTGAACCCAGGGATTTTTTTTTTTTGAGAACCAGAATCAAATGGAATTCACAGTCTTTCAACACAAATATCCACTCATGTTTAGCCCAAGCTCTTTTAATGTTATCAGCATGATTGGAGAAGAGCAATTATGTAGCTGCTATTGTTAAATCTGCATCAAAACTCCTTGCAAATCTACTTTGTATCACCCAAAATCTACTGGTTGATCCTGATGTGTATCTTCTTCTTGTTGCTGTTGATATGTTCAGTGGCCTGTCTACTACCAAATCTTTCTTATATTAGCCTTGAGATCTCATGATTTGTTTAGACTTCGGGAGTGTCCAAGGACAAAAATATCATAAGGATACTGCAAGAAAACAGAAGCTTTAATGACAAGAATGAACACATCTTTTTCCTGGGTTGCATCTATGGATGCATGGTGAGTTTTCATGTATCCACTAGAGTAAGATTCTCAGAGTAAGATTCAGAACTACAGGAGGGAGCATATTCAGTCCAAACATGGACATATTTGGTTGCAGACCCAATGGTCTAATGTCGCCCTATGCATGTTTAGCCAGAAGTAAGCTACACGAAGTCCAATGAATCTTAATTCCTGGTGGGATAGCCCTTTCTCCATGTCCCAATGATGCATGTAGGGCCTTTTCAGCAGCCACATGCAGGCTGTGGAAACCTCTGCTGAGAAATTTATGTGCCTCCTAGCCCCATGCCTTTCATAATCTGGTTAAGGTTTTTCCACTTTGGCCAGCTTTTGACCTATGTCAGAATCCCGGAATCTCAATTTGAGACGTCTTTATTGTCTATCTCAGGTTCCCGCGGTTGACTCATGATAATGCATTACCGTGTTAGCAGAGATAAACTTGGCTGCAAAGCTTCAATACCATTACAGGGCATTTATAGGTACACAGGTACAGGGCAATTGATGACAGAATGCAGAGATTACAATAAGATTCTGAGGTCATCACATACAGAACAGATAAAGAAATGTCAGTCAATCACACTGTAACAATGAGATTAAAATATTTCTAAGTGCCTGTATTGACACTTTAGTTGAGTAACTTGAACCCATCTCCAGGTCTGCTCAGACATGCAAATTCAAGCTATTAGAAACTATTCATGATAAGCTCAGACCCTTATCTCGACTCTAACCATTCTGCATGATCAGGGCACATGAAGCCCTCTGGGCTATCAAAAGATTATTGTAAACTGAATTCCAACAATGACTATCTACAATGTATATATGGACTGAATGGCCTGTCTACTGTGGCCCACAGCTAAAGGTGAGAGAAAGGAGCGGGGGAATGCCATTTTAAACAGTGACAGCTTGGTTTTGAGAAAGAAGACAGGATTTGATCCCACAGTGCAAAGGCACACAGGAGTAATGCTTTTCAGACAGGATTTATCCAAATTTTCGCAACACCTACTACCCTTGAGATTTTAAGTGGACTTTTTCCTTTATTACATGACTGTGGCATTTGTTTCCATCCAAGATTTTAACAGTTTATTTGGTGTTTTATTTTTATGGACTTTTAAAACTTTTTTAAACCAGTCAAGCTGTAAATTATCTTAATAAGAATTTGCAATAGTAGTGAGTGTGCTTTAAAGCCTAAATAATGGATAAGAAGTGTGAAAAACCTAGTGTGACTATTTGGCAGTGCTAAAAAGGGACCCGTGCTTTTCCTGGAAAAAGAAAACTTTCAGGGTACTATTGAAAAGTATAATGTGTAAACAAGAGGAATAGATGTTGCTTTGATCTCCAGTGTTGGTAGTCTGCTTATTAAATAAGAGTGTGTTGTGTGAGTTCCTTTTGTGGCCTGCTGTGTAGCCACTGCATAGTTTTAAATGCTGGTTATGTCTAGGATGGTAGATAGCAATACCCACCCCTTTTCTGCTACCCTATTTTTTGGATTGTTCAGGACAGGAGTTCAGTTGTACCTTTGATTTGTCAGTAATTTAGTTTAATAAAACAACCATCCTGAAACAGTGTTCAAGCTCAATGGCCTTTCATGCATTACCACGTCTTGGCTGGGTAAAGCTGTCTGGGATAGTGCAGCATCTTCTCCTTCAATATGAAGCTATGTTAATATTGTTCTAAATGTAGGGGTCACAAATCCAGTGCAAAGTTGTGCAGACCATTATGACTGCAATCCTGTACTACTCTCCCTGGGTGTAAGTCTCATTGAAGTCAGTGAAGCTTACTTGTCAGTAGACATATGTAGATTTGCAATGTAATTTCGAGCCGTTTAGGGCAAGATCTTATATGTATCTAAATGCACACAGGACTGAGCATTTAAGCAAATCTTTACTGCACCGAGGCCTCTGATTTTTAAAAAGCAAACAAGCATCTGTCTGTCTGTCTGTCTGTCTGCCACCCACCCATCCAATCTAATAACATTTCATACTGCATATGTTCATTGAACGAGTAGCACTTGTTTCTGGAATATTTTGTTAAAGTTAGAATCTGAGGAAATAATAATAATTGTTGGTGTATCACCACTATTTGCCATCTGGCTGAAGAAGGGATTTAAAAGTGCTTTGCTTTTTTCTCAACTTTTTTTCTTTTTCTCAGTTTCCAAGCAAATGTATGGGCTTTTCATTTTTTAAAAGGGTCTAGTTTTTCCTGAATAAAATATAAGAAACATATAACTCTCAAACAAAATAAGCGGTAAGGAAATAATCTTTTCAACTATCTGAAACATCTTAATTCTAAATACCATATTTTGGAAGTATGATTTCATTATTAGCCATCTTCAAATATGTATGGTTTCAAAGATACTTCGGAAACTATCCTAAGATCTTGGAGCGGACAGCTGATAAGCTGTGGGCGTGGTGGATCTGCATCTCTGTCTGTGGAGGGGCCCTGTGGAGAGTTGGCAGAGAGTTCCACCACTGCTGCTTCTCTTCCATCGCTGCTCCAATAGTGACAGGGTGGGGGGACACAGGGGCTCTTGTGATATGGGAACAGAGTCTCCAAAGGTTGAGCCCCAGCCCGTCCAGCATCCTCCTGCAGCTGGTGCCAAGCAAACTGTGCAAGCTGCTTCATCCATCTTCCTTTACAATGTTTTATGTTTCTATTGTGAAACGGTTATACAGTTACAAGCAAGCAATGGCATTGATGTGCCCATGTGTGCCTCATGCTTTCTTAGTCACCTTGGGCGCATCCCTGACTCTCAACCCAAGCACCTTCACATGGTTGTCGGAAGGGTGAAATGGGAAGGAAACATCTGGAGTTCCTGAAAGGATGGCCAGGATAAAGTTTTGTTGTTCTTGCTATTTCCACAACACAATTTTAAAACCTTTTAAACATATTTGATTTCCACAGTATTTATTTATTTGGGATATTTCTAGGCCATCCATCACTCTGTGTCTCTGGATGGCTCACAACAGTAACCTTTTCACAGTAACCTTGTTGCTGAAAGGCTACTAAGGTGATGCACAAACAGTTATAACAAAACATTAAAACCAGAAAAACCACCCACCCACCCACCACCACCACAATAGGGCTTAAAAGATTGGAGCAGTAGCACATTCCAATTCTAATCCCCTTTTGGGGAAAAATTGAAGATTCATTTTCCCCCTGTGTACGTCTATATACTTTTAGTAGGTACTTTAAAAAAAAAGAAGAAAATAAAGAATGAAAAAGATCACAGGAACCTTGAGGCCATCTGAAATAGGGCTCTTTTTTAAGGATATTGGAATAGATTTTTCAAGTGCAATGTACTGTCTTGGTAATCTTTATAGTGGCTACGGAGACAAGTGACATAAAGGCTTTAGCAGCCTTAGGACCATGAGAATCAGTAGCCTATTTTGCAGTGATGGATCTTTCATTCAATAACTTAAAGTGTCCACTCAGCACTAAATCCAAGCTTCTCAAAGGCAGGCTTCCCAAAGGAGACACAGCAATATACAAGTGAGGGACCAATTGCTCCATGCAATTGCCATGAAAAGGTTAGTCTCGCTGTGCAATTAGTCTGTTGCCCCTTGGGATTAGCCCAAGAGGTGGGTGTCATTCTATGCCTCATCCCTGACAGATGTCAACACACAGGACAGTCTCTTTAGGCATGCCTTCTTGGCAGACTCAGAAAGGCTGCATATGCATCTATTGCACAGCAATCAATAGGCTTGATTTAAACATGCCAGATGTGCAAGACAAGTAGACCCTGTGGCAACCTCCTTCTTCATAAGCGCACAGAATTATAGAATAGCAGAACTGGAAGGGACCATAAAGGCCATCAAGTCCAACCCCCTGCCGTTGCAGGGTACCAGTTCACACCACCGCACTCAGATGGCTGCCCAGTTGATCCGAAATGTCTCCAGTGTGGGACAGCCCCAACCTCTCTAGGCAGCTGGTTCCACTATCGTATTGCTCTCACAGTCAGGAAACTTCTGATGTACAGCCTGAATCTGGGTTGTCACAACTTGAATTGATCATTCTGTGTCCTATACTCTGGGATCAGCAAGACGATATCTTGACATAGAAACATAGAAACAGAGCGAGTCAGAAGGGGTCTCCCGGGCCATCTAGTCTGACCTCCGGCACCAGCCGGCTCCGCTTAAGACATGCCCACCATGTGCACGTCCAGCGTATCCTTGAACACCCGCACCGATGGGGCCTCAACGACCTCTCGTGGAAGCCCATTCCACACGCTCGGGGTCCTGACTGTCAGGAAGTGCTTCCTGGCATCCAAATGGAACCTTGGCTCCCTGAGCTTTGCTCCATTGGAGCGTGTCCTGCCTTCCTCTGCAGGGGAGAACAGGTCTCTACCCATCTCCATGTGACGCCCCCTCACATACCTGCATGTCGCCAACATATCCCCTCTGAGTATCCTCCAGGCTGAAGAGACCCAGTTCCCTCAGTCTCGCCTCATACCCCATCCCCTGCAAACCGGCCACCAACCTTGTGGCCCTACGCTGCACTGACTCTGGCTATATCCTTTCTGTAATGAGGGGCCCAAAATGGAGCACAATACTCCAGTAGCGGGTGCACCAGAGTCATGTAGAGTGGTAGTAATACCTCTCTTGATCTAGAAGCCACACTTCTGGCTATGCAACCAAGGGTGGCGTTCGCCCTCTTGACCACCGCATCACACTGCTGACTCATGTTTAGCCTGAAGTCAACCAGTACCCCGAGGTCCCTTTCACAAGTGCTGCTCTCCAGCCACTTGTCACCTAACCTGTACTTATGACAGCTATTCTTATGCCCCAAGTTCAAGACCTTGCACTTATCCACATTGAGCGCCATCCTGTTGTCTCCTGCCCACTTCCATAGTCTGTCGAGATCCTTTTGGATCTGGAGTACCTGCTCCTCAGTTGTGGCCACTGCTCCAGTTTTAGTGTCATCTGTGAATTTGATCAGCAGTCTGTTCACCCCTTCTTCCATGTCATTAATGAAATGATTAAACAGGATAGGCCCCAGGACAGAGCCCTGCGGGACCCCGCTTGCCACTGGCTGCCATCCCGATGATTACCCACTAATGGTTACCTTCTGCTTTCAGTCAGTCAACCATGCCCTAATCCATTGGACAGTGCTTTGGTGTATCCCAAAACTCCTCAGTTTCTCCACCAGGATATCATGGGGCACTTTGTCAAAGGCCTTGCTGAAATACCACATCCAATGCATCCCCTCCATCTAGCCATCTCGAAACCTTGTCATAGAATTCCACAAGGTTTGTCAGGCAGAACCTGTTTTTGTGGAAGCCGTGTTGTGTGGCTGTCAGCCTCCCTTCCCTACTACCCTTTTTGAAAATTGGGATGCCACCCTCCAGTCCTCTGGAACTTCACCCATTCTCCACGAGGCCTCAAAAATGGAGGCCAGCGGGTGTGAGAGACCCCCTGCCAACTCTCTAAGTACTCTTGGGTGTAACCCGTCAGGGCCTGGAGCCTTTGTAATGTCCAATGCCCTGAGGAGCCCCTCAACTTCAAGGGGGGTGACTCTAATCTGTGCCCCTAAGTCCCCAGCCTCATCTAATCTCCTATGTGGATCTCCCCATCCAGCTTTGGGGAGAACACAGAGGCAAAATAGTCATTTAGCATCTGTGCCTGTTCCCTCATATCAGTCACTGGATCTCCTTCCTCCTTATTTAGTGGTCCCACCACTTGTCTCCCCTTCCTCTTCCTATTTACATGCTGAAAGAAGCCCTTTTTGTTGCTCTTGATATTCTTGGCAAGTCTCAGCTTGTAATCAGCCTTAGCCTTGCGAAGAATCCTTCTGCAACGGGCCTCCTCCTCCCGGTATACCCTTTTGTCTATTTGCCCCAGTACCCATTTCCTACGGAGGTTCCTCTTTCATCTAATCCCTCTAACCACCTCCTTTTGCATTCATGGCAGCACTCTCCTCCGCCTCCCCACCTTACTGACTAGAGGTATCGTCAAGGCTTGCACCTCCAAAACCTCCCTTTTGAGTGCTACCCACCCCTCCTCAACTCGCTTACCTTCCTGTATCCTATCCCAGGAGACTTTCCCCAGTCTGGCCTTCAGTTGGCCAAAGTTGGCCCTCTTGAAGTCCCAGCTTCTAGTGCTCGACCTGCTGCACGTCCCCAGTCCCCTGATCTCAAAGCAAAGGATGGAGTGATCACTCGCATCCAGAGCTCCCCTAATCTGTACTTCACCTATCAGCTCCTCCCTATTGGTCAAGACCAAGTCAAGGATGTTCCCCCCCCTCGTCGCCTCTCGGACCCTCTGTGTGAAAAACCCTCCCTCTATAGCTTCTAGGAAGCGACATGACCTGGCTGTCACTGCCGAGTGAGTCTCCCAAGTAATATCCAGAAGATTGAAATCTCCCATAATTACTGTGTCTCTCCCCCGAGATATTCTTAGAATCTGGTCTGTCAGGACATCATCCAGGGTCTCAAGTTGACCTGGAGGGCGATAACATACCCCCACTGTCAGGTCTCTTTCCCTGTCAAAACCCCTAAGTTTCACCCAGACTGCCTCTACCGAATCCCCACCTGTGCTGCATTTTATCTCACTGCATCCTATCCCTTCCCTGACGTATAAAGCCACGCCCCCACCTCTCTTTCCCTTCCTGTCCTTTTTAAAAAGGTGATACCCTTCTGTGTTCACATTCCAGACTTGCCTTTCATCCCACCAAGTTTCTGTGATTCCCACCAGATCATACCCTCCTATTCCCAGGAGAGCTTCAAGCTCTTCCTGCTTATTACCCATGCTCCTTGCATTGGTGTACATGCACCTCAACTCCTTCCCACAGCTTCCTTTCCTTGGAGTTCCCAGCCTCCTCCTTCCTCCCATCCTCCCTGATACTTGGCCCCTCTCTGTAGGAGTCCTGTCAGTCCCTGCAGTATCTCTAAAACCCTGCTCCCAGAGCCCTGATCCTCTCCCCACACTTGTCCAGTGCAGACATGTTTCTTGGGGGCCTGAACTCACCCCCCCGGCTTCTTATTTATGTCAGACTTTGAGGTACTTATTTAGGGATATCATGTGTCCCCCCCCCCCCCAGTCTTTGTTTCTTGAGGCTGAACTTGCCCAGTTCTCTCAGTCTCTCCTCATAGCGCAGTGTTTCCAAACCCTGGATTGGTTTTCTTGGAACTTTATAGTTGTTTAGGACTACAACCCCCAGTGTTCCTGAATAGTGACCATACTGGCTGGGGGCTGAGATTTGAAGTCCACAAGATCTGAAGGGCACCATGGTGGCAGACTGTCGTATGGAACTCTAGACCCTGAGTGCCCCATGGAAACCAGGTGCCCACAAGCATACGTATAGGTCTTTTTGCTTGCCATGGGTCCTGCCCAGAGAGGCCTTGGAGGAATTATTCTATGCTCTGGGAAGAAAATCAGCCAAGCAATACAGCACTACAGATCCCAGATTTGTTTGTGGAAACCATGACAAATCATTTGAAATGTTGTGGAGTTGTACTGTAAATGCCCCTGCATGGGTGCAACAGAACCTGTGATAGAGAGGCAAGTAGGGCTGTAGCAGTAATCAAGAAATCTTAGTGATACACTCAGTGCAAGGGAAGATGAAGAATCATGAGGGGAATCCAGGATGCAAGGGACGGCTAGAGTGGCCACGAATCTTGTTTTACAGAAGAAAGTCCTCTGTGTGAAGGGATGTCAGAGGACAGCGCTCTGTTGGCAAGGCTCTCTGGTCCAAGTCCAGTTTAAAGACAATCCTAAGCAGTTTCTCAGGTAGGGCCTTGGCATTGCCCATCAACAGATAATGTCTGGAGACAAACCTAACCAAAGAAAGGAAAAACAAGATGGCATCCCATCCCTGATATATGTGCAGAAGCTGAAAGAATTGGTAGTGGACTCTTACACTAACTCTGGGGATAGCATCCTCCAGGCCAAGCAACATTTAGGAGTTTAAGGAAGGTTTCTCAGCATACCTTATTTTGTCCTCCAAGAGAGGAGAACTGTAGAGTCCATGTGGAAAACTGAGCAGCTTCCTTCAGCATCTGTCCTCCCACCCCATCTGCCTCATGGCGGAGCTGGCCTTGCCTACCAAGCAGACAGAACAGGCACACAAGCTATCTACGCAGCAGTCATGCTGCTCAGATCTGTTGAGAGTTGGATGACACACTTAATTTAGTTCCATTAACAGAGGTATCCAATGCACTGCCCGGTCCAGTTTTGATGGATGAGTTTCAGCTATTGAGATCTGATGCTGTGGGCAAGGTGCTTGGTTATGTCCATCCTACCACCTCTTTGTTGATCCTTGGTTGATCTAAAGCCTGAGTCCTCAAACTACGGCCCGTGGGCCAGATACGGCCCACCATGCTCATCTATTCGGCCCGCCTCAGAGCTTTTGGACTCGCTCGGAGAAAACTTAAACATTTTTTAATTTTTAATGATTTTTAACATTTTAATTACTTTTTAAATATTTTTTAATTTTAATTAATTTTAATGTACAGTGTGCATAGGAATTCATTCATATTTTTTTCAAACTATAGTCCACCCCCACAACAGTCTGAGGGACAGTGAAATGGCCCCCTGTTTAAAAAGTTTGAGGACCCATGATCTAAAGAGTGGTTCTCACCTGGTTTCAGGAGGCTGTAAGAGCATCCCTTAGAGAGGGCATGGTTAGACCGCTTCTCACCAAACCCAAACCAGTCCTGGGGATGTGAACAACTATAGATCTGTGGGCATCACCCCTTTCTTGGGCAAGGTGTTTAAGTGGGTGGTGTCAAGATAGTTCCAGCACTCATGGATGAAACAAATTATCTAGATCCATTTCAGTCATACTTTAGGCCTGGATTTGGAATGAAGGCTGCCTTGGTCACCCTGTACAATGAGCTTTTCCAGGAGAGAGACTAGGGAGTTTGATCCTGCTGATTTTCCTGGAGCTTTCAGAGGCTTTCAGCACCATCAACCATGGTGTCCTCCTGGACAGGTTGGGTGGACTGGCAGGAGGCACTCCTCTGTCTTGGTCCTGCTCCTACTTCAGGTGAGGTGGTGTCCAGTTTGAACTGATGCCTGAGCTTGGTAATGGACTGGATGAGGTCCAATGAACTGAGATTCAATAAGACGGAGGTACTTTTGGTGGGCAGATCATCTGTGCAGTTGAGGGCATTTCAACCTGTCCTGCACAGGGTCACACTCCCCCTAAAGGAGAGGGTCCATAGCTTGGGGGATGTTCCTGGGTCCAAAACTAACTCTTTAATCTCAAGTGTGCCTTCCAGGTGCGCCCTCCTTCGCTCTGGTTGAACTACCAACTGTCGCCCTCCTTGCTCAGACGGAGCTTGGCCACAGCCGCCTCTTGGTGGGACTACTGTAAAGCGCTCTGTGTGGGCCGCCTTTGAGGACAGGCTGGAAACTTCAACTGGCTCAGAACAGGGCAGTGTGTTCCTTAGAAAGGATCGGCTTGTGCATCCACTTTGTACCATTTTTTTACCAATTACATTAATTACCATTGGAGGACTAGGTCAATGTTAAAGTGCTTGTTTTGACATATAAAACTCTAAGCAGCTTGAGAGAAGGACACCTGAAGAAACAGCTACTCTCCTATTCTCCTACAGGACCAGTCAGATTGGCCACAGAGGTCCCTCTCAGGAAACTGCCTCCTGAAGCAGTGAGGGAGGTGGCAAAGGGCTTTTTGGTGCTTGCACCACTCCTGAGGGTTATGCTCCCTGGAGAAGTACACTGTTCTATTTCTAGCACTTGGCAAAGGTTTTTTTATTCATCAAAGTTTTTAAGAACTGCTGAATTAATATTTTGTATCCCTAAGAAATTTTAATAATCATTTCTATCATTGCTGTGCCAGAGATAATTTTATGGACACCTGTAGTTATCTGATAGAGTGTATTGTATTGCCCTGTATGATTTTTTATTGTATGAATGTTATGGTTGGTTCCTTTTTATTGTAATATATTCATTTTGGACTTTACACCACCCAGAGAGTCCTTGAAGGCCTATGGGTGTGGCATTTAAATGTAAGAATAATACATACATACAATTCTCCACTATGTTGCATTTCTATAGAAATGACAGGCATTGTTTCTAAATTGCATCAAGGCGCATAACTCAGCATCTGCAAATGCACATTCTTATTTTGCCCCCTCCCCATTTAGTGGTGCATGTTTTCTTTCTTGGTCCTGCTGAACCGGGCAGTCCAGAGAAATAGCAGCTCAGTGGGATTCCCGCACCGAGCCTCACGGGGCAGTGCCTAGAACACGCACAGCGCAGACGAGTGACGGGAAATGTTGCAGGGAAGGAGATGATCTCCAGTACATGATGTGGGGCTTCCCGTTTTAAGAGTGAAAATAGTTCGCCTAGTGCCTTCCTCCTCAAAGCAGAGCTGCAGCAGCTGTCGTTCAGTAGGATAAGTGTTTATTTGATGGGATTCTTGCTGGCTCACTTTCGCTTCCCAGGAGAATTAAATAATGCTTATTGGTCTGGGGGCCATCGCCTGTCTTCTGTTTTCTGTGTGATCTGCCCACTGCTGGACTGGGAAGAGAGTGAGTGCAGCCATCTGTCTTCTTAGTGCGGTCCGAGGCGCACTCAGCCCGGGCTGTGTGTGTTGGTGGGGGTGGGACTTGTTTTCGTCTCAGAAGCATCACTGCAGTTCCATCTGAGACAATGATGAGGCACTTGCCCTCCTCCATTTTCCAGTGGGAATGGCCTTTCCCGAGTCATCAGCTTTATGAAATCTGATGCTAAAGTGTGTATCCTAAAGATCAGTGTTAGTAAGAAAAAATGCAAGAAACATTTTAACTCTTGTAATTATCCAACAATGAAATTAATAGGCAATTCCAAGAGTTGAAAGGTTTTTCTTAGTTACCCATTGACATAGCTGCATCTCTCCTCATCCCCAGCTCAAAATAAACAATATTTCAGTAGCCTTATAATTATTCAGGATATTACCTTTTGATTTGGATTTTCATTTAGGCAATGCTTTGGTGAAGATTCTAGATCCTACAGGTCAGTTTTCCTGCTTTATCTCTACTTTGCTTCCCATTTTGCTGTGCCACAAAATTAGCATCTTGCTGGTCTATCATATGGAAAAGGAAGACAACAGACAAAACGATGAAAGAACAGGGCTGGAGATTTAATGGCTGTAGTATCACAGAGAGTCAGTGTGGCATAGCAGAACTGGGACTCAGGCAATCTGGGTTCTAGTCCCTGCTCGGCCATGGAGACGACTGTGTGATTTTGGGCCTGTCACAGACTCTTAGCCCAATCTACCTCACAGGGTTGTTGTTGTGGGGATGAGATTGAGGTCTAGAGGCAGAGAATGATGTAATCTACATTGAGTTCTGTGTAGGAAAAAATGTGGGATACCACACAAATAAATGCATTCTCAGAAATCTCTTGTGAAATTGAGTGGGAAATAGCCCCCAAATATTCTCTGGTTGCACAAATATTCATCAAATTTGAGAATGTATGAGACAGCATAATTAAGCACACTATATTTTGTTTCACACACTGAACATTTTACAGGATCTAATAATTGGCATGCAATATCAGTAGAAATTGGGTGTGGGTGGGGAAGAATCTGACATAGCTAGCAGACAGTTTTCACTCACATTTAATGAATGACAATAGGAGGCAATGCCTGATATTATGTAATAAATGGTCTGCAGCACAATTTACTAAAGTTTGTTCATGGTAAATAATTTATTTAATCAATCAAAATAACAGGATTTTTATGTTCGATATGGATCCCAAAACTCAGATACTGAATTCTGAGATTGAATAGTAACATTAACCGCTGAATTTCAAAATATTGGCAAGATTTCTAAATGTCCACAAAATTAATTTCAGTGCACTTCCATTCTGAACCTATTCTTTAGGAAAAATTGCTCATGCAGCAATATAAATGAATGTCAAGGCCTTTCCAAGGACAGTGTGAAGAAGGTTTTCTACGGGGCACTATTTCAATCTTTTCACTGTTTTCCCTGGCGTGGAAATCCTCACCTGGACATGTGTACTCAGTGCCCGTTCCAGGCTCTATTCGTTCAACAGGACCCTTCGTAGTCTTACTTCTAAGGGCTCCAGGGTTTTTCAATGTTAATCTACTTTAAGAACCAGTAAATTCAATGGGATTGCCCTAGGCAGGACTTACGTTGGATACAGTGCATGTCAGAGAACACTGATCCACATCAGTGGCCTAGTGGGAGAAAAAAGAAAATTGGATGGTTTCCAAGAAGGGGGAAAGCCTCAGAACCATGGTTAGGGCAGACTAAATAACATTCATTAACAAAAAGGGGAGAGGGGAGATAGTTATAGGTCCTGCCGAATAGAAACAGGGTGTCATTGTGCTGTATATTGTCCCACTTCAAGCATTGTCCTGCAGGTCGGGTGTACTTGGACCTGAAACTATTCTACACAAGACTGTTAATTAGCTGTTAATCTACTCTCTGTTTTTACAGAAAAACTGAGATATAAGAACTATGTGAGCAGCATTTCATTTCGTGGTTTTCCACTAAATACACTCTAGATGGCACTGGAGTTTAGTGGCATATTGCAAATACACGAGAGGAAATCATGTTCCCCTGCCCCTCATTTTCAAAACAGAATGCTGTTTTTTTCTCTGCTTTAAAAAAAGAACTTCTTAAAAGTGGACTTTAGACACCAGAACAAAACTGTGGGGTCACACCATCACATACAGAATGCATAAACAACCATGAATTGTGAACCGGCCGTGCATAATAAGTGTGTCATATAGCAAAGCCAGGGGCGTGGGACTGGGGAGACCCCCTAGAAGTGAATAATGGCAGCATAAAATGTGAGGGGGAATACTTGGTAGTGAATAACCCATGTTGTACAACTGTCACCTCATGTCTGAATTAGTATAATTTAAGCAGTAATTAAAATTTGATAAATTAATGCAACCAAAAGAACTCAAAGAGCTCTCTGGAACCCAGCTAATTTATCTAGGCTGAAAGGTTGTCACATCTGCAATAATCCAAAGGCCTCAAGGGATGGTTAAGCTCTCAGCTGAGTTTCCATCTTTGGATCAGTGTACGCTCTTTTTCTCCTCTTTCTTTTTTAATCCTCAAAGTAAAAAGGTCATATTACAATATCTATCTATTGCGCACATCATTTTCCCCCGTCTTGCTTATAAAAAAATATAGTGAGCGATATCAAATGAACCTCTTAAATACTTTTTGACAGACTAACAGCAGGCAGCTTGTTGACCTTTCACCTCGTATTGATTTGCCTTTCAGCCATTATTCTTTGGTGATTTCTACTTTTCCAGGCTGCCCTTTAACTGAAGAGGGAACCCGATCATTTCCTCCTTGCATCATCATCATCATTGCTGTCTCTGGCAGTAATGACTGTGGCAGAACACACTGCAGAAAAATGTCAATGTCTTTCTACTTCTGTGACATTTGACATTCTTTTTAAGTGTGTGTGTGTGTGACTGAAATCTTATGCATACTTATCTGAGAGTAAACCCCACTGAACTCAGTGTGACTGAGTAGACAAGCACTATTAATTGCCTGTCAAAGGATACCCCAGCTGATGTACAAGAAAATATTACAGTATTAAAACAGAAGTTAAATAGTAAATAAAAATAAATAGAAAGCAATGAATGAAGACAGGATCCTCTATGCTAACCAAAAATAAAATCGTGTTCAAATGTTTGAATTGATACAAATGGTACATCTAAAGCCAAGCAATGGTTTAGACCGTTCGGCCTGTTAGTATGCCTGGGAGAGAATTTTGCTTGGATCATCTTTTGACAAGAACATTCCAGATTCCCATTTTTCAGTGTGAAATGGATTATACTTATTCCTTGGTCGTCACACTTCTTGGAATTTTGGGATGCAGCTCTCTGAACAAAAAAGGTCTCCCAAAATGCCTACATGGGAGGAGAGTCACACACAGGGAAGGAAAATACTGCTTGTGGAATATATGTATATTAAACAAATATGAGGACAGAGAATTACACCCAAAAATAAATTCTCATGTGGATCTTTAAAAAAAGGTACAAAGTGATAAGGAAAGGGGACACAGCAAAACAACGGTGATCCTAGGAGGAGACAGTCCCATACCTGAACACATGGATATTGTGGAACTATTGGTCCTCCCCCTACTCCCTTGGAACAGAAAGTTCCAAGTCTACAATTTTTGACTCAAGATAAATTATTTAATTCTGTGTGGGAGGGGACACGATCAACTCTTCTAGTTTTTCTTTTGACTTTATAAAATAGAATAGCATATATCTATAAGCAAAAGCTCTGTATGTAACATGTCTGCAATAAAGAATGTAAAATTTGCAATATTTTAAAAATGCCCAAAGTTGTTACATAGGTTATCTTCTTCAAACTGCCTTGTGGTAAGGTTAGTCTAGCTTTCTTGTTTTCTTTTCTTTTTTTTAAATAATCTAAGCTACAATTTCCTTTGCAAGATGAATTTCAGAAATGTCTGGCTCATCCTCCTTGATTTATTTCTGCCTGATATGGAGAAAAACTCACTTTTAATGCATTTCTAGAAATATACACTGGCAAATTATACCATCAAGTACATTCAATATGCCAGATTAGGAATAGCAATGGAAGTAGCTATACATTTTGCTCCATTAGACATCTTTGTGATTTGCTAAAATACAAATCTTTCTAGTACAATAATTGAGTCTTAGAGATGGAAGGGAACTCAGAGACCATCTAGTCCAACCCATTCCTCTGTGTGGGTTTTGTAGTGGAGAGATAATTGAAACTCAGAATTCTCTGTAGGTCAGTTCCATTATCAAGAATTGCTATAACTTTCCACTCATTTCATCAGTGGGAGAACAGGAAAAAATATCAAGTTTCACAGCAACTGAAAGGGACAGATCTGTTTACATGACAGCATTAATTGATTAGTTCACTCTATTACAAGGTCATGGAATAGTACTTCTACGAATGAGATAATAGGCTGCTGTTGCCTTATGTTCTGGAGGTGTCACTGACAAAAACACATGCTTTCTTATTAATATTAATTATTGTGAATTTCAAAATCAAAACTAAAACCTAAGAAAAAAGAAAAGAACAAAGTAAAAAAATAAAATGGAATTAATATTACCATTTTCTTACATGGCATTACATGGCATAATCTATTACAATGAATACATATATGTTTTATATGTCAATATATGCTATGATTTTTAAAGATACTTATACATAGAATTCAAAAAGGCAGCCCAGATATCCATGTACTCATATCTGTCCATTCATAAATTGTGCCCCAAACCCACCTGTTCAAAAATTTCATCAGGTCTTCCACACATTGCATGATTGCAGATGGCCATTTGTCCTTCCAGTCTTGTAATATGAGTCTTCTAGCTGTTCAAAGGTTGCAGCAGAAAAGTCTCCCTGCAAAGATTTTTTTAAAAGACAAAGCTGATGAGCAACTGACAGGCTATATCAGCAATTCTGCCTGCACTGCCAGCTGTGATGGGATAACACAGTCTGGGCACAGGACTTCCATGTACCCCATTTTTTTCTGGAAGAAGGAGGAAGGGAGTGTTGCCAGAGGTTTGGGGACAACAGTTCTGCTTGCATAGGTGCGTACACAGCCATGCCAGTCTTGTTCGCTGCTTGACTCATATGCCAAATAGAGGCTAGCAATGGCTCTCCAGGGTCTCAAGAAGAGCCCCATTCTATTTGGAGCTACCTGGAATTGAGCCGAGCCCTTCTGCATGCCAAGCACCTCCTCCAAGCTGTTGAGACCCTTCCTAAACTTGTGCCAGTGTTGGTAGTGAGCATGGAAGTTGGGAAATCCATTTTCTTTCTCAGCTTCAGCTGCCCGAAAGGACTCAGTTTTGAGAAAGGAGCTTGCGCCAATTTGTTAAGCCACCTTCATGCGCTATGCATTCTAATCCACAGACCGCTCCAGTTCAGATCATGGCTCTTGCCAAATCTGACAGGATGGTTTCAGCTGGGTTGCTGTGGCTTTGTACCACAGCCCAGGATCCAGAGGCAAATATTCACCCAACTAGTGATTGGCAAAGGAAGCTCACCTTGCATTTGACATAGGGTGTAAGGATATACAGTAAAGAAGGGGGAAAGAGGTTCCTCTTTCTTCACTTTCTGCCCTCAGTTTTGGCTTCTTCTTGATCTTCCTGCTTCAGTGTAGACTTTGGGCTTATGAGTTTTTGAATCTTGAACTCAGCTCTGATCTATTTGACAACCGATGCTTCGGTAATATAAAAGACAAGTTTAGGTAACCTTTGTTACTATTATTATTATTTGCCTGAACTGTTGTTTCCAAAAGTTGTTTTTGTATTTTCTTTAAACCTCTCCACTTTAGCATTGTAAATAAAGGTGTGTTGTTGTTGTTGTTACACTTACATTGCACTTACATCCTCCTTTCTTGCTTTTGCAAAGAAACCCAAGGAAGTTTACAAGGTTCTCCTTCTCTCCACTTTATCTTCACAACAACAAACCTGTAAGGGAGGTTAGGTAGAGAGTCTGTGACTGCTCCAAGTCACCCAGTGGGTTTCACAGCTAGAACCCAGGTTGCATGAGCCCCGGCCCAGTGCTCTTAACCAGTGCACTGCACCGGTTCTTCTCCTACATCCAAATGACACCTGCCTCAAGAGTTATGTGTGCTTCCTTCCAAGTAAGCCTTGGTACAAAAATTCAAAGCTTCCCACTTGCTACTGTTTGGAGTTTTGGAGTTAGGCTTGAAAGAGTTTCTGAAGCCTGGGGAGTGTCCTGTGGGGTCAGAGAGCTCCTTGGCTCAGGCTGCAGTGAATGTAAGAGGTGGTGACACTCTGCCTGGGTAATTGTTTGCCCCTGCCTACACTGCTGGGAGTTGGGGCAAGCCCTCCCCACTTCAGAGAAGGGAAGAACAGGCAGACTGGCTTGTCCTTCCAGGGTTTACCAACATGCCCAGGATGAACACTTGCCCAGCATCCCAGAATCTGCAAGAGGAGGAGTGCAGCACGTGCTGAGTGTAAGCAGATTGCTGGGCTCGCCATCGTCACGGCCATGGGTCCGCCCGAGCCAAGCACTACTAAATGCCATTATTTTAGTAGACAGATTAAGCCCATGCTGTTCAACTTATTTTCTGATAGAGAGCTTCCGTTACAAGAAGGCAGTTTCCAATCTAGTTTGTTGCCTGATTTTTCTCTCGTTGTTGTTAGTCACAAAGCTGCATCCAACCCATCGTGACCCCATGGACAACATTCCTCCAGGCCTTCCTGTTCTCGACCATCCCCTGGAGGCCACTTAAGCTCACACCGACTGCTTCAGTGACTCCATCTAGCCACCTCATCCTCTGCCGTCCCCTTCTGCTTTTGCCATCAATCGTTCCCAGCATTAGGCTCTTCTCCCTCTTAACCCTATACAAATAAAGAAGAACATTTAAGTCTGAGGGGATTATCATGTAATTAATGGAAACAGAGGATTTCCATAGGTATTTTTTTAAAGTATGGATAATCTATATTAGAAATTCGGAGGTCAGGTGTTTGTTAAACAGTTTCAGTTGCAAAGAGCAAGGAATCGTAATAGTAACTATATTCCAGATTGCATTTGATGCACATTTGACTGGAGTATTAATGTCCTTGATTTCTTTTTCTGTCTCACCTAGAAATGGTTGTGTGCAAATTTCTAAATATATTTTTGGCTGTTTAGAAGTTACAGTTGGCATTTTTCCTGACTAATGCTATTGGAGAAGAACATAGCTTGATGAACTGTGGGTGGTGGCGGGAATAACAGGTGACATCCAGTGACAGTGATTATAAATAGAACAAAAAGATGCCCAATATAATAAAATCAAAGCTCTAAATCTATATCCATTTACTTGGGAGCAAACCCCATTGAATTCAGTATAACTTGCTTTTGAATAGCCACTTTAACTGTGTTATTTGTGCAAGGTAAGATATGATAAGCAGTGATGGAAATGCTACAGTTTTTATCTTGGTTGCCTCTTTGCTTTATTCCATTTTACTATAAATTTATTTATTTATTTATTTATTTATTAAAACATTTTTATGCCGCCCCATTCGCCGAAGCCTCGGGGCGGCTTACAATAATAAGTTAAAAATAATTATAATATTAAATTAAAAAAATATAAGCATTAGGTTAAAAATACAAAAATACCAATATAAAATAAGCCGCCCTGGCCAGATAAAATCCAATAATATTAACAGTTAAAATGCCGCTTAAATAAAAAGGTCTTCTCCTGGCGCCGAAAAACAAAAACGACAAATTTAGGAGTTGATATTAAGTTTTACTGTGTTATTGCATTTGATGGTTTTAAGTTCCATCTGGTAAACCAGGCAGGGAGCTTTAGCCAATGGGCAGTGTGGAAGTATAAGAAACGTTAAAAATCAAAGGTAATAGCAAGTACCACTTGTTAGTAGCAGCATGCAGCACGTTGCAGAGCCCCGTAGCAGTTCAGCTGTTGCAAAGGTTGCTGCTCGTTGAGAGGCTGGCCAAGCAGCGCTTGTCACACAGTCTTAATCACGAGCACAGAAAACCCGGATTGGGGATTTTCTGGCACATCCATGGAAGCCTGCAAGGTGTTCACCTGGGTGCTGCACTTTGCTATCCGAGACTGAGACATCATACTGAGACAATGCAAAATGCCTGCAGCGAAAATGTTTTCCAGCCATTTGCCGTAATCTGGCAACTCTCCAAAGGAGCGCTGGGGTCAGAGTCAGGAGAGCCTTCTACAAATCCAGCTAAGCGTAGGAAGCTTACAGGGTAAACCCATTGCGTCCAGCATATCACTGTGTCTTCACCGAAACTACCCCACTGTGCTGCTGGGAGGCGAAACCATCGGCTTGGAGGAAGGACTGATGTAACCAGCGGAGGTGCCTTCCTCTCTTAGCCATGTGCCACTCTCCCTAGTTGAGGAGAGCAACTTACGGGCAGTATCCAGTGGGGTGAAACCACTTGTGTGAATTTCATTGTGCTAGTGTGAGTTCCTTTCAAGACAATGCTGATAGCATTAGTCGGTGTGTTAAATCTCCCCAGAAAATCCAGTGTGACTGTTAGGACTACTGCTATTGCGCTAAAGGTAGCTTATATTAGCAAAATGTAATTTATGTTAGCAGTTGGGTCCCTTTGGATACTGTTTCAGGTTTGCAGCTGCATAAATTCACGATTGTTGTGCTCTTTGGGTGCCACAGGAACGGATTCAGATGATGGAAGGCAGGAGAACTCCAGTTAATTTTAGCTGGGTGGGTGATTGGGAACCACATACACAAAAATGTGGTTTCAATCAGATGTCCCCAGCCTGGCTTGCATGAGCAGTCTGTGCTATGGTGAGGCTCTAGGATCAGCCTGGAGGCAGGCGTCCCGGTGGCTGGCTCCATGCCCTCTATCTATAACTGAAACCAATGCAGTTGCGACCAATTTTGTTATTCCACCTAGGTCTGTCTCTTGGGCCCTCGAGGCAGATTGGGGATTCTGTTAACATACCATCCATGCTGCTGCACTTTATCAGTCTCCCTGCCTCAGCTGATGGAGCTGTTCTCAGATCTGGTTTTGTGGTCCCCCAGGATGCCAGTCCTTGGGGACTTCAATTTCCATGCGGAGGCCTCCTTTTTGGAGCAGCTGAGGACTTCATGGCTGCCATGACAACCATGGAGCTGTCTCAGCATGTCATCAGCCCAACACATGAGAAAGGCCACACTCTGGACCTTGTTTTCTCAGTGGGGCAGGAGGATAGTGGTTCCAGGGCTAACATTTACCCCATTGTCATGGTCAGACCATTACCTGGTCAAGTTTAGGTTGTTGCCTTCTTTTCCCTTCTGCAAGGCTGGAGGATCAACTAGAATGATCCACCCCTGAAATCTGAAGGATCCTGAAGGTTTCCGAAGGGCTCTGGGGGATTATCCAGCTGATATGGTGGGCACTCCTGCTGATGCCCAGGTTGCCCTTTGGAACAGGGAAATAGCTTGGGCAATCGACATGGTCGCACCCAGGCGCCCTCTCTCCTCCAGCCGAGCCCATGAAGCTCCTTGGTATAGTAATGAGCTGAGGGCAATGAAGTGAGAGGGGAGATGGCAAGAGTGCAGGTGGAGGAAGTCTCATGACAAGTCTGATCAAACATGCTTAAGAGCTTGCTATCAAGCCTATTCTGCGACAATAATTTCAGCAAAGCTTGACTTCTTTGCCTCCTCTATTGCTTTCTCACATGGACTGCATGAGGGTCAATAAACTGAGGCTTAATCCTGGTGAGACAGAGGTACCATTGGTAGGGGGACCTCTGGTAGGTTAGGAGAGCATTGCCCTGTCCTGGATGGGGTCACACTCCCCCTAAAGGACAGGGTCCACAGTCTGAGGGTGCTCCTGGATCCTAGTCCATCCCAGGAATATCAGGTGGACTCAGTGTCTAGGAGTGCTTTTTTCCAGCTGCGGAGGATTTTACAGCTCCACCCCTACTTAGACAGTGGGAACCTGAAGATAGTTGCCCATGGTCTGGTAACTTCCAAAATAGATTACTGTAATGTGCTCTCTGTGGGGCTGCCCTTGAAGATGGTCCAGCAGTTGCAACTGGTGCAGAATCAGGCTGCTCGGTTGGTGACCGGTACTGCCAGGGCAGCCCATATAACACCAGTTCTGAAAGAACTTCACTGGCTACCAGTTGCAGCCCGGGCCCAATTCAAGGTGCCCTAAACGGCTTGGGGCCCAGCTATCTGAAGGACCGTCTGCACCCATCTATGGCTACCTGCCCCCTTAGATCAGCTCAGGAGAACCACCCCTCAGGGAGGTGTGAGGGGTGGCAACCAGGCGAAGGGCCTTCTCCGCTGCTGCTCCCCATCTTCCCTCCCTAGGGAAATTTGCCTGGCACCATCCTTATTTTCTTTCCGGTGCCATGTGAAGACATACCTTTTTAGAAAAAAAGTTAACGCTTACCCCCTGAATGCTGTGAGCCTTTTGTATACTATTATTATAGATGTTTTGATTTGTTACTGTTTTAATAGGTTTTTAATGTGTTTTATTGTGTTTCAGTATACTTAATGTATTCTTAGCCACCTAGGAAGGCATTGGTAGTTATAGATGGCCTATAAATATGTGGCTGAATGAATAAATGAATAAATAAATGTGTGACCTTCCTCTCCTGCTTTGGGCCAATTGTTGGTGCCCCATGCAAGTGCTTTATACTGGCTGGTCCACTTGATGCCTCTTCAGTTGCAAAAGCACATCTGACAAACTCTTCAGTTATGGTGAGTAGGATGGCACAGCACAGCCCAAGTCTTTGCCCCCATTACTAATTGCAACACACTGGGACGGGCAGGAGGGTTTTCATGCAGGCGGCACCTGGGGAGGGAAGGGTGCAACCGCCCCTCAACACATCCTACAGTTGCCCCAAAATGGGAGCAGGGTGGGGCTGTGATCCCTGGAAAACAAAACCTTGATGCCAGCACAGTGATGCACTGAGCACTGTGTACAGGTACTCGGTGACCATGCAAATACAAGTGTATCAGAAAGGCTGTGTGGCAGAAGAGGGATCTCTGTAATTCTGGAATAGAAAGGCCATTCATTGGATCACTATCTGACGCTTCTCCTCCCTTGCTCCTACCTTCAGACACACAGCATTAGTGAAATGTCAGTTTGTGTTAAGATCAGCAGTGGCCTTTGCACACACTGTCCCCCAAGCTTCTGCACAAAGAGAGCCAAGCACCACAGCGTCATGGCTCCCGAGATCGATCTGCCTTCATGTCTGATATTAACTTACATAGCGGGGGCCAGGGTGACTGTGAGGAAGATGAGTTGGAGCAGTGTTGACGCACTGAACCTTGAGGTATGACATTAGGGAATGGCTGAGCAGCCTTGAGTTGCTGAAGTGGCTGGAGTTTGGGGACCCATCCTCCTTCCTTTTTGGGGGGATCTGCAGTGATAAGAGCATCTCTCCAAGGAGCTGAATGTCTGAGTGATCTAAACCCAGGGCAGTCAAGCTGAAGAGGATGTGTGTGAACTAACCTGTTTGCACTGAATAGTCTCCATAAATAATTTACAGCCATGACTGCTTGCCGTTATTACGAAAATGCCATCTTGCATTTTGACACTTGCACCCCCCGTGTAAGTCAATGGGCGTATCCCACCCCACAAGGGCAGCCCACAGGCAGACGGAAGCATCCAGCCATGTGCTTGCTGACGACGACTATTCCAAAAGAACATTGTGTGCTGGAAGGGGGAGGCATCTGAATGCATTCTAAACCAATTAAATACATCCCACCTCTTAAATAGCCTCTGGCTTTATAACTGTTTTGGGTTTTTTTTTAATTCTTGCCTGCTTTAGCTTTTACTTTTCAGTTCTTTCCATAGTCTGTTTGCTGTTCTCATTTTCCAATAGTCATGTGTTTTCTACTCTCTTTTGGTGGCACCAGAGACTTGAGTATAGATTTTAATGTTTTTGGAAATATGACAAAATGCACATAAGTTACTTAAAGAATTTTGTGAGTGACTAGTTCGTTCCTGCCTCTTCATGGATCACTGCCTTGCCATGGCAAAGGGGCTTGCGTAGCTCAATGAAGCTATGAGCTATGCCATGCAGGGCCACCTAAGACGGACAGGTCATAGCAGAGAGCTCTGACAAAACGTGATCCACTGGAGAAGGAAATGGCAACCCACTCCAGTATCTTTGCCATGAAAACCCCATGGACAGTACCAAAAGGCAAAAAGATATGACGCCGGAAGATGAGCCCCTCAGGTCAGAAGGTGTCTAATATGCTACTGGGGAAGAGCAGAGGGCTAGTACTAGTAGCACCAGAAAGAATGAAGCGACTGGGTCAAAGCTGAAAGGACACTCAGTTGCAGATGTATCTGGTGGTGAAAGGAGAGTCCGATGCTGCAAAGATCTATACTCCATAGGAACCTGGAATGTAAGATCCATGAATCAAGGCAAGCTGGATGTGGTCAAACAAGAGATGACAAGCCTGAACATCGACATCTTAGGAATCAGTGAACTAAAATGGACAGGAATGAGTGAATTTAATTCAGAGGACCCTCAGGTATACTACTGCAGGCAAGAATCCCTCAGAAGGAATGGAGTAGCCTTCATAGTCAATAAAAGAGTAGGAAAAACAGTACTGGGATACAATCTCCAAAATGACAGAATGACCTCAGTTCGAATCCAAGGCAAACCATTCAATATCACAAGAGTCCAAGACTATGCCACAACCACTGACGCTGAAGAGGCTGAAGTTGACTGGTTCTATGAAGGCCTACAACACCTTCTACAATTAACATAAAAAATGATGTCCTTATCATAATGGGGGATTGGAATACTAAAGTAGGAAGCCAAAGGATAACTGGAATATCAGGCAAGTTTGGCCTTGGAGTACAAAATGAAGCAGGGCACAGGCTGGTAGAATTTTGTCATGAGAGAACTTGCTGGTCATTGCAAACACTCTTTTCCAACAACCCAAGAGACAACTCTACACATGGACATCACCAGATAGTCAACCTAGAAATCAGACTGACTATGTGCTCTGCAGCCAAAGATGGAGAAGCTCTATACAGTCAGTAAAAACAAGACCAGGAGCTGACTCAGATCATGAGCTTCTTGTTGTAAAATTTAGGCTTAAATTGAAGAAAGTAGGGAAAAGCACTAGGCCACTCAGGTATGACCTAAATAATATTCCTGATGAATACACAGTAGAAGTGACAAATAGATTTAAGGAATTAGATCTGATAGACAGAGTGCCTGAAGAACTATGGATGGAGGTTCTCAACATTGTACAAGAGGTAGCAACTAAAACCATCCCAAAGAAAAAGAAATGCAAGAAAGCAAAATGGCTGTCTGAGGAAGCTTTACAAGTAGCTGTGGAAAGAAGGGAAGTGAAAGGCATGGGAAAAAGAGAAAGATCGGTGGAGCAGTTGGTGCGAGCTCCGGGGGACTCTGGGGGATAGTGGAAGACAGGAAGGCCTGGAGGAGTGTTGTCCATGGGGTCGCAATGGGTCGAACGCGACTTCGCAGCTAGCAAGCAAGTAGTTTGTTCGTGAGCTCACTTCAAAGTACTCGTCTTAGTCTATAAAGCCCCAGTCCAACTGGAATTTGGGTATGCAAGGACTGCCTACTCCTGTTCAAGCCTGGGAGCAACTTTGGACACCTTGCTTGGACACCAATTTATACCATCCCACTCAGATGGCTGTCCAGTTTCTTCTTCAATGTCTCTAGTGTGGGAGAGCCCACCACCTCTCTAGGCAGCTGGTTCCACTGTCGTATTGCTCTGACAGTGAGGAAGCTTTTCCTGATATCTAGCCTGAATTTGGATTTTCACAGCCTGAACTGATTATTCCATGTCCTACACTCAGGCATCAGCAAGAAGAAATCTTGATTGTGACAACCTTGGAGGTACTTATATGGTGATACTATGTCCCCCCCCCCCCACCCCCAGTCTTCTCTTCTCAAGGCTGAACACATCCAGTTCTCCCAGTCTCTCCACATAGGGCAGTGTTTCCAAACCCTGAATCAGTTTTGTTGCCCTCCTCTCAACCTTTCTAATTTTCCTGCATCTTTCTTGAATCTTGGTGCCCAGAATTGGACACAGTATTACAGATGAGGTCTGTCTAGTGAGGACTATAGAGGAGCTACTACTTCTCATGATTTGGAAGTAATACTTCTGTTAATGAACCCCAAAACAGCATTTGCCCTTTTGGTGGCTGTATCACACTGTTGGCTCATGTTTATCCTATTGTCCACAATTACTCCAAGATCTTTTTTTATTTTTTGGTTCTGTTGAGCCACATGTTCCCCATCTTGTATCGATGCATTTGGATTCTTTTTCCTTGGTGAAGGACTTGGCACTTCTCCTCACTGAATCTCATTCTGTTGCTTTAGCCCAGTGTTCAAGTTTATCAAGATCACCTGGATCTTCGTTCTGTCTTCTAGAGTGTTTACTCTTCCACACAGTTTTGTATCCTCTACAAATCTGATTATTTTTCTCTGTACTTCCTCATCTAAATAATCTGAAAGCTTGGCTGCTTGTTTCCCAGAATTTCAAGACTAGATGGGGAAGCTTCCTCTGATCTGCTCAGCCAGGAGTCAGGAACCAAAATGCACTATGAGCCAAAATGCAGCCATTTTATCATGTTGTGTCTATGTGTCCTGTTTTACAGGGGACAATCCTCTGATTGAAAATGCCCTTTCTCTCATGAGCTGTCCAGTTCATTTTTCAGAGACAAAAAATCATAAGGAGGGAGAGCTGGGAAGGCCCTTGAAGTTGTTGAGGGACCTCAACAGTCAGAACTGGGATAGCAGGCATGCAGAAGAGGGTGGAAGGAGACAGACCCAGACGAGCTGCTTTCTAGGGCAGCCACATGGCTGCTGTACCATCTAGTTCTGGTTTGTTTCTTAATGGATGCTTTCCTCACTTTCAGTACTGATGAAATATCAGGTTTAGCGCAAGTGCAAGGACATTCCTAAATGCAATGCTTCAACTCCAAAATAAATCCTCCCCCCACCCCCACAATGCACAGGCATACGCTCATACCTGCCAACTCAGTTGATCCATTGTAAATCTGGATCCAGCTCTTATTTCCCAGCAAAAACCCATGAGAACCAGATGGGCCAGGGGGTAAGGGAATACCATATGTTCCAAGATTCATACATTAAAATAGCAGGAATAGCAAATAATTTAGTCAATGTAGTCTAAACTAATCTGGTCTGTACTAAAACTAAGTCTATTGATACACAAGACTGGAAAAATGTGCTTTGTTAGGAAAATGACTTTTTCCTCCAAGAAGGGGAGAGAATGTGTACAAACGACACTGTTGTAGTATACCGTCTTTATTATTGATTGCAAGCAAAGTTGTAGGATACTCTTTGATTAGCCACATTTATAGGCAACCAGGGACCATATGTATATTTAATAAGAGTTTCCATTATCAGAATGCATGCTAGGGGGAATACAATCACATTGTTTTCCACTTTCTCAATACTCATACTAACTGTAATAATGTTGTAAGGCTTAAGTGATAACTTTATTGCAGGAATAAACGAGGGCTGAGGTTGTATGTTCTGTGACATAGAATGAATTACTCTCTTCAAGCCAGTGAGCATGGTGTTAGTCACTTACAAGCTCCATGCCATTAGTTAGGGGTTTCCTTAAAGTCATGCATTGTTATTAACAATAGGAGTGATTGAAGAAAATTGAAGGGAAACCCCATTGAAATGAATTGCTCTATCCCGGAAGTCTCTACTCAAGTGGGTTGGAGGGACTCTAGCTCAGACCTTCCACAGATTTAAAGTTGGCCTGAAGTCTGTTTAGACATCCAGTATCTGCAGAGGAAAATGTGCTGTGGCAAACAGATTTAGCGTTTTGGACTGGGTACAGGAAGATGCCAGTTCAAGGCCCCACCCAACTGCAATGCTCACTGGGTGAGCTTAGAGAAGCCACTCTCTTTCAGCAATGGTTGTTGTGAGGATAAAACTGATGGGGAGGGTGCAGATGGGCAAAGGCTTCTTTTTTCAGCTTTGGTGGAAGGCCATTTAGAGCTCAAACTGTTCTGTTTTCCACACAGTCTCAATAAAAGCACTGCATTTTTAAAGGATTGCCTTGAGTTTTGGAACCAGAGGGAAGGGATCTGCTCACAACAGCTTGAATTCAAACTTGAAATGTTTTCTTATCTATCCCTTTCCAGTGAAATTTCTGGCTCCACCCTCAGGATGGTTCTTGATGCTTAAGGGCCAGCCACCACAAACATTGAAGCCTCTCCAATTGAGCAGCTCTTTCTCTCAATGTCTGCCCACTGCATCAAGGACTGGCTCTCTCACCTGCTCCCCTTCCCCTCCTGAAAACCCTTCCTGCTTCCAAAACAGGGTGATGCTCATGGGTGGGAATGTGCGAAAGACTGGACCCCTCTCTACAAAGGAGCCGTATACCTGCCACACTGGGCTCCTTGGAGGCTTGGTAGAGGGAGCTAACATTTCCACATGCCTCACCCCCCACCCCATCTTGGAGCCTGATAAGGCCTCCTGCCTAAAGACCAGTGCTAGAAGGAGGGTTGGTGGAGAGCAGCTAAATATTGTTAAGTTCGTGGGCATGTGGGACTTGATGATTGTCTGGTGATCCCACTTCCCACCCCCACCTTGGAGTGTGACGTTGCTGCCATAAAGTCTTCCAAAGGTAGTGCAAGTGTTCCTCTGATTTCTCTTGCATACCTATAGGTTGAGATAGTCACCTCAATTAGTTAATGAATTTGTTGTTGAATTTTTCCTACCACAAAGGAGGGGAGGTACTTGTGAGATATTGTGCTGAAATAACTTGACAGGTCTTCAATACAATGCAACCTGACCTGGAATCAGATGAGGGGGTACCTCCACCTTGGGTAGCAACATGTCCTGGGACAGCAGCACATGCCAATACTATGGGACAGGAGCAAACTGCTAAAAACCCAGTTGATAACCTTGCATTTATCTCGGTTTCGCTGCAAAATTCTAAGCATGCTGCAAAGAGAGCACAATCATAGAATCATCAGGAAATAATTCAGTTGCCTTAATTCTCTACGTGCATCATTGAGGTTGGGCCTTTAAAGCTGGCAAAGTCCTACCTAATATCCATATGGATTAAATCAGAAAAAAGATGGCAGCCACCAGATAATATCTGATGGATAACTAATGGAGAAGCCTGCCTGTCATCAGCCTTTAAAGGAAAACAGTCCTGAGCATTGTCTAAAGTAGCGCTTGCATCAGCAGAAATGACCACAGAAGAAAGTGGCAGGAAATGATCCAGCCCAGTTTGTCCAGCCCATTGCACTAGGGTTTTTGTTTTAATGAATTAAAGGTGCTTCTGGATGACACTTTCACTGAATTTTATAGAAGGTCCACATATTAAAATTTTCCATTGATAACCCCCTCATGTTTGCCCACCATGGTTTCTATCTTTTTTCTTACTGGACAAAATCCATTAGGGAAGAAAAGATGCTATAGCTGCACAATGCCTTTTGATTGGGATGCTTTCAGAGGAGGGGTTTTCTTTGGCAGCCTAGTCTGTGGAATTTTAGGGGAGTGGGTCCTGCATTCATCTTTCCCTTGCAGCACACACAAATGTTCCCACCACTGCTTCTGTTGTTTTACTTACAGCAGAAAACCATGAAGGGATAAAAGAGAATTGCTGCACATGCCTTCAGACTGGTAGTGTTAAGAACGCTCTGTCTGGGAACACCTTGGGACCTTCACTCTGGAAGCATCCCACTAGAATTTTAAACCTTCTTTACATGTTGAACCAACATCTTAAACAATGATAAAGAATCTTGCCAACAGATATTTCCTGAACCTAAGAATGTAAGCTTAGTGCAGTGAAGAGGTCATGGATGCTAAGTCATGCATATTTTCTCAGTAAGACCACTAAATGCTTGCTATTATATTGGTACCCAATTTTCTGCATAAAGGCTGTCCACCAATACTATTACTTATTATTAGTCTGACATGCAGCATTTTAAGTGGTCTACATTTATTATCTCATTTGCCATCATAACAACCTTGTGATGGCCTACTTCATATGAATTAGCTGATTTTTATTATTAATGTGATCATTTCCTATCTAACAGAGGGAAAGCTGGGCTTGAGAAATAGAAAGAAGCCTTGAGAGAGGCTGCCCTTCTAGTGAATTATGAACCGGTAGAGGCCCCCAGGTGAACCTCTCAGGACTGCATAGAGCTGTATGAGCTGATGATTGGACACCACCTTCATGGAAATGCAGTGGAGTTCTAGCAAGCAATTTTCTTCTCATTTTGTGCCTGGGACACTGAAGCATGTTAACCAGACCCCACGGAGAAGCTTTTCCTGGCATTTGCTGCTTGCGCAAGCTTGAAAAAGAATTATGGGTTGAGGCCAAGGGTGCGGTCTGTGAATGTTTTACATGATTTTAAAATATTCATACATTACTTTGGGGGATATGTTAATAAAGAATGGAGTATAAATACCATCATTTCATCATCACTCTGTTTTATTTTTTGACCTAAAACAAACAAACAGCAGGCAACAGAACAATAAATTACAACAATACCTAGCAACTGTGGTTGTAGCATGCTGAATGTGCCCAATCTTGTCTGCTCTCAAAAACTAAGCAGGATCAGGCCTGATTAGGATGGGAAACCTCGTGGGAATACTGGCTGCTGAGAGCCAGTTTGGTATAGCAGGTAAGAGCTCAAGACTGGGACTTGGAAGATCTGGATTCTAGTCCCCACTCATCCATAGAGCTCACTGGCTGACTTTGGGCCAGTCACTCACCCTCAGCCCAACCTGCCTCACAGGGTTGTAGTTGTGGGGATAAGACTGAGAGGAGGAGAATTATGTAAGCTGCCTTGAGTTCCTTGGAAGGAAGCAAGGTGGGATATAAATATAATACATAGTAATACTAACCATAAGGGATGAAAACTGTGCCGGCTCAAGGATTTGGGAGTTCCTGGGGAAGACACCTCCATTAGCTGTCTTTCTTGCTGCCGCTTCAGCAGCTGCTGTCGCTCCTCTGCCACTGTCTCCTCACTGCTACCATTTGCTTGCATGGCAGGTGAAGAGCCAGTAAGCAGGCAGGCAGGCAGGCAGGCAGGCCTCTCCTGCCCTCTTTCCCTCTGGGGCCTGGGACAGAGCCAGAGGCAGGTGAGTGATCCATAGTGGTGAGGAGGCGTGAGGCCAAAGGGCTGGTGTCAGTGGGTCCCACTGGAGTGTCCTCAAGCATGCCCCCCCCCCCCAGTGCTGGTCCTGCATAAAAGGGGGAAAATCAGCAATACAGAACAGCAGTTTATAAATAAATACTTACCCAAGTCAGCTTGGAAGTGTTTAAACTGATCCCTAGGATTTTTTGTTCTCTGGGCAGCTGCCCAGTTTTTCCACCCTTCCTGGGCTTCAGGAAAACTCTTCTCTGTTGTGCAAAGTTGGGGGTGCATTGATCTTTCCCCCATTTTAAAGACAGAGATGCTAATTTTTATTTATCCTTGAAGGCAGTTTTTGCTCCAGACTTCCATTGGTACACCCCTCTTCATTATTTAGGTTGGACACAGGTACTGGATTTATCTGTGAAATATAGACATTGTTTGTATATTTGTTTCCATAAATTCCTCATTCCAGTGCAGGGCCTTCAGCTTGGTGTCCCCAGTATTCTGAAATGTTTACTGGACTAAGAAGAGTTTAACTCCAGAACATCTGGAGGGCACATCACTATTAAACTCCAAAATATCTGAGTTGGGCAGTATTGTGAAGAGCAGGCATATCAGTTGGGCTGTCAGGTTCTTCAAACACTTTATCTATTTTTATTTTATTTAGAATTGGCATTGACTGTATATATCATCTCACCTGCTGAAGGCCATTACAATCATGTACAGTCTAAAACAAGAACACTTGGCAACAGCAAAAATAAGAACATTAAGACTTTAAAACATATACATTTTTAAGGGCTAAATTGAAAGGATACCTCTCCCCACCCTTTTTAAAAGCTGAGGATAGGGGGCCTGGGAGAATAGTTCCTGAGGAAGCATAGAGTCTGGGGGCAACACCCTTTCATATGTTCATGACAAACAGGCTTTTAGGGGCAATGGTGCCTTAAAAAGGGCCTCTTCTTCTCTGTGTGTTGATCTGGGTTTCTCAGGAAACCATGGGTTAGCTGGGAAATTCTTGTGTTGCCAGGGAAAACTGTGCCTCGCTGTTACATATTCAAATGCATTTTGCTCCTTTAATTCCACTTGCTTCCCATCAACCACTTGAAGCAATTTCTCCATTGTATTTTCTATCTGAACATGTTTGAATTTTAATAATGTAAAACTGCACAAATTCCCACAGTGACCTGTAGCACTTGAGTCAAGAGTTCCTAAAACACCGTAGTTGGAGAGGCAAAACAACACTCATGGCACTGTGTGCAGATCACCGTCCTTATGCAATTGCCCTAGGAGTGCTTTTAATTTCTGGTGAACCTTGAGAATAAAAACGAGCACCAAAGAAAACTAACACGCCATATCCCTGTCTCCCCATAATCTGTACCGAATGACCCACAAAGACAACAATAATGACTTAATGCTACTCATCCCTACTCTTCTTCCTTGACTGCTCTGCCACTATAGTTGGGAGTGCAAAATGTTTTCTTCCTGAGGATGCAATTCTATATGCATCTTCCTAAAAATAAGCCTCACTGGATTTTATTTTAAGCAGACATACATTTTAAATGACTTTTAAAAGGAGGCTTAACTAGACTTCTGTCCAAGTGAAAAGAAGCGCACTGTGGGTCACATTTATTTCTCTGGGACTTCCTTCTCAGTTAAGTGGCTTATGGTTGTGCCACAAGACCTGCAGCTGAACAAGTGATTTCTTTAGTATTTTAATTACAGCTAACTTTTGCAGGATTGTGCCACTGAAGACAGTCTGGAGGATACAAGTTATATACGTACATACTAGACCATGATGTACAGTGCAATTCACATATGCATATTTAGTCAGGGGTAAGTCCTGCTATGTTTAAATGAGCTAATCCCAAAATAATTGAATATGAGATGGCAGCCATTCAGAGCAATCAAATGTATCACTATGCAGCCATAAGTGGACACTTGTAAGTAGACAAAGTTGCAATGAACTGAATAGAACTTACTCCCAGATAAATCTGAGTAGGCTTTCCTTCCTTCCATCCTTCCTTCCTTTAATTTCTATAGTGCCCATTAGCTGCAATAGTTTTCTGGGCAGTTAACACTTTCACATGCATCTAATCTAAGCAATTGGAGCTTTTCTCCCCCACACAGAGCAACTAATTTATGGTGGTGCCTAGGGATTCTTTTTTCAAAATGCCAAATGTGGCCAAAAAAGGAAGAAGATCTCATAAGAATTTTAACTTTTGCCATCACTGAGCTAAACTCAAAGTCTCTCCATTCCTCAGATCATTCACTGCTGTTTGCATGTACTTATCCCTGCACTGGTCAGCATCATCCAAATCCAGCTCTTGACACTAGCTAATTCTGAACACACTGATATGCACCATTCAGAACTGACAAGCTCATCTGGAGGGCAAGGACATAGTAAAATGCAAAGGTCAGAAATGTCTGATTTTAGCAAAGAAGTATAAAAGAGCACAGACAATGCAGTAAAAGTGCTACACTCAATATGCCAGCAAATTTGGAAAACTCAACAGTGGCCATTGGAAAAGGTCAGTTTACATTCCAATTCCAAAGAAAGGCAATGCCAAAGAATGTTCGAACTACCACACCATTGCACTCATTTCACATGCTAGCAAAATTATGCTCAAAATCCTACAAGCTAGGCTCCAGCAGTATGTGGACCGAGAACTACCAGAAGTACAGGCAGGATTTCGAAGAGGTAGAGGAACTAGAGATCAAATTGCCAACATACACTGGATCATGGAGAAATCTATGGAGTTCCAGAAAAACATCTGCTTCATTGACTATGTTAAAGCCTTTGATTGTGTGGATCACAACAAATTGTGGCAAGTTCTTAAAGAGATGGGAGTACCAGACCATCTTATTTGTCTCTTGAGAAACCTATATGCAGGTCAAGAAGCAACAGTGAGAACTAGACACAGAACCACTGATTGGTTCAGAATTGAGAAAGGAGTTCGGCAAGGCTGTATACTGTCGCCCTGCCTATTTAACTTATATGCAGAGCACATCATGAGAAAGGCGGGACTAGATGAATCACCAGTTGGAATTAAGATTGCTGAGAGAAATATCAACAATCTCAGATATGCAGATGATACCACTCTAATGGTAGAAAGTGAAGAGGAAGTAAAGAGCCTCTTGATGCAGAGACATCACCCGGCTGACAAAAGTCCGTATAGTCAAGGTTATGGTTTTCCCAGTTGCAATGTATGGCTGTGAAAGCTGGACCATAAGGAAGGCTGAGCACCAAAGAATTGAGGCCTTTGAATTGTGGTGCTGGAGGAGACTCCTGCGAGTTCCTTGGACTGCAATGAGATCAGTCTTAGAGGAGATCAACCCTAGCTGCTCTTTAGAAGGCCAGATACTGAAGATGAAACTCAAATACTTTGGCCACCTAATGAGAAGGAAGGACTCCCTGGAGAAGACCCTAATGCTGGGAACAACTGAGGGCAAAAGAAGAAGGGGACGGCAGAGGATGAGGTGGCTAGATGGAGTCACTGAAGCAGTCGGTGTGAGCTTAGCTGGACTCCAGGGGATGGTGGAGGACAGGAAGGCCTGGAGGAATATTGCCCATGGGATTGCAATGGGTTGGTCGCCATTTCACAACTAACAACAACATGAAAGAGCACACTTCCCATGTGCTATTGTCAGAATAATATCTCTCCTGCACCTACTCAGCTCTCTAAATACAATTAAGTACAGCATCCCTGATATATAATTAGGCATAAGCAAAGTTTATTCTGTTGCCCTTAAAAAAATTCTTAATATTGCTTATAAAAATTCTATCCAAAACAGCTCATTTTAATCATCAGTCAGCATTTTTATTGTATGATAATCCTTAATTGATTGACGTTTAATCACAGTCTTTGTATTTTACTATCCCACGTCTCATAAGAGGCAATTTTCTCTTTACTGTAGTTTAACAGCTGATGAAAAAGATTTAAGGAAACCTATAAACTTAAGATTGGTTAATGGTCCCTTATAAAAGAATATTACACTTTTAGGATCCATTGCACAGATGTGATACTCAATTGTAGAAATGTGCATGGGGTTTATTAAATTACAGCACAAATCTTCAGCCTCCTGAATTATTGTTCATGTTGGTATTGTTAGGCAAATGGGGAGACACATTATTGCTTCCAGTTGTTCACATTACTGTGTATAATGCAGGCAGAGACAGCTGGCGCATTTGCTCCAGGCAAATATGGAGCTACAGCAGCTGCAGAATTCGGGGCCCCTAGTGAAGGTCCAGCACCGCTGAGTCAGTGCTGGGTGGTTCATCAAAAGATGTCCAGAAATTAAAAGTCATTAGTGCCTCCCTCTGCAAGTTCACCAGCAGAGGTTTGTTTTGCTCTTTAGTCAATCTGTCACATTTTGGTATGGAGAGGAGCACAAAACAAGAGGACTTTTTGCTACCCATCCATGCCAAAATATGGAAGAAGACTTGGTAACAGATAGAGAAAACTGTACCCTGTGGCTGCGGCACCACTTGATGTTTTCATTCCGTGGAAAGGATCTGTATTTCACTTGCGACGCATAAGTACGAGATCCTGATTGAAATCAGTAAGATGTCATGCACAGAGATGACTAAAGACATGCAGCCTAAGACTAGGATGGAGATGCAGATGCCAGTAGGCCAGTAGGAAAGGACGGACCAGCTTCTTGAAAGGCAGGGTGTTGGCGATAGGCACTCTCCCAGTGGAAGTCTGTTCCAGGATCTGCTCAAGATTCTAGATGTTCTACAGCCTGCTGAAGAGCGTATTATGTCCTGGTGGAGGCTGTCACTGGGGAAGCATTCAGGGATCTTTTAGGCTGGCAGGCAGGCAGGGGCCGTCCCAAGACATGTAGCTGCCTGAGGTGGAGCAGGAATTGATGGCTCCCTGCACATCGGGGTGTATACATCCTGCACACACATCAGTCAAATTATTTCTACATCTGAGCCTAAAAGTCTCATCGTTCCCTCCCTGCTTCGTAGCAGTAGAAGAGTAGTAAAGGTTTTGTATTTTTACTTCAAAGGAGATAAAAGTGGGTGTTTGTGGGGTTTTCTGCATCGGGTGCCGAATTAACTTGTCCATCCTGTGTTATTTAAATCAAGGGCTATCCTTTCAGGACAGCCAAAACCAGTTCACTTTGTCTCAAGGTAGGGCTGGCCTGCCGCAGGGGACTGAATGCTGCAATGAAACTTCATGTCACACTATAGCAGGAGGCTTGTGAGCGCACCTGACTGAGCCCACAGCTTTCCCAGAAGTACCAGATTGCCTTGGACATACAAAGAAAATACCTTTTGTGCCATTTTGGATGTTTTGATGTATACCTGGCAAGACCTGCAGGATCCATAAAGCTGCCAGAAGAACACCAGGTGGAGTTTAGAACCCTGGAACCTCCCCAGCTCTCCTCCACTGTGGCTGTCCCACTTCTCCCCTTCACCAAAATGCTGAAGCTAATAATCAATCATATTGGACCTTAAACCATTTCATACCATCCCTGCTTGGGGTCGCATATCATTGACGGTTTTGCTTCATTCTTTTGCATTCAGTGCTTAATGTGTGGCAGGGGTCCTCAGACTTTTTCAACAGAGGTCCAGTGGAACAGTGCCAGCGGTGGGTGCGGGCTGGTGAGGGGGCGGGGGTGCTGGGTGTGCGCACATGTGCGCACGAGGCAAGATGGGTGCCGGGCACAGGTGCGGCAAGGTGAGGCGGGGGCAGGCATGCACGGCAAGGAGCTGCCTTGCTCACTTGGAGATCATGTTCTCCCGGCAAGTCCAAAACGATCTCCGTGCAAGCAAGCTGCGGCCTCGCTGCGCACGGGCACGGTGAGGCAAGCAGTGGTGGGCATGGGTGTGGGCGCAGTGAGGCCAAAACCTCTGAGGTGGGCCAGACCTGGCCTGCGGGCCGTAATTTGAGGACTTATTTATTTTATTATTATTATTATTTTCAATTTACATCCTGCCTTTTTCCTACAAAGGGCTCAAGGCAGCTTACATCATTCTCTTCCTCCATCTTATCCCCACAACAACAACCCTGTGAGGTAGGTTGGGCTGAGAGTCTGTGACTGGCCCAAAGTCACCCAGTTGGCTCCATGGCTGAGCCGGGAATAGAACCCGGATTGTCTGGGTCCCAGTCCCAGGCTCTTAACCACTACACCACACTGACTGATGATGTATGCATTTAAAAATGCCCCCTAAAGATTTTGCTTAAATCAAAAGGCAGCTGGTCTTGTGCATGGTCTGAGTAAGTTACCAAGGTCCAGGGACCACTGCCAGGCTGAAGCTTGTGACTGTCTTTATGGTTCAGTTCCTGGCGCTCTTTTATATTTGGGACATTTGTCTGTAAAACCATGTGCGCAATTTTTGCTAGCTTAGATTTTTCCAAAGGGTCTCTTTGCATGTTAGCTTGGATTCTACTAAAAATTATTTCTGCTTGGAAAAGTGCAGACACTGGCCAACTGCTGTGCTTCTACTGTTTGTCATAATTCCTTATTCTGAATAGTAATTTCCCATTCAGTACAGTTGGTTTAACTGTACTGCCTCTTGAGCCAAACTCCCTCCCTCCCTCCCTCCCTTCCTTCCAGATGTGGTTATAAATTTGCATAGATAGATAGATGCATCTTAACCTCTCTTTCTACTGAAATACTAGAAGGAGGGCACTAAGATGCTCCCTAGTTCAGCTGCACGGAAGAGCGCATTGCATGGGCGCACCAGTGCTTCCTCTTTCTTGCATGCCTTTCAGTGCACACTCAAGCACAGCAGCTCCTGAAACAACTTTGCAGGCCTGTTATGTTATGTACAAATATTCATTTCCCACCACCTCCCCTTGCTCTTGCTCCCTTCCCTGTAAGAAAACTTTCAACTTTGGATGAACAGAGACAAAGAGCTGTAGCTTTTCAGTTTGCACTTGGCATGCCATCCTGTTCCAGCAGGTGCATACTAAATTGCCTTCGACTTAACACCAGGAATCAGATCGCTAATTGGATGCAAATGTGAGGGATTTCTCTCATTTGAGACCTGAATTGCAACACTTTGCATCCCTTTAGGCAAGACGTCACCTCCTTCCTATCCCAAAGCAACAGCGCTACCACTTGAACTAGAGGAGTATTTCCCTCAGCTAACATAAGAAGTACTTAGTGAATATCCTGTTTCCAGGCTGTAAGCCACTGGAGGAGAAAAGCTTTATAGTCCCTTAGTGATTTAGAAGCAGTATAATTATTGGGTTCTTTATTTTGCTCTTTTCATTTATTTTTAATTTTATGTGCATTGGTTTCAATAAAATAAGGAATTTATCTCACTGTTTCTTTTCCCCACACCCCCTGCCCTCCCCACCGCACAGAGACCCAAGCTTTGGGGATTGTGAAAGAGATGCACTTTTAATGTTATTTTTAACCCAGTAAAAGCCCTCTACATGCTTTTCTCTTGAACTTTCAAAGACATAGCTTGGGCCCTGGTAGTCACTCCCACTGTGTATGTTTGAATAAAGCAAGTTCCCTGAAGAGCTATTCCCTGAGAATAGGTCTGTCTGACTACTAATTAGACGTATTCACTAGGCAAGGCATTTTTCAGTGATCCAGTGTGGCGAGGTGGTTAGAGTGCTGGACCCCATGGGACTCAGGAGATTTAAGTCCCAGTCCCTGCTTGGCCACAAAATTCAGTAAGCGACTTTGGGCCAAGCTGTACACTACCTCCCTGCCTGACCTACCTCACAGACTTGTTGGTGAGGGCAAAGTGAAGAGGAGTAAAGGGGAGGCAGAAAAGGCAGGATGCAAATGGAATAATATTTGTACAAATACAATAAAAAGCATTTGAAGAATGTGCACTCATTTCAAATACAAGAGTTACTAATTTCTTCCCAAGTCTTAAAAACACCCAACATTACGTGTGGCACTTTATCTCACAAGCTGATATAATCTCTGGTTTTAAGCGAAATGTCATAATTAGGATGTAAGAAGTTCCTGGGGTGTGTAGCTTGAGAGCAGCATTTGCCTCTCCCCGTGACTTGCAGGAAACCAGGTAAAGTATACCAAGCCAGCAAATGGGGAAAATGCCATTCACATGGCAGATTCGTAGCTACTGGGAATCTGATGAATAAGAGTCTAACCCATGACAGCTTGCTGTTATGCCGTAAAATTGGGTTGCTCTCTGAGGTCCCACAAAACTCCATTTTTGCTGCGACAGACTGACACAGCAACCCCTGTAGGAGTGGTTACCCTGAGGGGCACCCAATTTATCCACATGGGGTGGTAATTCACCTTGCATATGATGAAGCCGCCCAGAGTTCATGCAGGCTTTGTCATAAGGAATGTGCTAGTCTTGTTTCCTGACTCTTCAGCATCTTCATCATTAGCATCGTTAGTGAGAGCCACTGCAGTGCATTGGCATCTGAACTAGGAATAAGAAAGTCCCTGGTTTAAATCTTGTGGCCAGGATGAAGGCATGTGGTGGCCTTGCTTTCTTTCAGCCTCAGCCTCATTAGATTGGGCATATAAAGACTTTTGAGCTCTTAGAAGGCCTATACAAATGCTAAGGATTCTTATAGCTGTATTCACCTTTCTGTCTGGTTTCTGTCTTGGCTGTTAAACTGAGCAGGTGTCTCCTGAGCAACATCTACCTCACCATCACATTTATAGCCTCAAGGCAGGAGAATGTATTAAGAACTGAACCCAAAGCTGCCATGATTTCATAGACATCCTCTATTGGAATACTTGCCCAAGTCAAATAATGCCCAATGTTTCCTTAAACACAAAATATCCAAGGATTTCTGAAAATGACGTCCCCATACTAGTTATTTTGTGTGTGGGTCAGAACACAGATCTTTAAGAGAAGAAACTGTACATTTTCCAACAGCTGTGATATGAAAAAAGATGATGTTATCTGCTCTTAGCCAATGGCAAAATTAAAGATCCTCCATTTGAATAATTCCTTTTGTCTTTATGCCCAGTGTTTTCTTGCTTGCAGAGAACTCAAACAGGGGCCACTTACTGCCATGTCAGCTTGCCTGTTAATTGGAATCAAGTGGAGAGTCTTTTTCTGCATTCCAGGTATGATGGAGGCATGTTTGTAGGACAAGAGATAGAGATTTCTTGGTGTTTATTTATTTATTGTTAAATTTATGTCTCCCACCAGTCCAACAGGAATCTCTAGGCAGCTTACACAAACAATCGATATTAAATATGCTAAAACACTAAAAACAATAAAACAATTATATGTAAGAAAAACAGAACAATATAACACTCAGCAATTAAAATTGTACCAAGTGAGCAGGACAACAATATACAACATATTAAAAGTCAATTTAAAATCAATTCTTAAAATTCTCAAGAGAAATGTTTTTGCCTGGTGCCAAAGTAAGAACCATGTTGGTTGCAGCTGAATTTCTCTGGGGAGCCTATTCCGTAAATTAGGGACAGCCACAGAGAAGGTCTTGGCCTTCGACTGGTAACCAGTGTAGTTTAGATGGAATTGGTGTTCTATGGATACTTGCTACTAATTGCACAGCTGATTTTGAACCAGTTGGATTCACTGGCCTGCCTTCAAAGACAGCCCCATAGAAAGCACATCACAGCAATCCAATCTGGACATTACCAGTACATGTGTGATTGTGGCCAGGAACTGTCTGGGTGGAGCTGAAGGAAGGCACCATTGAGCCCACCTGGGCCTCTAGTGATAGTTGTGGGTCCAGGAGCACACCCAGGCTGTGGACCTGATCCCTTAAGGGGACTGTGACCCCATCCAAGACAGGGTGGTGGCCCTCCAACCTGCCAGGCAGGTCACCTACCAGCAGCACCTCCATCTTGTCAGGCTTGTGCTTCAGTTTATTGACGCTCATCTAGTCCAGTATCGAGCTCAGGCACAGGTTCAACACAGAGACCACCTCATGTGGATGAGAGATGGAGCTGAGCATTGTCAACACACTGCTGACACCTCAGCCCAAACCTCCTGATGAACTATCCCAGTGGTTTTATGTAGATGCTGAAGAGCATGGGGCACAGAGCACAGAGCCCTGCAGAACCCTATGGCACAACCACCATAGGGCAGAGTCATAATCCCCCAGCACCAGCTTTTGGACATGGTTGGCCAAGAAGGAGCAGAACCACTACAAAGCAGTGCCCCCAACTCCCATCCTGGCCAACCTGTCCAGAAGACCACCATGGCTGATGATGTCAAAAGCTTCTGAGACCCAGGAGAACCAACAGGGCCATATTCCCCTGTCTCTCTCCTGGCAGAGGTCACTGGACAGGGCAACCAAGGCAGTTTCTGCCTTGAATCGTAGCCTGAAGCCCAGCTGAAATGGATCCAGAAAGTCTGCTTCATCCAAGAGTGCCTTGAGACCGATGCTGATGAAATGATTGCCCTATGAAACGCAAGTGCCCTTTCTCGTGCTTTCTGGGGAAGGTGTTTTTGTTCCTGGAGCTTTTTGCTTGCTATGTTGAAAATGCACAGGTGTACTCACATGAGAGACTGCTCAGGTACTTACTGAGGACTTGCAGAGGGAGGAGTGAAGATGTAGCCTGCCTGCCAGCATCTTCATCCCTTCCAGCTACAGTGCCCGACCTTTATACAGGAAGTTCCAAAGAAAAACTCTTCACACACAGGATCATCGTAGTTTAATTAGGGTGAACCTCTCCAAGAGATGCACATGTGTAAACTAGGCTAGAGTAAAATGTTGTTTTTCCCCTGGCACAGTAGAAAGGGAGTTTTTGATGTCAGTGAATAGTCAGTGACACAAGTCTGGTTATTATTAAGCATGAGTGTAAATCAAGATTATCTTTTAAATAATGTTGCATACAAAATATCCAAGCATCCCTGACAATTGTGTGTGTGTGTGTGTGTGTGTGTGTGTGTGTGTGTGAAGGCACAGAATATTGAGCTACCAAAGAAGGAACTGTACATTTTCCAACAGCTGTGGTATGGGGAAAACATGATGTGTCATCCATTCTTAGCCATGGGCAAAATTAATTAGACCAGTGGGATATTCATCAAACTTCAAAGTTACACAACATTTAATTCCAGAGGCCTTGAAAATGATTAAATAATTAGTTAAAGCAGCACAATTAATTGAGCAAGAGGACACTAATTGTTCGATGTGGTGATTTGTTGGATCTAGACAACTTCGGTGGTGCAAGCAAGTCGAATGTCGAACTAGAGCGCAACCAGGGAAGAGCCTTGCTAGATCAGACCAAAGGCCAATCCAGTCCAGCGTCTGCTTGCCCCTTTGACCGAACAGGGCCATGGTGAATTTTCTCGACCTCACATCCCATGCTAGAACCTGGCACTACAAAACTGTGAAGGAGGGATATGGAGGGTTGTGTGTCATGAGTAAAGAAGCCGAGTGCACGGAACTAAGATTGCGTAGGAGTGAGTGCAGCACAGGTAACAGGATACGCTTGGGCCATACGGAAGCAGCCCATCCTGTTGCGGTTCTGGTGGGGCGGTGGCTGGTCCAGATGGGCCGAGGTGCCGTGGCAGAGTTGCTACCCTGCTGCAAAGATAAAACAGAGGAAGGACTCTGAGCTGGCTTATTGCAGGGCAGCTGGTGATGTGGTTAGGTCATTCTAGATTTTGGTCTCATGGAAGCATGGTGGCTTTAGCCTTGAGGATCATTTCATTGGTGCACACACGTTTGTGCACTTTTCTCCTTTGCCTTCTTCGCCTTCAAAACTGAATCCACATTCTGATGTGCTAGGACAAGAATAAAACTTGTTGCCCAAACCTGACTTTAATATATTGACAATTGCAGTTGTGGATGTTAAAGCCACTTACATAAGATCATCATCATGACTGTAAGACTAAAATGAAGTTTGCTTCTGCTGCTCTGACGGCCTCAGCACTTGCCACTCCCAGGGTGGCTGCTAGGAGACGAATTAGCCTGGGCTTGGAGCCTGGAACTTGGCTGCGAAGTCCATATCGAACTGAGGACAGCAGAAGTATTTGGTTGGAGTAGTGAGAACGTGGAATTTCAGCCAGAGCTTTTAGCAGCAGATTTAGAACACAGCAGATTTTGGGATCAGGTGAGCCAACTAACAGGGTAGCCAGTAACACATTGCCAAGAACAGTGGACTCTTTAGCAAGAAATACAACAAAGTTGGCACACATTTACATATTTGCATGTGTACATTTAGTTGTACAGGTGCAGATAACTAATTTAAATAGATACACCATGCTGAAGACTGACCAGGTGGCCTGTGCACGTTTTGTCTGCTGTCCTGCACTCACTGCTGATGGTCAACTTCAAGGCCCTTCGCATCACTCTCATCTTTCGGTTCTTTGAGTTTAAGTTAGCATTTGACTCCTTTTCAAATAGGAGAATGTTCTTAGCCAGCTCAACAAAATAGAAGACTGCCCTCTTTTAAGACCTAGATTGCACTCTGTGCAATGCAAGGTATGCACTATGCAAGATAAATCCCCCAAGAGGAGGAATTGGGCAAGCTCATGGGAGTTATTCGTTGCTACATTTACTCTTTGCTTTCCACTTCTTGAAGTCCAAGACTTGGTAGACATGTTGGAGTAAAAATCATTTGTATGGACTAGTTTGCTACAGTTGATGAAACGTTCTTGGTTACAGGAGGTCACCATATTGGTGCAGTTACTAAGTGGCGACTTAGAAACTAATAGTAACTGACACAGCAGTTTGAAGAGGGTTAGAATAATGCTGATATACCCCTCTAGCATGAGGTAACTGGTAAGCCCATTGTTATGTCCACGGGAGTAAAGCTACAACCAACGCTGCACAGAATTGGCTGGGCTGTGGAAGCGAGAGAAGATTCATTGCTTTGCTGCTGCAACTATCACAGAGAGACATCGCTGAGCTACAATGGGGCGGGAGGATGTATTAACGTTTCGTAACACAGATATCATCTCTGATCTAAATGACTCAGCATCAAAATTCTTACTGGCTTCTGGGAAAGAAAGAGAAATTTATTCCCTCATATGAAATCTATGTGTGAAATCTATGTAATGCCTTTAGGTCAGAGGCCAGACTGAGTGTTGGGGATCCAATCTGGGATCACTCCAAAAAGAGGGCATTTCCTCTTCACTCATTCCACTTTATTCCATCTCATCCAGTTTATACGCTGCATACCCCACCCCATCTGCCTTTCAAATTTTATTTCTGTTTTATTTCCCCTTCATTTATCCTCAGTCCTTCTCCCTGACCCCCACCACTTGAACTCAGCCTGTAGCAGGGGGAAAAAAAAAACAGCCTTATTTTCCCCCCTAAGGAATAGCACAGCCTCTGCCATCATAATCCGGTGGATGACAAGCACTTTTGGGATTACTTCAAGTGCCCTTGGTTCCGACATGACTGCAGATTTGCACTGCATAGCTGAAGGGAAATTTAGTGGCACTGTAAATTAAAAGCAAGCCTTTCTAGAAATACCAGTTCAAATAGCAGTCGTAAGGTGAGAGTACGCAAAATAAAGTTGTTTCACAGCCCGCTGTGCCGGCTGACAGGCTTCAATCAGTGCAGAGAATATGCCACCTTCTGGTAGATAATGATATTGACAGTCCCTTGTATGTCAGAGAACTTAAAAATCAGCTGCAATTGTTTCATTGTTTTGTACACACTTTTAGCACTGAATATTTTGTCTCAGTGGCTGTAGGGCTTCGCATGGCTTAGGGTGCAATTCCCTGACAGTTCAGACAAAGGAGTGGATCATTCCTGAGCTGGCATGAAGAAAGGAAGGGAGAACAAGGTTGGAGGGACTATTCTTTCTAAATATCATTATGAAAGGCTTGTGGACATGAATATGGGTTTAGAAATATAACTCAGTGGTTGGAGCCACACTTAGCCATTCTTTGAGTTGAACAGCTGGGATTCAAAGGGCTAACTTAGTCATCATGAGTAACCTCAATCTCATTTATTTCCATTCAAATGGAGAATAGATGGATTGGGAATCATGGGCATTCGTCAGAATTTCATCCCAATGCTCATCTGCAGATGGAGACTTGCCAATGTTCTGACACTTGCAGTGGGAAATCAATTTGGATGCCCATCACTACCAACCTTTTCATACTAAACAGGTGTCAATACCACATTTATATATGTCTAGAACCAGATTAGGGCACTCAGTAGGTCTACATATTTTTAGCCTAGATCTTCTTTCCTTGACATACAATTAACAGCCTTCAGCTTTGGAAAGAGGCGGCCAGGTTAGATATTTGGTGGAAACTGTAATCCTAATTCAGAGTCACCTAAGAGTGAGCCCCACTGAAATCAGAAAGATGTACTTCTGCGTAGACGTGCAAAGTATTGTGCTATAAATCAATTATATCCTCTGTTGGAATAGCCAGCTGGCCTGGTCCAAGAGGAAAACACACACGCACACTTGGTGTACTTTGCTCAGACTGAAAAGAAGCGCTCTAATCCAAATTGTCTTCAGTAGTGCTGAACTTCTGGAGGAGATCTGGGTTCAGTGTAGTTCCATTTGAACTGTATGCATGCCATCATGCACTGGTTGGCTATTAGGAGGTATAGAAACAAGGAAAGGAATATAGAAGCACCACAGTCAGACATTTCAGCTTCAGGAGTAGCATCTCTGTGTACTTGCTTTTACTCCTGTTGGATCATGGCAAGATGTCTGAGAGCACCTTTTCTAGATCTGCAAGTCATAATTAGGCGACGACCCCATCAAACTTGACTAAGGGTTACTGTGGGTTTCCTAACATATTACAGCAGTAGGGAGAGCTGCCTTTGTTACAACAGGCAGCCTTTCTTTACTACACAGAGATTCTCTGCACTATCCGCAGCACCTAGTTTTGTTTTCATTTTCTTTCCTGTTTTCCACTGCATAACCTCTAGGTGACTCTGTGGTATAGCAGGGTAGCACAAGAACACGAGCAGAAATAGCATTTTCTTTTGTGTTATTTAAATAATAGCATGTTTTCCCTGCATTAAGACAATTGCCAAGAGACTGTGTTAAAAAACAGAAGCAAAGCTAGAGAGGCAAAAGGTCTAAAGGACCCGTAAACAGCCATGAATAAGGAATGATGAATGCATGATAAATGCCTTACATAGAAATGCCCAGGGACCCTCTAGTACTTCAGAAAGCCACCTAGGCTGTTTCCTGAGGAGGTATTTGTTGTGGGATCCACTGACATTCATCCACTGACATTTTATGGAGGGGTCTAAATGAAGCTGTCATCCCTTTGCAATCCTCTGGTGTTTTCCCAGTTCTGCTTTGATCTTTTATGTTGCTACAAAAGAATCTGATGTCTTTTAAGAAAAGGGGAGGAGCAATGCGAAGTGGATGCCTTAGGGCCACTTTTTGGAAGAGAAACGGTTTTGAAGTGGGCAGTGATGCTAAGTATAACCTTTGCCATGGGAGCCACTTCATCTCTTAAAAGTAATGTCAGGGCTCTTTTAAGTAGCACTAAGGTGCTTTTCTGAATATAGTTTTGCAATAATTTTGGAAAAAAATATTAAATAGTAGCCAAATACTAGAGTTATTCCATTATATATATCTATAGATTAACCAGTTTACCAAGGTTAATGTTAGTGACCAGAAAGGTCTTTTAAAAATCTCCTCCTCCCACTCTTCCTTCTCCACCTCTTCGTCCCCTATATGGTACTGTAATGCTACAGCACTGTATGTCTGTTATGTGCTCACACTCTTTTCCCTTTATGTGTGTGTCTGTTTGTACTTGTTGTGGTCATTGTCATGAACCACTTTCCCAAAATGGTTTTACATGATTTAAAAAAATCAAAAACCATTAAGTACTATTTTTCTACTATTTTATATACACATACTCAGGCAGGCAGGCATAAATGCACGTGCGTCTGTGTTCTCTCTCTCTCTCTCTCTCTCTCTCTCTCTCTCTCTCTCTCTCTCTTCTGGCATATAGAGAAACAATTAAAGCACAATTTAAGCAGAGAGTAAAACTAAAATTAAGCAGATAGAAACATAGAAACAGAGCGAGTCAGAAGGATCCTCCTGGGTCATCTAGTCTGACCCCCAGCTCCAGCCGGCTCCATTCATGACATGCCTGCCATGTGCATGTCTATCCTATCCTTGAACACCCGCACTGATGAGACCTCAAAGACCTCTCGTGGAAGCCCATTCCACACCCTCGGGGTCCTGACTGTCAGGAAGTGCTTCCTGGCATCCAAATGGAACCTTGGCTCCCTGAGCTTTGCTCCGTTGGAGTGTGTCCTGCCTTCCTCTGCAGGGGAGAACAGGTCTCTACCCACCTCTGCATGACACCCCCTCACATACCTGTATGTCACCAACAGATCCCCTCTGAGTCTCCTCCAGGCTAAAGAGACCCAGTTCCCTCAGTCTCGCCTCATACCCCATCCCCTGCAAACTGGCCACCAACCTTGTGGCCCTACGCTGCACTGACTCCAACCTGACTATATCCTTCTTGTAACGAGGGGCCCAAAACTGAGCACAAAACTCCAATTGCGGGCGCACCAGAGTCGTCTAGAGTGGTAGTAATACCTCTCTTGATCTAGAAGCCACACTTCTGGCTATGCAACCAAGGGTGGCGTTCGCCCTCTTGACCACCGCATCACACGGCTGACTCATGTTTAGCCTGCAGTCGACCAGCACCCCGAGGTCCCTTTCACAAGTGCTGCTCCCCAGCCACTTGTCCCCTAACCTGTACTTATGAGTCCAGATATTTGTGTTCAGTGCAAGGCTTTCAGTAAGTTGCTGGGTTTGCAATATTGGGAGGCAGTTAATACTCTGGGCAGCTTGCAAAGATGAAAACCTTTAAAAATACATAAATCCCATATGCATAGAAACATTTAAATAGACAACACACACAAACAGGCACATATATCTAAGAACATTTTTGAACAAACAAGGATAAACATTCAGATCTGATTGAAACTTCATATGCTGCTAAATGCCTCAGAGAAGATCTTAACCTGGTGATGAGCAGATGCCATGTTGGCACCAGGTGGGCCTCACCAGGGAGATTGCTCTATATCAGAGGGGCCATCACTGAAAGGCCCTTCTCCCTTGTCGCTGCCCTCTGAGCCTTGCTCAGAGGAAGCACCTGGAGGAGGGCCTTGGATTATACATACAGTATGCAGGTAGGCTCATGCTGGAGAAAATGCTCCATCTGGCATGGTGCTCCCGAGTCTGGCAAAGGTGGCTCCTTAACCAACAATGGTTTGCTAACTATATCATGCATGCTGCTTTTATGCCAGGGAGATTTCCAGAATTATATCCAGCAGGGCCACATGCCGTCTGTGGAAACCTGGCCAGGAAGACCTGTTGCCATGGATGATAAAATGCAAGGACGTTGTTAAGGCAAGACTATACATCGTGCGATGGCGAATCTTGCCTACCTGCCAAACAAAGCATCAAGGACAACAAACCCATTTGCACACTTCCAAAGCACCATCAGGATAATTCTTAAAAGGATTTCAGATGAAGTTAGTGATCTGAAAAGGAGTAGTGATGAAAATGGGAAGGGTGTTAGGAAAGTTTCCTTCTATAGGGACAAACATAAGAGATAGGTGGATATCCAAAGGACACTAGAATACATGCAGGGATTGGCATCTGGAGGATTCCAGAGAACAAAAGCAGCGTCAAGCCACCCCGTACCCCATTGTTGGGAGTAGAACTGTTGGCAAGCCAATAGCCAGTCCATGCTGGTTTCCTCTCCAGGGTGGCTTGTCGGCTGGCCTCTGTGTACGGATCCGATCCATGCCCCTTCAAAGCACAAAAGAGAAGCAGCAAGGGCCCCGGGGTGGATGTTCACGCAGAGAATGCACCCTCCCACCTGACGGTGTGGAAAGTCAGTCGCAGCTCTGCTTCCTGCCTGCACTAGAAAGGCCATGCTGTATTGGCAGCAGGATCCATCCGTTTGGAAGCTCCCTTTTACCAAGGTTTCTGTAACATGGAACCATAAGCTCTTAATTAACAGATTAATTGGTTGACAGCCATAATAATGTACCTTTCTCTCATGTGGGTAATTTCCTTGAATTAACATTATATATCCATGTTTTCTAACAGAATATGTGAGTGAAACTCCTAAAAAGCTTGATATTTTCACATGGAATATGCTGTTGGATGTACTCCATTCCCAGTAGTCTAAATTCTGAACAAACAAATTTAATCTTTGCATTCCAGCTAAATTTTAATCAGATGCATTACTTTATGGAGACAACCCACTGGGAACATCTCCTGTTTAACATTCGCTGAGATGAAAGGGAGTTTCAAAACAGTAATAACTCTTATAAGGGGCACAATCCAAATGGAGGCCCTCCTATGCATACCCTATTGAAGAGGATGTGACCATGCCCTTGTGCAGCTTCCGTTCATTTCAACAGGGATCTGTGCAGGAGGCTTTCCCAGTGGATTATGCCCCAGATGCTCTTGTGCAATTCCCATTCATTCTGAGAGTCCCTGCACAGGAAATGTCACCAGAAGATTGTACCCTTTACTCATTTTCACTACAATCATAAATTTGCTCTTTCCTGGAGTTTGATCCAAATTTTCTCTGGATCAGGCATACTGGTGGAAGTGGTCTGTCTTGCTTCTCTTGCCCTCTACCCCCTGAAAATGCTACATAGAGCTTCAGAAGACCCTGCTGAATGGGTTGAGCTGAGAGATGGAGGGTCTCCAAAATTTGGGTGGAGAAATCTTCCATGTGTGGAGCCTTCCTTGTCACACAAGTTCTGTTCCACTTTCAGAAGAAAAATCCTGGATCCTACCACTGGGATTTGGTGGCCTGATGCCAATAGATAAATGGAAACAAGGTCCATTCCAGAAACCATTTGCCTTGGTCCATTTTATGCAGGCATCATAAGGGAGATGTTTCAATTTCCCATTTGATTAGATTGCAGCACTCACATTATTCTGTTCAACTGTTTCTATTCATGTTTAATTTTGCAGTTACATGAAATATAAATATAATATGAACTAGCTGTAATTTTAAGTCCATTTACCCACATGTACGTATTGCAATATGTAGATTTCACTGATTCTAAGATACCAATAGGGGTGAAAGAGAAATGAACACAGGGCATCTATGGTCAGAAAAAAACAGAGCTTTAGTTTGCAAACTGGGAATAGCAGTCACATAATAAACTGTAGTATTATTAGGTGGACGTTCACAAACTTTAGAAAGATAACTCCAGTATAACATCTTAACTCTGGGTTACTCTGGCTAAAATAAAACAAAGGGCAGTGAAAAGGAATCTCTTTTTCTCAAAGGAGCAGGTATCGTATCCCTTTTTTAATGTGGCCCAGTCATCACACAGCTGCCACATCATCAAATGGGAGGCCATTTGTGTGAAGCAAGCCGACTGCTGCTGGCCCCTGACCAGCATTTTGCAGGTTGCCCAGGCTTCTGGTTTCTTGGCTTTTTCCCAGGGCTGGATGAAAATATATTTGAGGTGGAGGTTATAGAAGATAACTACATAAATACATCAATCATTAATGTTTGAATGGTCACAATACATGTAACTGGACTAATACATTATGTGCACATCAGGAGAAATTTGTAATGCAATTCTTGCATGAAAATTTTGGGCCTCAGTCCTCAGGCCAAGCTGAAATCATACTTGAGCACACGTAACTATGTTGTTCTTTTCATATGTATTCTGTGCAGCTATTGGGGTGCCACTTTTTGCCACCAAGTCCAAAGTGGCCGATGGTAAACTGTTAGACATAGGCCTGGAGCTTCACTATCATATGTACCAGTGGTGGTGAACCTGTGGCACGTGTGACACAGCGGGAGCACAGAGCCCTCTCGGTCGACACCCAAGCCAGGTCGCCCCGGCATCGCCCCAGCAGCCGAACATCGGCTAACAGCACACACAGGGGCATTGCGCATGCTCGAAAAAGGAGTAGTGGTGCCAGGTGATGACGTCACGAGCCGCAACTCATTAGCCGCAATGTGTCTGAGCTTCCACATGGCCGATCAGTGCGCTGCCAAGGATATATATATATATTTGCTTGAACTGGCTACGAGTTTTAATACATTCGTTTTTATTAACTCAAGATGTTACCTTTGAGTTTTCTTATGTATGAGCTGTTTTTTTTTCTAAACTAAAAGCTCAGTAATCAGGTGTTATTGCAGTGCTGGCACTTTGTGATACATAAGTGGGTTTTGGGTTGCAGTTTGGGCACTCGGTCCCTAAAAGGTTCACCATTCCTGATATATACTGTCCACATTTGGAGTACTGTGTCACATTTCAAGAAGGATGTTGACATACTGGAGCATATCCAGAGAAGGCTGATGAAACTAGTGGGAGGACTAGAATGCAAGTCCTGTAAAGAATGGTGGAAAGAGTTAGATACATTTAGTCAAGAGGAGTTTGAGCAGAGATATGATGGTGGTCTTCACATATCTGAAAAATTGCCATGCAAAAGATCGAGCAAGGATGTTTCTCCAAAAGAGCCAACTCAGCAGACCTTGGCTAAACGTAAGGGGGAAGTCTTAACAGGAAGGGTGGTTCAGCAATGGGATGGACTGTCTTGGGAGGTGGTGGGTTCTGGGTTAATGGAGGTCTGCAAGCTAACGTTGGGTGGCCACCTGTCCGGAATGTAGCAGTCGCATCTCACTTTGCATGGCCTGCATTGAGCAGGGAGTAGACGAGACCATCTTTCAGCTCCTTTCCAACTGTACAATTCAGTCACGGACAGCTTGGCCAATGATCAGAGATTCTGGGAGCTGCAGCCCAAAACATCTGAAGGGGACCATGTTGAGTAAGGCTGGATTGCACAGCAATCACAGGCAACTGCTGTTTGTGTTGAGAAAATGTCACTGCCTGCATCCAGAATGCTCTGCAACCAAATTAAAAATAAAACCAATATAGTTCAGAATATGATTCTGCTGGAAAATGAGGGCAGCCTCTTTCGAGATGGGCTTCCCAAAACACAGATTTTTTTACAACTTCCTTCTTTAATTTAATGTTGTTCGTCTTTCTTACGACCCAAGACTAATCTCGATCTGAATTGTTTAGTCCTACAGTCTACCTAATTATTCTCAATTATTTTTTCACATTATCATCTCTGATCATTTATTTTTTATGCTTAGCTACACTAATTAGGTTAAAAGCCTCTGGTTGCAAGCAGTATTTTATTTCATAGTGTTTTAAAGTTATCTAATGTAGACAGTGACACTCAGCGTATTTATAAATTAATAGGGTATATGTTTAAGAATACCAGTCAGTGAAAGATAAAGGAATAATATTAGACATTTGTTTTATGTTTTGTTTTGCTTTAAATCTGTTAAAAGGGGGAAAAAACTACCAGTCTAGAATTTGGGTAATTTGTCGGTGGACAGATCGGAATAGAACTGTAAGCTGCTCACAGACATGTCCTTGGTTTGCTCTTTGTTACAGTATACATTGCTAAATGCCAGCACAAGAGCCAGTCTTGTCACTGGAAAATATTCCTTCTAGACCAGCTTCTCCCACATTGCTGCTCCTATTGTCCCCAGAGGATGGTGGAATGTGTAGTCTAAACCCATCTGGAAAATACCAGGTTGAGTAAGGTTGCTTTAGGCCTGCATCCTATCTCCCCCCAGATGCCTCTAGGATGCTCCCAAGCAGGACATGAATCGTTTTCTTTTGATCACCAGTCAGTGATATTTAAAGATGCTTCGTGTCTCAGTCTGGCAATGCCATGACCGCTACCATCGCAAGTAGTAGCATGTCATGGACGAAGCATGAAGTTTATCCTGAATATTGAATGAGACAAGAAAGACAAAATTACATGACAGTTTTTAAAGTTGGATTGCACTCACGTGCACTGCTCTTATTCATGAATGCTTCAATCCAAGACAAAACATGATGTGACATATTCTAGAAAACTGCTTGGGAAGTGTGTTGACTCATTTAGTCAAGCAATGAAATCTGTGAGAAACACCTAAAAAATTTACTCATAAAGACTTCAAGAGTGGGACAAAAGGGACATTCACTTTTGTCCTGTGTGGTCCATGGACATCTATTAAGGCTATTGTGAAAGGAATAATTTGGCATTACATGAGGTTCTTTGATTTGTTTTCTCTTTCTCCTTGCATCCTCATATACAGTGTCTTTTAGATTCCAGCACAAACCTAGCAAAATGAAAATCCTAATTTGTGGGCCTGGAAACTTGGCACTTTGCTTTTCATCAAAGTTCTTACATTGTTTCAAGTCCTAATTATTTATCCCTTGTTTGTGTTTCCTTAAAAATAATTGCACATCTGAAATGGTCATTTTTAAATAATTCATAAATACCACCAATCCAGTAGTGGCAAAAGTATTTAAGAACCCAGTGAAGTAGGATGTGTGTGTGTGTGTTTTGTTTTGTCCGTCCCTCCCCCCCCCCCCCGGATCAAAACCCTGCTGCTTAATCTAAATGCTCCTCTCATTCTTGAAGCACTTAATTAGTTCAGCCTGCCTGCTTGGCCCTGAGTTTGATTTTTCTCTCTTCCAAGAGAGCTTTTGACCCAGTGTTGCGACAGAATGCAATGCAACAGCAGCTTCAAAACGCTTACTGAAAGCATTGGTAAATGTTCTTCATTTTAGCACTAGAAAACAAAATGAAGACACGATCCTGTAATCTCTCTAGTGAAATTCATGTATTTATAATTGTTTTGTTTTGCTTTTTCTTGTTACTGCATCCTGTTTTAGCACTACCAATTACATATATCGGTTATGTGACATGTTTTAATGTAGGCAATGAAATGCCCAGAAGACCTTTAACTATGAAAGCTTCCCCAAGTTTTGGAGGGGCTACCACCCAGACAATTAATTGAACTAATTCAAACAGTGCCTTTCTAAAGTTTATAGCTTCTGGAATTATTCCTGTGCTTACAGAAGCATTTTAAAGATAACATCCTCAAAACTTCGAAATCAATTATTTTACCGTAGAAGCAGATCTCTTGTTTTAAAGGACCCCTTTGTGCTGATCTATCATTTTTTCTTAATATAAGCATTTTTGTGTATGCAGAAACTAATTAGCAACATGCCCTGGAGAAAACTCTTTTGGTTTGTCCTCTTCTTCCAGGAGGGTGTAGGGAAAGAAAGAAACACTTTTTTATAGGAACCATTTATTCTGAAGCATTTGAATAGAACCCAGAAGGACAACTCTAGAGTAACTAGTTTTGAAGACAGCAAATATACAAATATCATGTATGACTTTTTATCATTACTATTGCGTTGATTTTTGTGCTTGAGGTTTTGGTGCTTACAAGGTACTTGATCTTTCCAGGACAGATTTTTTTTTTTTTTAAATCACTTTAAGGATGAATAACAAATTTTCATGGAGATAGAGAAATAGCTTTGAGGAGAAAGCAAACCCTGGACATGTCTTTTAGCAAAACAGACCAACTCAGCATGTAGCTGAACATGATAGTTTTATAGTCTTAAATGTGTGCAGGTCTGATTCAGTTTGGGACCACTAGTTCAGGAGGAGAGAGTTAAATGGAAAAAAGTTAAATCTTCACTCCATTTTCCTCCTGCCGTTCCATCCTCACCAGTACGGACTTCAGTGGAACCTCTTTTTTCCTTAACCCCCAAATACAGTGGGAAGGGAATGCAGAATCTCATGGAAAACTCCATGGAGGACTCTCATTCTCCACCATGCCCCACCCACACATGAAGCACTGTGATCCCAATCCACACTGAAGCTGCATGCACTTCCATGAGAGGAAAAAGAAGGTAAACCGTAGCTACAAGGTACAGGCAGAGAGCGTGACTATTAACAGAGAAACAGCAGGTGAAGAGGAGTTGCATACGCTCTCCCTAACTCCTACTTTCTCTTAGGCTCTTCTATCACAGACAAGTTGCCAGCTGGGATTCTCATATATATGTTTGCTGTATCATGGAGAAAATGATAGGATTGTTTCAGAAGGAAATTCCTCCAATCACTTGCAAACTCTCTCAACTGCACGTTTCTCCCACCACTTTCAGCAGCTACTTAACTTCCCAGGCCCATGGCCTCTGTCAGTCTTGGAATAAAGCTCTAACGAAAGTCTTGCTGTGGACCATGTCCTTGAGCTCAAATTTCATGTTCTGTGGTGGAGGTGAATCTGTTGGAGAAAGAATGTGTGTGGATGGCTCTTATAAAGATGGAAAGGAAAGCTGCAATGGTTGAGGGGGCCCATGGACAGGGCTGGTAATAGGGATACCTGGCGAATCATCTGAATGACTAGAGGGGCTCCTGTGGGAAGGAGGGGAGGAGGGAGCCTGCTTCCCCCCGCCCAGATGCACATCCCTAAATCAAGACCTAAAACCGGTGAAATCTGAATACCGAATGCTCAGGACAAGCAGCAGAACAGGAACACTGCCTTTATTTCCCCTGATCTTCATTCCTGCCCATAAGCTTCATAGAGCTACTGCTGGGAGCAGAAAGTTGGACTTGACAGACTTTCAGTCTGATCCAGCAAGCCTCCTCTTATGCCACGTTATTGGAGTGGCTTTCGGTGATCATTTTTGTCAAAGTGGCTGCATGGCTTGGTTTTGTCCCATGTCGTATCTGTCCATTTTTCTCTCTTCCCATTTTTGAAAAGCACCAACATTGGAACCACTTGTGTGGAGAAGACTCTGGAAAACAAGGAGGAAGCTGTTAAGGCCCAATTCTTAACTTCTTGCCCAGCCCAGGTGCCAGTTGTCATTTTCACACAGCTCCTCCCTGACTTGAAGTCCTCAGGTGCATCCAGTGTTACTCAGCCTTACTGGACATCAAGCTGACAGCATTGACAACCTTTCAACAGAACCAAGCCAAACCAAACCAAAATCCAGCTGGCTCCTTCAATGATGTCATGTCTCCTTTGTTTTCCCCACAAGTCTCCAGTGAGATGATGTTTGTCACTTAATTGCTGCCGAGGATCACAGATGATGGTTTATAGGTTTAGGCAAATTGCAGGCAGCACTTTGTTAACAAACGGAAGAGCACAATGATACTTCATAATTATCCTATAGAGCTCAATTGGCCCTTAACAGCACCTGCATGTACAACATCAGGGAGCCCTTGTTTCAGCACACAAGCTCCTTCTTGTTAATTAACCTGTGGGCACTTGTTACAAATGAAACCTATTTATTTCCACTTAATATATTTGCAGCTAGTTTAAATATTCATTTATTACTCTGCTTGTTAGCTGGGGGAGAGAGAAGAAATAGAAATCTTTTCACAATTGGGTTTTAAAGCAGAAAATGGACTTGCATGTCAGCTGCACAACTTTTTGCCTTCCTCCTTGCATATTCTGTTAACACAGCACCCCTGCACCCCCAAAAAAGGAAAAATTGGTTGGTGACCAAATTGTTCAGGATTGGCAGCATTTCTGAAGATGCAACGAGTTGTCTGGAGGCTGGCCCACCTGGGACACTGAGCTGCCACTGGTCCCAGTCCAAGGGTGCGCATGTGCAGGAAAGGACTAAGCATTTACCCTGACTTTGGCCTTCGATCATCCCATCCTCTGGTCTGTCCACACCTCTTATGGCAGTGACATTCCAGCCTCCAGTCTCCCCACCCATGGTAAACTTTCATTCTATCTAAACTGCTATGAGAGTTACAGAAACCTGAAATGTTTATGTTAATATAAGTAAGACTTAGGACAATAATTTCAACCTTTTATGAGCAGGAAGGGAACTGCAGAAACCTGGAAAATGCCAGGTTGGGACTCCAGACAGGCCGTGTTTTCCCCTTCTCTAAACCATAGGTAAAATTAACCATGGGGTCTGACTATAACAATAAATAGCAGAGGAAAAGGGAGGCAGTGATAAGAATACCATGATGCTGAACTATATGTTATAGCATTATGTTGAAATCACAATTTTTGTGCTTAACCAATGCACATTTTCTCTCACACCTCCAGTCAGGGCTAGGAAAGAATTCTGTCTGAAACCCTGAAAGGGAAACATCAAACATGCAAGCATAGAATAGGCTGCAGATCTTACAGCCAGTTAGGAGAGGGATTTCAAACTTCTGGAATGGGGAAAAAACTGCACAAAAGCTGGGAAGCTGCCAAATGATTGGTGGCCAAGGAAAAGGGACGTGGCTTCCTAGAAGACATGACTTGGTCCATGGCTTTGGAGTTCTCCACCTCTGGATTAGATGGACCAGTGGTCTGATTTTGTATAAGACGACTTCCTGTGTTCCTAATTTTGGCAATCACTGAGTGATGTCCCCCTTCACCTACTCCAAACAGCAAAGGCAAGTTCTTCTTTGTCACTAGGACTTTCTGGAATGGTTTTAAATACATGTTTCTAAGCATAGACCCTTTAAGGACAAAGTAAGAATGTAATCCTACAGAAAAAGGCCTACAACTCTCACTGGCAGGGGCATACGGCAAGCTGTAGGCATTTTTACTGTCAAATCATGCATAGGATTGCACTTTAAAGAATTTAATAAAATAATTATAATGATTTAACCCAAGAAACTGAAATGAATTGATCAATGTGACCTTTCCTTTGGGGACCTGAGAAAAGTCTTTAGACTCTTAATGGGCTTAATAAAGTCTTCTTAGGGTCTGGAGACCCACTGTCTCCTAAAGATGAATCCAGGGGAATCAAGTATGAGTGAGCTGAGCTACGTTTCCGGTTGCAGAAAATCCAGGGTTGAATATCGCTTTAAATTAGAGGAAGAATACTGATTCATACAATTAAATACAATAAAATAAAACTCTTTATAAACAATAAAAGTCCTTTGCTGCCTTGCAAGCAGCATATTAAGTATAAAAGCCAAATAAAAAGTTGTAAGGACCCTTATTGGACAATCTGCACAAAATATTTTAGGGTAGCTATGCACCCTCTTTTTCAGAGCATAGGCCCATATTTCAAGGTCTGCCAGAAGACTGCCCTCTATTTTGAAGGGATTTCTACTTGAAAGCCTAGGTTTAAGATAAAGAAGCATCAGAAGAGTGTGCTGGGCCTTGAGGATGCCCATCAACAGCAGCTGGACAGCAGACTGGGCACAGGCTTCCACATGGTGGTGAGATGCATTTAGTTGGGAATCACCCGATCCAGTCCAATAAGGACTGTGCAACTATTGAGAGGGAAAATTGGAAAACGAGGTAGCAGTGAAATGGAGTATCCTAAAAGACAACAGGACTAGCACCATAAACAAGTGCATTCTATGGTATAACACATTGTTGAAGGTTCCATCTGTGCATCTTGTAAAAAAGGGCCAAAATCCAGTGACATCTTTCCCTATGGTGTCCCAGCATTTCTTCCATTTTTAATGGCAACTAGAGGTATTTATAGGGACTGCAGGTGGTGCAGTGGTTTAAACCGCTGTGCTGCTGTGCTGGTTGATCGAAAGGTCACCAGTTTGAATCTGCACAACGGGGTGAGTTCCCGTTGCTCCGTCCCAGCTCCTGCCAACCAGTTCCTGCCAACCTTGCAGTTTGAAAGCATGCAAATGCAAGTAGATAAAAAGGTACCACTTCGGTGGGAAGGTAGCAGTGTTCCATGCACTTCGGTGTTTAGTCATGCCAGCCACATGACCATGGAGACTGTCTGCGGACAAACGTTGGCTCTTTCAGCTAGGAAACAGAGATGAGCACCGCCCCCTAGAATCAGGCATGACTGGACTTAATGTCAAGGGGAAACCTTTACCTTTACCTTTTAGAGGTATTTATACCAAATTGGAGGATGCCCTGTGCTTTCTATTTCCTGAGTTTGAGAAGATGCTTCCAGGAAAGGAGTTGTAAAGGGTGCAGTAGGAAGGGACACCCAAAAAGCCCCTCAGAAGCCTCATGCATGTATCTTTATATTTGAGCAAACCCAATAATAATGATCAATCTTGGATTTCTAGATCCAAAATTATATATCGAAACCAGGAACTGATCAGGGGGATCTGCACAGATTCATTTTTACTGGCACATAACAGCTTACTGGTGTGTCACATGAAGCGTACCCCAAACTGTCTTCCTCACACTATTTCTTCCACTGCTGTTTCCAAACTGGTTTTATGATGGCCTTCTCTTTCTTGCAAGCTCCGTGCACTATAATGGCATGTGTGGAATTAAACCTGGTGGAATTTTAATTGGTTTTTAATTGTAACTGAATTTTTCAAAGTAGCAAGTACTATTAACAAATTTAAGTATGCCAACGTGAGTCAATTTCTTTACCATCTTTCTGATCACTCAATAGCTGCATTTGGGAAAAGCAATATTATTGGATAAAGTCATCACTCACCTTCTGAAGAGATCATACCACAGATTTCTGCATGTCTTAGGAGGCTGTTGTGCATTCTTATTCCATAAACAGCGTAATTATAACTCTTGCCACAAGGAATGGCCATTCCCTGCCTTTGACCTCCTTTTATTCCTTGTTCTTTCCTTGCATTTATTTCAATGGGATTTGTAGGCAGGGATAACAGATCCCCCAAAGCTCTCTTCCTTGCTCTGTATGGCAAAACAGCCCCTCGCCACCACAAGGAGAGGGCAGAGAACCAAAGAGGAGAGAAGCGTAGGAAGGAGAGAGCTGCAGCAGTGGCGGCAGTCTGTGTTGCCATCGCTGAAGGAGCAAACAAGAAGAGGAAAGGGCATGGGCAGTGGAATGGCTGCCCCCTATGCTGAAGGCATGCACAAAGAAGGAGAAGGGGTGAAGTAATTCCAAGGCACCCCCCATATCCTCTGTGATCTTGGTTTATTCTATTGGAGGGCCAGCTTCTATCTTTCCAATATACCATGACCCATAATTGCCGAGCCCCGAGTTGCCATACAAATTATGTTTAAGCCTCCCTTGCTGCACGCTGTCAAAGGTGCCCTTGAGGTCCTATAAATCAAAAAAGAGAGGAAATTTCTAGTTTTAATTTCTTGACCACTGCATATGCTCATGATGTTGGATACTGCACTGTATTCATTAGTATCGACAATGATTCTGCATTGCTGAAAATCAGCATGTTGATGCCCGATGCACAGACAGCTTTAGTGTAGATTCTCCTCAAATAAAATTCCATGCAGTCAAACTTTTTAAAAATCTCCCTTATTATAATATGGCAAACCATTATATCATACTTCAGAAATTGAACGGTAACCTACTTCAAAAGTCCTATTTCAATATTTATGCACCAGTTCCTTCTTACTGGTAAATGGAAATATTTAAAACATATCAGAACATGCCAGTGTGTGATGCCAGTGATCCTGAGTAACTTCCTGTAATCCATGAACAACAGTGAATTTACTAAGTTCTGATTGCCATTTACACACAGGGCTCCAGGACTACATCTCTAAAATGCCTTTGCCTTCAGGATGTTGTCAGTCCTACCAAATTTAATATTAATGCATCAATTCCATTGCAAGTCAGTGATTGCAACTGCGTGTCACTTGCTGTTTAAAATACATTCGGCAGTTGATGCAGATCACAGTCCCACAGCACCGAATCAATGACTTTGATTCTTCTGTTTTAAAATTGGTCCAATAATGTATTTTAGAATAGGTCAATACTGCCTGCTGCATGCAATAGTATGTCTAATTTGTTTCAGTTCATCATGATCATGTATTTTAGACAAGCATATTTAACATTTCAACCTGCCACTGGGAATTAACTGTGCAAAGTAATCTTCAGTTATTTCCCTCCCAGCATGCAATATATTGTAAAAGGCATATATGAAAGCAAAGCTACAACCCTAAGAACACGTCCTTGGGAATGAGTCCTTTTTAAGTCAATTAGAGAGTTATTTCAGAATAAGCCGAACTGGTTTTGGGCCACTAAATGCTTAACTTATGTTGTTTTCAGTGGGAATAGGGCACTGTCCAGTATTTCATTTGAAGAGAAATTACTCATTTGAGGTTGTTAAATGCTCAGATAATCAGGTGACTTTTCACTCTTTTATTGAGCAAATATTAGAATGCGAATATAAGGTTCACAAACATGAAGAACCAAGCTCTGTGTTCTGGTGGGGTGCATTAAGTTGGCCTTGTGTCCAAATCTTGCTGAGTGCACAGACAGGGTGAGGACACAGGTGATGCTGCCTGGCAAAGGCATCCTATAACCGTTTCCCACTCACACCAAAACCCCGTCAGCGCTCTGCACAGAGGGTGCTGCCCTCGTGCGATACATTTGCACAGGCCCACCAATAAGCACGGCTGTTTGGAAATGTGGCACAAAGGTGGCGTTCCGAGTGATAATGTCATGCCATGCAGAAGAGCAATGCAGAACTTGTCACAGAGGTTCAATCTTGCATTCAAGCTTTTTGGGAAGCCACTGCCATTATTCTAACACAATGTCTGTCACCATCATGGGCACTGTTTGAATGGAAGAAGGGCTTGCCTGATGCATCCTTAGAAAAGAGAAACGTGCATACAGAGATAAATTGCAGGGATTCTGGAAGGCATACTTTTGTCCAGTATGAAAGGGAAAGGAAAGATTTGTCTTTCCCTCAGGGTAGCAGTCTGCCCAGGTAGTATCACAGCTTTATTTGTAGGGATGGACATGAGGGCATTGCTAGACACTTAAAAGCTTCAGAATATCCACTGCTATGTATACACTATTTTATTTTAAGTTTAACTGCTGTGCTGAGGAAATGTTTGCGGGAGCAGTGACGAGGGAAGAGAGGGGAACTATTTCCTCTTCCACTTCAATCTTCCAGGAGATCTTCACATACATATCCTGCAGTGCAGCTAAGCTTAGGAAAAATCTCCCATTATGATTCATGGAAATATAATTTCTAAGCTTAATTATTGTATATTGTATTTTAATGTATTCTACTGTTCAATTGCGCTCATTTCACCTGCTAGCAAAGTGATGCTCAAAATCCTACAAGCTAGGCTCCAGCAGTATGTGGACCGAGAACTCCCAGAAGTACAGAAAGGATTTCGAAGAGGCAGAGGAGCTAGAGATCAAATTGCCAACATACGCTGGATCATGGAGCAAGCTAGGGAATTCCAGAAAAACATCTACTTCTGCTTCATTGGCTATGCTAAAGCCTTTGATTGTGTGGATCACAACAAATTGTGGCAAGTTCTTAAAGAGATGGGAGTACCAGACCATCTTATTTGTCTCTTGAGAAACTATACGTGGGTCAAGAAGCAACAGTGAGGACTGGACACGGAACCACTGATTGGTTCAAAATTGAGAAAGGAGTTCGGCAAGGCTGTATACTGTCACCCTGCCTATTTAACTTATATGCAGAGCACATCATGAGAAGGCGGGGCTAGATGAATCACCAGTTGGAATTAAGATTGGTGGGAGAAATATCAACAACCTCAGATATGCAGATGATAGCACTCTAATGGCAGAAATTGAAGAAGAACTAAAGGGCCTCTTGATGCGGGTGAAAGAGGAGAGCAGAAAACTTGGCTTGAAACTCGGCATTAAGAAAACTAAGATCATGACATCTGGTTCTATCACTTCCTGGCAAATAGATGGGGAAGAAATGGAGGCTGTGACAGATTTTATTTTCTTGGACTCCAAGATCACTGCAGATGGTGACTGCAGCCAAGAAATTAAAAATGCTTGCTCTTTGGGAGGAAAGCTATGGCAAATCTAGACAGCATACTAAAAAGCAGAGACATCACCCTGCCGACAAAAGTGTGTATAGTCAAGGCTATGGTTTTCCCAGTTGCAATGTATGGCTGTGAAAGTTGGACCATAAGGAAGGCTGAGCACCGAAGAATTGTGGTGCTGGAGGAGACTCCTGCAAGTGCCTTGGACTGCAAGGAGATCCAGCCAGTCAGTCTTAGAGGAGATCAGCCCTGACTGCTCTTTAGAAGGCCAGATACTGAAGATGGAACTCAAATACTTTGGCCACCTAATGAGAAGGAACAACTGATTGGAAGACCTTGATGCTGGGAATGATAGATGGCAAAAGGAGGTGGGACGACAGAGGTTGTGGTGGCTAGATGGAGCCACTGAGGGATGATGGAGGACAGGAGAGCCTGGAGGAATGTTGTCCATGGGGTTGTGCAGAGTTGGGTGCTACTTTGTCACTAAAATGTGTTAATTATTTTAATACATTGGTGAGTTTGGTGGGGGTAGTTGGGGGCACTGCAGAAATGGGGAATTAAGGGAGTAAATACTTTCCTCTCCATCTGTAATCCCCCTTGAAGATTCCCTCCACAATTAAAGTGGGGGGAAAGCCTTCCTTCAATACCAGCAGACACTGGGAATACTGGATCAGCCCAAGGGTACATCTAGTCCAGCATTCTGTTCACACAGAGGCCCAACCTGCTAAGCTAAGTATGAGTGCAATAGCATCTTCTTACCCATGTTCCCCAGCAATTTATTTATTTATTTATTTAGGAAATTTCTATGCCGCCCCATTCGCCGAAGCCTCAGGGTGGCTTACAATGTGCATGCTGATTCTGAAAATGGGGTAGCGTGTAGTCATCAGGACTAGTAGCCTACATGAACCTTATGACTCTGGGAGTGGAGAAAACTGTGTAAAACAGATATGGCATTGAGGATCTGGGCCTAGCAATGCTCCTTCACTTCTGTGGAGAGAAGGAAAGGGTGAACTCGAAGGCGTCATTGAAATAGGAGCCAGGTAGCTGCTCCTTGTTGTGGAAACTCATGACACTCACTGAGCAGCTGACCTGCTTCTCCCTTGGCAGCCCTGGGTCAGTGTCTGGTGCCTAGGTCTTACTGAGACTTAAACCTGTGCCTGGCTTGTGTCATTTCCAAATGTAGGTAGGAGTTCATGTTATTAATTTTTTCCTGTACTAAAAACACACACATATACATACAAAGCATTCCACATAGTAAACTAGAAGTAGACAAGACTGGATCAGACACTTTGCACAGGGATATAGTTTCCCACACGCATCATCATCATCGTCGTCGTTATAGCTTATCCGAAAGGAGTGTGACAGAACGTAGGCAACTAGGGAAGCTTTGAGGTGAACGGCTCCCCAGTGCTACCCATCAAAAGACATTCTGCAGCTGTTCTGTCTTCTCCTTCCTGAAAACTGATTTTCTCTGGTAAGAATAAAGGACAAGGAAGCACTGGGAAAGCCTGAGATAGTGCAGCTGGGACATCCTCCGTCATTCCCCACCACCGCCATCCAGCCATGCACACACGCACAATGGCATCCCAGAGTTGTTCACAGCATATCACAGAATAATATGCTGAATTGATGGATAATACATCAATTTAAGCAAAACGGACTCTAGATGAGTTCCTGGTTGAATCTGCACATTTTAATAACTGTCAATGCACATGGTTGTCCATACCGGAAGGGCGATCATTCTAGAATGAAGGTGCTACCACTGAGAAGACCTGTTGCCATGTTGCAGCTGATGGGACTTCACAGGGTGTGGCACAGACAGCAAGGTCTCCCCAGAAGAGCATTGCAGTCTAAAGAGTCTATTTAGGATGAGAGAACCTGCTAGGCCAGCTGGTCCTAAGCAAAATGTTTGTGACAGGTTCTAGGGTGACTTATATTTCTGTTTCAGTTGTGATGATAATTCACGTATTTGCATTTGGGCTGTGGGGAACAAGTGGGACCATGCAACGCAGTTCTCCACCACTTCAGCTGTTCATCAACAACCTACTTTCAGTTCATTTTTAAACTGTGCAGCATCATGTGTGAATCCAGAGCTATTTGGATTATTTACAGGCTAATCAAGTTATTTACAGGGTAAATTACAAACAAATCAACTTGGCAATAAAGTATGGATGTACCAGCTCTTTCTTCATCATACATAACCATCCATGGGTTGTTTAGCTCATTGGCTGTGATTGTGAGTGAACCAACTCCAAGATACTATAGGCATCTTGACAGCTCAGTGGTTTTGCTTTCTCCCCATTCTACTCATGGAGGGCTGGGAAAGGTGTGAGTTTCCCACTTGCAGGTAGTCTGAAAGAGAAGTTATGTGACTACTGTATGTTTCTCCTGCTACCACCTCTTTAGACTATCCAAACATCACCTAATGTTTAGATGCTATCTTTTTAACATCTGAAAACAATAACAACAACAACCAAAAGTCTTGTTTAACTTTATTTCTATTCTACTGTTCATGTTAGATGCAGCCCGGGGAGGGTGGCACAGAGCAATGAAATGTAACCAACCCTTTTTAAAATGCATAATTGAAGACACACAATTAATTAAAACTCAGTAAGTACGTATGACGAAAGAAGGTGTAAAATGCCAGGATATCAATTGGCCAATTGCCTCAAAAGATTTAAAGAAATAAGAATGTGCTTTCTACCTTCCCCAAAAGTAGGGAAATACTGTTTTGGTGGGCTTTCTTGGGATGAGAGTTTGGCAATGAAGAATCCATCACTGAAAAGGCCCCGATTACATTTACATTCATGAAGTTTTTTTTAAATAAGTTTTATTATAATTTTCTACAAACTAAAAAACTAAAAACATCAATCATCAAAGACATCAGACATACTGGGTCAGCCCCCCCCCCTTTTTTTATAACAATCCATAGCCAAATTCAAATCTACATATGGTCCCGTTTCTCTAGCCAATAGTAAAAAGAGTTCAAAGTTTGATAGAAATATGTAACCTCCTTCTCCTTCAGAGACAAAGTCAGCCTGTCACATTCATGAAGTTTTTTTAAGGATGAAGTTTGTTTATCCTTGAGAAAACAAAAGAAAATTCCAAGGCCTTCTTTCCAAACATTGCTTAAATTCATCAATAATAATTGAACTGATTGATTGACTGACTGAATTTGCCAACAGTGTCAGAATAGGATGAACGTATATTACAATATTATATAATCTGCATTTGTCAACTACAGCCCTGTAGAGCTGGTACAGCCTAAATGAGAAGGAAGGCTCCTTTTAGCCCTGTGGACCATTGACTGGACCACTTCTCCTATGGGCTGCCATATGGTCATTTTAACACCAGTAAGCACTTCACAACCAGAGGTTCATATTCCTCAATTTGTTAAGCGGCTAATTACAGATATTCACAAGAGGCTTGACATGAGGCAAGGACAGAGCTCCACTTCAATCACTGGCCCCTGGAGGAGCGAGCGCTGCTTGTAAAAAGAGAGCACCAATTAGACGAGTCTGCCAGGCACTGGGGAGGAATGGGGCGGAAGGACAGGCCACGTCCTCTCAGATACTGTAGCTGCAAGACCAGCTCTAAGTGGGACCCTTTTATGTGAACACATAGCCTGTGCACAACTCTTCATGAATACCAAATCCATTATTAAGGTAAATACTCTTAGACCAGCCCAGATGCTAACAAGCAAAATAAAGTGCCTCCTATTTATCTGATCTCGCTAGATGTGATTTCCAGTTCCCCTTCCTGTGCCATGACAATATCTATAAAGATTCCTGGCACCGTCTATGGAGGCTGCAGTTCTTTCCAAATTAGAAGGCATTAAGGGATGTGCTAGAACCTACAACCGGAATAACAGGAATATTTAAAGGGCAAATGGAACCCATCTTTAAACAAATCAGCCATCTCACCCACAGTCCTGCAGTTGCTTGCTTGGCATAGCAGGATGTGATAAACTCCAATCCATTGCCAGACTTTTAAGATGAATGCACAGCAAAGTGAACTTAGTTTGTTTGTGTTGGGCCACATCTTTTAATGAAATTGAATGGGGAGGGGGGATTCTCTTCCTTTCATTGCAGTGCCTTTGAACCAGCCAGCGCCACTCACTCAGAATTGTTGTTAGCATCATTATGAAAGACATCTGCAAATATGTATGATGTGTTTCCCAATGGGGAAACTCAGCCCCTCCTGATATATTCATGAAAGATAAATTAACAGCACTTTAGGTATGATAAAGAGAATCTCAGTAGAGTCTATTATCTTGCTGATATTAAAAGGCATGTTCATCTTTTAATGAAGCAAATCCCCTTGCTCTTCTTTCTTTCTTTTACAAGTCACAATATTCTTTATTTGTGAAAATACCCTCTCTTTCTAAACTGTTTTCTTCTATTAATTAATTAATGTATCATGGAAATGAGGAAGAAGAGTTTGTAGTGAGGGGGGAACAGGATTTGCCCCCATGACAACAGTGTCACCAAACACAGCACTTGACTTTTACTTTCCCATCTTAGAAGTATATCGAATTCTTGGAAGTATATCGGATTCTATAGGAAGGAAGGAAGGAAGGAAGGAAGGAAGATTCTCTAAGGCCCAAATGAAACAGCATAGCCATATATGGCCATGCGTGGATTGTCAGTCCTGCCTAGAAGGGGCATAGGGCTTTTGCTGCTAATGCCTAAAGGTTTACTAGTTGTAATGTCTGTAATATATCAATATCAGTGCCAGAACAGGCTTTTTAGGATATGGACCATGTTGGGGAGACTCAAATTCAGGAAGAAGGACCTTGTATGCCAGGCACGCCTGAGTGAGAGAAGAATGAATGCTGGAATTCCTGTGGACCAAAGGTCTGGCATTTCTCCCCTTCAAGTTTGTTTTGCCTAAACCCTGCAAGGAAAATGACCAGTGGCCCTGAGACACCTGGAAATTACCTCATCTATAGCACCTGGCAGACACAGACAAGGAAGTCACCTCTTCTCAGAGAAATGGCACTTAAGGCCATCAAGAAGCCAACAAGCCCCAATCCAACAATTAGCACAAGCTTGGGAAGCTCATCTTTCCCATAAGTCGCAGTGCAGAGAGAAATGGTATAAATATCAGGGTGTTAGAAAGGGCTGTCTCTCTTCCCCCTCCCCCCTGCAATAGTTCTGGCCACGCAAGCTCTGCTGCTATGGGATAGGCGATGTTTCCCATTCTGCCCCATCCCGGCCCCCTTTCTGGTCATCTCTATGTTAGGCAGGAAGCTGTTTCTCTCTTTAGAAACATAGAGTACGATTGGGAAGTAATTGGGATATTTGCTGTCAGGATCACATTGAGCTAAGCCTTGTGCCTGCTCTATATTTTTCTGATGAATAAACTTTCCTTTTTCTTTCTAAGTGCTGGGTGTGTTTGTGTGAATGCAAAACCAGGGTTTTTCCTCTCTTACCGTGTGCTTTGAACCCAGCAAAAGCTCCCAAAGAAGCCACGGGCTGCCAGAGCAGCATGCTGCCCACGAACAAGCAATACTGTGGGAAACAGGTGAGCAGGTCCGTGGTCCAGCGACCCACCATGGCTTCTCCCCTACAGCAGGTTATTGTGCCACGTGAGCCCAGTCAGTGCATGTGAATGGGGGCAGAAAATGTCGCCCTCTCCCACCTCACCTAGCCCGCCTCACACGTTCGTTTGTTTGTTTCTAGTATGCACAGAAACCCCTTTGGATTTGGCTAAGCCTTCTCAGTGCCTCTGGTGACCCGGCATGCGTTCAGCTCTCTGCTTCACCCTGTATAGCCCTCCAACTTCGGCTCTCCCCTTTGGTGGCTGTGATGGGTGGCTGCCCAGCAAAAGGGCTGAGGGAAGAAGACCGTCCCATGCCGGTGCACGTTCAGGTGCTCCTGGCTGAACCAATGCCACAAATTATAGCTGCCTGATTTTCTGCCTCTCTAGCCCTGCTTTCAGCTGCGTGTTTCGTCAGAGTGGTGTCTTTTTGGACACTGTTATGCCAGTCCAGGTCTGCTATAGATAAGGCACCATTGGAAGGAAGAGCCAGGCTTGAAACGGATGCTCAGAAGCACCTGGACAGCAGACAGAGCATGGCATACAGGTCCCCTGGTCATGGACTCCCATGGAGACATGTGCAGTCTTCCTGTTTAGATTGTGCATTTTTAAAACTTCCCCCCAGAAATTACACCACGTGGTCCTGATACAGTGACGTGTTCTTTTGTTTGGAGAAGACAGTGCTTTCTTTCTCTTGGCAACTCGCACGTGGCCAAGTATCCGCCAAACTGAAGACGCATGAAGATCACTTGGTTGTCGTCTGCCCCATACAGAGGTTCTCCTTCTTACATATAGTGCACTTTGATTCTGTGGAAATCCGTGTCCTGTTTTTCCCTCTTGTTCTCCCTCAGGGTTGTTGATAGTGGCTACCCAGCTTCCAGGCTGGGATTTGAGTTAAGCAGGAAAAGCGCTTTGGCAAGTGAAAAGTGGCCCAAACCCAAAGAAAGCAAAGGAATTTGTATAGCATGACCTCTACATACAGGGTTTCCATGAGGTGTGATTCAGTCATAATTTGTATGGTTTTACTGTCAGATAGTGATTATTTAGTGTATTTTACTGCTCTATTTTTATGCTTTACTACCTTACATTAACTGCTCTGATACTGGTAGAGTAACCATCACCTCTGATACCATAACACAATGCAGCAATTCTTTGATTCCTCTGCCGCTCATGGAACCGATAATATAGAGTTGTCAACCTGAGCAGACATCCACCCAGCAAACTAGAAACATTACTTCACACAACAGGAGAGAGGGGCTGTAAACATGTCCTATGTGCATCACAAAAATGAGTGAAGAATCACAAATACCAGTCCCTTAAAATCGTATTGGCTAAAAGGCACCGCTAAAAGGTACAGGACGTGGCTGGTTTGCTAGAAGTGGCAGCATCGCTCACTTGGCAAACATTCAGATTTATTAGGTGGATGTAAAGACTAAAAACTTTATTTGGATTTTGGACAAGTTCTTTCCCCTTCAGCCAATGGGAAGTGGTCTGATTAAATCCAACCACTTTTCCTTAACTGGATTAATTAATTGAAAAGAGCGATTTCACTATCCTATTAGTAGCAAACACATGCAACTCTGAATAACTGTAAGTGCTTGCTTATATGAGATGAGATATGAGATTTATATTGTATTTTTGTATTTTTAATTTAATGTTTATATTTATTGTAATTTATATTATAATTACTTTTAATTTATGGTTGTAAGCCGCCCCGAGGCTTCGGCAAATGGGGCGGCATAAAAATGTTTTAATAATAATAATAATAATGATGATGATGATGATGATGATGGGTGGCGCTTAAGGTGGAATGTCAAGGCATATAACTAGGGATGTTGCTCCCTAATGGGCAAAGCAGGACAACTGAGGATAATCTCAATCAGTTCCACGTTAAAGAAATGTTCTTGCCTGAAGGGCAGAGCAGTCCTATACTGTATTCTGAGGAGCAGTTCTTAGGCTTGTGTCCAATCATAGCTTTCAGTTAAGAGAAAGCACCTCTGCTTGTGCAAGATAGAAGGCCATTTTTGACTGTTCTCTGTACTCTGTAACCACTGGTGACTCCCAAAGAAAATTAGGCTTCAGAAAATCTTCTAGAAGAGGGTTGGGCAGAGTGCGAATCTCCAGACCTCTTCTGCTCCCAGCTGCCTTACCATTCCCAGCTTGCTGGCAAGGACTTCTGGAAGCTGGAGTCCCAAACTTTTGAGGATCTGGCTCCTGCCCACCCCAAGTTAGAGCACTATAGATACAGTGCAGAGGGAGGGTACAGTGTACTTTACAGAAGGATTTTCAGCAAAAAAAAAAAAAAGGGTGTCTTGCTTGCATGAGAAGAAATGCTTTTCACTAGTTTAAAGCTGTAATTGGCTGCAACCCAACAAGAAGCCATATTAATTAGTTGCAGCAAAAAAACATAAACATATCCCTGAAGCCTTGTGACACCTCACAGATTAATGTATTTATTGTATGAGTTTTTCTAGGCTAAATCTTACTTCATTCAGTATTGTGGGATGTTTTATCCACACAAGGGATGCTAGCAACATACTAGAGTGTTAACCTTCAATCCTTTCACCTGAGATGGTGCACAGGCTGAAATCCCACCATTTGAGGCTAGGGATGGGCAAAAATAGCAAGCATGATTTCACCGAGCTTCTCACTTTTCCCATGCTAAGTTCATCCAATTCTGCATCAAATTGCATGTTTGTAATTCACATGAAAAAGTGTTATGCACATTTTCTAAAACTACAGATTTTTTTCAATTACAAATTCTTGTGCACATTTTTTGAAATGTACATGTTTTCCCCACTGAATAAAGCATGTCTATGTATGTATTTACAAGCATATAAGCATTTTGAGTGCACTGTTCCAAATTATGTATTTTAATGTATCAGCATTTTCATCCACATTCCAAATTGCATCACAGTCTTTGGGAAGATAGGGATTGCAACATCAAACTGCATTCTGCTTCATGTTTTTGTTCAGGAAGAATCAAGTTGATAATTTTTTTACTAAAATGCACACTGAACAATTTCTCACCTTCTCTGCTTGAGATCTGCTGCAAGCTGAGGACCACATTTACAAATCATCATAATTGGCACAATTAATTCTCCTAGACTGACAGAGAAGTGAGCAAGGAATCTTGTTTTGTAATGAGATTTTGACAGTTTCGTATCATTTTAGACTCATAATTTTCAAGAGAATGTATGAACAAATCCGAGACTGAGGGAATCGAAGAAGTGGCGAAATTAAAGGAAGTGACTGTATGAACAAGGAAGTTACTTGTTCTCCTTTTCACAGACTCCACGTGTCCAGTCTGAAACAGTATAGAAAGTTAGCTAGCACACCGGAGACCTGATGCTTCGATGGAGGTTTAGGCCAAGAAATGCAACTGCTGCTAGGACTCTATCGTTGGCAAGGAATAACAAATGATGATTAGATTATTAGGAAAACACTAGTGTCTCCCAAGCTTCCATTCAATATTAAAGTTGTCATATTCAGCAAATCACCTGCCAACATACTTTTAACGTTTTGTGAGGTATGATGGTCATGCAATTAAGGTGATCTAAACCTGGCCCGAGTAAAATTGGAACAAAGAGAGAGATTATGCAAGAGTCCCCGGCTGCTTTGGGTCTGTGCTAGACACTTTTGAAATTTTAGTAACTGATGGCTACAGTCATAACATGGGTGTTGTACATGGATCATTCACAAAATGACTACAATGGAGGTGTGGCCTTTCACAAAATGTTAGAGGTGTTGCTTTGCTTACTCTCTGATGTGGTTCATACAGCATGCTAAGCCATACTCATGGACTGAGTATACATTGAGTGTGGGTGGGAGTATTGACTGATCCCCAGACACATTAACGAATCATGGTTTGTTAACACAAACACCCACAATTCACAGCCCAACAAGAAATAATGTGTTCTGTTCATGAGTTGTTCATGGCTAACAAACCACAGCTGCTAAGTGTGGCTGGTTTCAGACAACAGGATAACCAGCATTTCAACAACAACCCACAGTGCAATGGCAACCCACATTAATGTGGGTTATTGTCTTGTCTGAACCCTGCCTCTGTGTGTTCTCTTTTTCAGTGTGTTTCACACCCAGACACACATACACACAGAAAGGCATCAGAAATAGAAAAAAAACGCATTAGAGAAAGGAAGGAGCAGAGAGAGAGAAAGGAACAGAGAGAGGAGGAGATGGATAATGGGAATGAAGGATGCACAGAGAAGAAATGCAAAGAGTAAGAAAATGCAGTGGGGGCAGAGAATGTTCACAGGCTGCACTTTCTCCAAATGAAGGGAGGCGAGGAAGGAGAGCCCATCTGGTGCCTCAGCATGGCCTTCAGAGTGCCATAGTACCTATAGGTGCTGCTTTGGAGGTACCAGAACAAATATTGCCTGAGGTTTTTCACCATTAAGGCTACCTTGCATTATTAACTGGGATGAATATCACAAATATTTTTGTGCATTTCTTTTCTAATCCAAAGCTCTGGAAATATGGCCTCGGGCCTCAGGTGACATGAACATTTGGGCATTTATTCCCTAGGAAAGATTTTTCATTGTGAAAGGAGTAAAATTGCCAAATTAATAAATCTTTCATTAAAAATGAATACTAAATATTCTCAAGATTGCCTTATAATACAGTGCTAATGTGTTTTTTAAATGTCATTATCTCGCCTATTCATTTAAAATTTTAAGCATAACAGTGTTTGCTTCTCTTGCTCCTCTCTTGAATATGAACCACGCTGTTATTAAAGAATTGAAGTTTTCTGGTGAATGAAGCAGTCCAACTGCTTTTCATGACAAAGATGGTAATTAGAAGACCAATTTAATGGTGAATCAGGCAGAAATATTCAAACCATGACAAATGACTTTAATAATGCAGCTTGCAAAGCTTGAACAGAAATAAATTTCACTCCCAAAACTCTTGCGCTTTTTTTCCCCCTGCCTGCCTGGAAGATAAAACTGTCCAGGAGGTGTTTTGTTTCCTTTATACAGTAAAGCTTTTACTAGATTTTAAGCGGGCCAAATAGCTTGCAAATGCAAAAGCATCATTCAAGACCCTATGATTTCTTTTTCCTGAAGGTACACTGTGTCGAGAACCCCATCTAAGTTAAAAAGATTTATTTTCCCTCTGCATTCTGGCATAGCCACTGCAAGCATGTTCTATCAATTGTGAGGTTAGGAAGAGCCTATGCCAGCTTATGAACAGGAAGGTAATTTCCGTGCTCGTCATAAGTTTGTTAAGACCACATGCATTCCCCTGTTGTGAAAAATTTGGTTCTTCTGTCCATGCTGGGGCTTTGTAATTGGATAGTAAGAATGTTCAAAGACTAATTTAGGAAATGGCACAATATTTTCAGTGGAATTATGCAGGTTTATGAGTCCTTGGAGGATGGAGCTAGCAGCCTCTGGAGAATAGCTGTTTATCAGTAAATGATATCAGCAGCTTTCAACTAGCCTTTGTCTTCATTAAATTGCTGCTCTTCCAATCGAGGGTCACATCTGAGGCCGGCTTTGATAATTTGTCATTATTGTCTTGCTTATTGTAGCATAAAGTTGATACAGCAAAGGTTGCACCATTGATACACTATGTGCAAAGAAGAGAGGGTGTGTGTGTGTATAATTATTATTGCCATTATTAACTATCGCAATTCTTCTTTAGATAGGAGTAGGGAACAAAGCTAAAACAGGTAATTTCCCAAGCTTGTTTGAAATCTATGCATGTTGTCAGAGAGTCTGTTATGATATTTCAGTGTCTATATTAGAACCTACAGTCATGGAAATATGATTAGGATATGCCTCCCTCAAGCCACTAAAATGTACAGGATGGAATGGCCCTAATCCACTGCCACAGAGTACCACCCAGCAGGAGAAAAGGCAGGCTTGTTGTTCAGCCTTCCCCTGGTGGGAGTCTAAAGCCAAGCACCTCTGTTTCTAGCTTAACAGCCACTGGGCAATTTCAGACTTACTCATGTATTACCTGAGGACTGCAACATTGAGCAATGTCACAAGGTATGTGCAAGGCATATCACAGGTCCAACTTAAACATGGTATTTGGTAGCTCTTTAGTCACAGTCACCTGCATGTCAGAGCACAATGAGAAGCAAAACACAAGCATTGGCGTCTTCGCATAGGACTCTTCTATATGAGATTTCCATTAGCTACTTTGCTGAGGAAGCTGCTTCCAGGTTTAGATGGTGTTTTTACTTTGTGTTTTTCTTTCTCTGACTTTGTTTATGTACCATTGAATAAGCATTAGGTGGTGGTGCAGCAAAGCAGAATTGTGCAACTTTGTCGTTGTTGTTGCTAGTCGCAAAGTCATGTCCGACCCATCGCAACCCCATGAACAACATTCCTCCAGGCCTTCCTGCCCATTTAACTTCACATTCCAGGATATCTGACTCAAGGTCAGCGACCACCCCATCATGGTTATCCGGGACGTTAAGATCTGTCTTGTAAAGTTCTTCTGGGTAATCTTGCCACCTCTTCTTAATCTCGTCTGCCTCTGTTAGGTCCCTGCCATTTTTGTCCTTTATCATGAAATGTTCCCTTCGTATCTCCAATTTTCTTGAAAAGATCTCTAGTCTTCCCTATTCTATTGTTTTCTTCTATTTCTTTTACACTGTTCATTTATGAAGGCAAACTACACTAAGGTTTAATTCTGCCATTAACACCAGGTGTTCCTTGAATTAAAAAAAAAGCACAGAAGAGGTTGTGAGAAATGGAAGAAGCTTTTTACCTGATATAAAGCAGCCACAAACTACCGTAAGTGAGGAATCACATAGCATAGCCGTAGCCACTGCAGAACCTCAGGTTAAAGACCAAATCTGGACCACCTGGAGTTGCAATCTAACTTGCTGGGGGCTTGCTAGAGCAGACAGGCTGGTTCACTTGATGCAGGACAGGCATCAAGCTTGTAGGTGTGTGCAGGGATTAGAACCACTGCAAACATGGAAACTAGCCGGAAGTCAAAGGAGACATCAGAAAAAGCTCCTCAGCCCTGCCTCGTTTCACCACAGCAATTTGAGTCTTTGAGGAGGCTGCTTTGTGGTCCTGATCTGGCTTCTACCGCCAGACCTGCAATGTCTTTATCTGTATCTAGATTCTTGCTTGTACCTGACACCACCTTTCCCTTTGGCCGTACCACACCTTTGCCAGGTTCCTGGCCTTGCCTGTGCCTGTGGGGGTACCATACCTTGCCAGAACTTGACCTTTGCTTGTTTCTGACTCTGCCTTGGAACTGCCATTACTAGTATTTGACCCTTGCTGGTACATAACTTTGCCTCTGGCCCTACTGCTTCTCACCAAGACCTCCATCTACATCCATCATTGCTGATTCTCGGGCTCCAGTAGTAAACACCTGCCTCTCATGTCCCAGGCATAGCATCACCACCACCACCACCACCACCACCACCACCTAAGAGCCCTTCAGAGTGCTCAGCCCACTGAGCACACACGAAGTAAGGCTGATCTGAAAAAGCAGCAGAATGTGGCCCTACGTGACTTCAGCGCTTCAGACTGTAAATCCCACTTTTACCCCAGATAGGGAGAAACTAGAACAGTACTGAGTGAAATGGACTAGAACATTTCTCTCCTGTGTGTGTATCTGTTTAATTCTGCAGGGATTCTTTTAATACTGGGGCAATAAAATACATACCCAGTGCTATTTCGCCTCTGCCACGGTACAGTCCATTCTTCCACCTCAGGATTCTACCACCCTGGCCTAGGAAGGCCAGGCCTTAGTCATTCCTGCAGGAAAAGGGCATTTTCCTGCGTATGTCATTCTGATATTCCATTATAACACAATACCACCTCAAATTAATGTAGAAGAAAAACAGAAAATTAAATTCTGTAAGACAGAAGAGTAATATTAATGCCCTGGTATAGATGGGAGAAGGGGTTCCTTCTGTGCTTTGGTGGTTTTCCAAAGGCCTGGGTGCAGCAAAACCTGGACTGGGAACTTCCCTGCTCAAGGTTCTCACTTGCACAATCCTATAAAAATGCTGTTCAAGAGCTACCACTAATAATAGCACTGATAAACACTTGCCTGTTTATACATGGCATCGATTTTGAAATATGTAATGTTTCCACCTCTACAAATATGTAAATCCCACCTCTACAAAGCTCAAGGTGATTTCCAACAAAATAAAAGCATAAAAGATTATGAAAACAAACCTAGTAAGATTAAAAAGTGGAACATGGTCAACAACATGCAAAATACCAACAAAATCTGTATGAAGGGAAACCCTTCATATCAGGGAACTTCACCAGAAGAGATCTCAGAGGCACAGATTAGAAACTGGGCACTTGTACTGATTTTGTGCTTGATGCAACGTGACAGCAATGAATAAAAATATCACAAAGACTTAGTGTGAGTGTGTGGGGGGGGCGCATTTTGTGTGCTGCAAGGACAGCTGTGCAGGATCCTCTTGTGAGTCTCTTATCGGGGCAACCTTGCTTAGTAAAATTGGACAATTTATCACTCTGCTGCCTGGAGCAGTCTGCACTACAAGCAAGTGATTAGTTTCCAGTGCTGATACATTCTGAGCAAGTACTCTGAATAAGAAGGTCAGCCCAGAGCTTAAACTAACTGGAGTGGACTGTAAGGCTTGCTGGATTAATAATGGGGCAGGGTACCTTGTGTCTGTGCTGTGCGAAAGGCGCTCCAGACAGAAACACCTGATAGTTATTAGCATGTGACAGATGTGCACTGGTCTTCTGGAAGTGAGGGTAGTTTGTGTCCATGAAGCTTCCAGCTGACAAAGGACAAGAAAAGCAGGGCAAAAGAGAACTCCATCAACACATCCAGCAGATTAGTGCCTCTTGTTTAGCTACTCTGTTATGCTTAGACTGCAGTCCTATATGTACCTACTCACAAATAAGTCTCTCGCTTTCGGTGGCATTTACTCTTAGGCAAGTGTGTACAGGATTGCAACCTTAATGTCAGAAACTCAGTAAATGTTGACATCTATTGGTAAGAGCTAAGATTTTAAGGAGTCTACTGGAAAACGTTGTAAAATTCTAACACCACACCTCAAGTGACTGCATTAAACAACCAATATTGTTTTTCATTTTATCATTTACTATTAAAGGATGATGAAAAAAATACATGGCAAGTTATTTATTTCCAGCACTCACTCGTGTATCTCAGAATCACCAGATGCCTTCACTAACTTAACTATTTTCACCCTCACTTCTGTTAACTTACTGATAAATGTCAACATTTTCTAGGAAAGGCAGAAAAATGACCAGAACGATGGGCAGACATGCTATGGAAGACCCAGGCCTGCCACTGAAAATGGCAACCCTCAGCTGAGTCCTGTCCTTCCAGCTCAAACACTAGCCCACCAGTATTATTACAGTGTTTTGAAACATTAACCCCATGTAATGATGATTAATGTATGTTGGTGTAGGACAAACACGGGTTCTCATGCAAGAAGACTCAGAAGCACAATGTAGCACCTGTAATCCATATGTGATTATGAGAATTGAACTAAAGTGTGATGATTATGACTTAATCCGTTTGGAGCTTGTGAATAAGGCACTGTGCTAGGTTGTATTGCCTGATTGCTCCTGCTGCAAGCAAGATCAACTAAGCAACCCACAGACTTTCCATCAGGAGTTATTTTAAATTGTGTGAACCAGGAACTCTGGCTTGTCTCTCCCACAACAAGCCAGAGAAATAACACAAGAACAAACCATGTGCTCTTCTATGGCTTGTTGCAGGAGAGACAAGCCACAGTTCCCAGTTCACACATCACAGTAAACCTCACAGGGCTGGAGCATCGCTGAGCTGTTTAGCTGTCATCAGGCAGTGTTCACAGCAACCCAAAATACTTTTTAAAAATGTGCATTATTACTACATGTGAACAAGAACCGTATGTGGAACTACCTGAAGAACATTCAGAATCTTTAACTTGTCCAAACTATAGCAACCAAGGGGCCTTCTTTCGGTTTATTATTATCATGCTTTCAGTTTGGTTTTGGGCCCAGTTCAGAGGCCTTTAAAGCCTGAACTGGTCTGGGTCCAGGGATCTGAAGAACTGCCTCCTCCAGGTTCAGTTTATCAGATGTCCTTCTCCATCTCCCACCCCACAACCTCGGAAGAGAAAGCCATGCGTCAGAGGGTCTTTTCAGTGTTCATTTCCAGGCTGTTTTTCCAGGAGGCCTTTGTTCTTTTTGGCCTGGCAATGCTCAAGACCTTCCTGTTTTGAAACAGCGATTTACCTGAACTAACTCTGCCATACAGACAAAGCCACTTGCTTTGAAGCATTGCATTGCACACAATGAAGGCTAGAACTGGTGTACATGGCACAGCAAGGCTTTCTGAAGTGCTGGCTTAGTGGGTGTGTGGTGGGGGAGAGGTGCTGCTTTGGACCTGGTTCAGGTCAGCAAAGGAAAAAAGAAAGAGTCTTAGACTGGGACAAAATTTAGCTGCCACAATCTGCAGTTCCCTCTGCGGTGCATCTGGAGCCTGTGGTTTATTAAGAAGCAATGTTGCTGCTGTTTCTCTGTGTTTTTTCATTTGAAATACTTTTATGTTTGCTAATTTTAGGCTGTTGAAACATTGAAAGCATTAAGACTTCAGGTTGGTTTGCACATAATTATATATATCAGTTCCTTCTTGGTCACTTGATTGCTCAGTAGAATGCCTAAAAGATGAATAGCTGAAACAAATATCCTAAAAGGCTTTGTTTGGGATATGGAGTGTAACTGCATAAAGCCGTTACTCATAAAGTAACTCATTCTCCCATTCAAAACACCACAAAATTACAGTTATCATCAAGTGATAAGCAATTATAGACGAACCATCTCTTGTACTTCCCATGATCTTGACACATTGTAAAATATGATTCCACTGATCCAATATTTAAATAGACATTTACAATGACTTTTCTTTCCTTCCTTCCTTCCTTCCTTCCTTCCTTCCTTCCTTCCTTCTTTCCCTTTTTTTTCTTTTTTTTAAGGATCAGAGCCTCTCAAATATCCAATAAGTTGCTTAAGCAAGGCAATTAATCCATGTATCTCTGCAAATAAAATTCTCCCTGCAGGTAGACCTAGAATGTTTAAAATCCAAAGTTATTAGTGACAATTTTGTGGAAGGGATCGTTAATTGCAGCCCATGAAATTTTAATAGACTACTTCTTTCTGCAGGAACCAAGATCAAAGTGGCTGCCATATGTTGACCAAGCAACCTTGACTTGCTGTCTACATTTTGTTCTTTACTGAGCAACAATTTTGAGTTAAATTTGGTTTGGAAAGATCCTTACCTGCCATGGACACATTTCACTGACCATTCCTCATGACCAATAGCAAAAGAACTTGTCCCATGATGGAGATGTTTGTGCATCAAGAATATAGCTGCTGGGACGTGGTTATATTAATTTCTTATTGTTTTATTTATTGTATATGTTATTTGATTCATATGTTAACTGCCCCAGAACCCAGGTTCTTTAGGTGGCATACAGTCATCAGGTAAAAGCCAAGTAAAAATTGGAGTTTATCTACATGAGGCATTTACTGTGTGCTTACAACCCCTTTATTCATGGTTAATTATGGGTTGGCAGTGCCATGACTGTTCAGATTCACTTCTGTTCTTCAGGAACACTTTCCTAGGCTTTTTCTGGGCAAGATAAGTGAAAGAAAGGGCATTTTCCTGCATATGTCATTCTGATATTCCATTATAACACAATACCACCTCAAATTAATGTAGAAGGAAAACAGAAAATTAAATTCTGGAGGAGTTCCTTATACAGAACTCAGAGTGTAAGTCTGCGTCAACACCAAAAACAGATGCAACGATTAACACTCCCATCTTGAAAAATGCATAAAACATCTAGAATACAATCACATGCATTACTAAAATACAAGGACTGCACCAAACTGTGTTCTTACTGTGAGGAAATGCTCCACTCCCTCTGAAAGAGGCACTGCTTTTTCTGCATCTTTCACCAGTAAAGGGGGAACTTTGAAGACATTCCTTCCTGGGAAACAGGAATCAATTTCCCACATTAAGCGTATGAGGTGGCCAAGGTGCCCTTTTCATCCTTTCTCATTTCCAAACCATCTGCACATATTTGCAGCAGCACTGCGCTGTTGGAGCTCAGCAGCTCTCTCTGGGATGGTCCTGTGGCATCACTGTACCCAATATTTCCCTTGACTTTTTCCTGGCAAGCTGTGGGAGGTGGTGGCAGAATGAAAAGGCCTGTGGAAGAGACTGGGGAAGGGGAGGACTTCAAAGACATGACCACTGGGGATTAGCTGGGGCAGAGTTGTTTGCCTTACTATATCTATAAACTGCCCTGAATGTCTTTTACTCCTTTTAAAAAGTTATTCTGATTTGATTTGATTTTTTTAGCATCTGATTCAATCCCTTATATGGGCCATGTGTTGGGGTGGAAAAGACCACTGCCGGAGGCCTCAGAGAGCTGCTTGTGGTAATAATAGGCAACAGTGAGCTAAAATCTGACCAATCTTCTCACCCAGCATAACTCAACCTCCTGCGTTCCAGTTTTCTTCCTGCTATCAGGAACTGTCTATTTCCTTGGAGTTAAGTTTGCTAGACAGTATAAGCTGAGTACAATGTTGATGAACATGAAATTCTTGGATTGATAGTCATTTTAAGCGAGCTTGAGTGGAACAGGTTTCCCCAAGCAGGCCCCTGGCAGAGTTTTTGACTTCAGTTCCCATCAACACCAGCTGGGATAGTCAAGGAATACTGGCAGCTGCTGTTTGAAGCAGCAGGAGGGCACCAGGCTAGGGAAGACTGCATTCGAATTGCAAAACGTATCTGTACAATGTAGGAATTCTGCAGTTTCCAGTATTTTACCATAAGCAGTGTTTCTTCTACATATAACCATTTTGCAGTGTGAGTATTTATCTATCCTGCTGCAGGTGGGGTGGGTTGTCTGCTTCTTGGGTGAGCTTTCACAATGCATCATCAACAGCATGACCTTACTCCCCAGACGTTTGTGTCCTTTTAAGGCAGAGATGATTTTCTGCTATAATATATAGACCAGTGTTGCCCCCATTTAGCTGGGTTCCAAAGGAAAAGCCCCCCGCCTTTGCTCAGCGGGTGCTTCTGCAGATCTGGTGCTAACCACATCCCCGAGAGCATTTTGCAGCTTCCTCCCAATGGAATAATTAGGACTCTTTGGACCAAGGCAATAAATTGGTTGCTATTAGCCATGCTTAAGATTCTGTGCTGCCACCGATGCCCCACTTCTTGGGATTCTTTTCCCCACTCTGGAAGCAAAGTGCCCCTGCATGGCCTTGTTCTTCTGATGCCATTTCCTGCCCGCTCTTTTCTTGAACTTTTGACATTTATTCAGGTTAGCCTAAAGACATGCATATCGAGCTATCCACACAGAGAGGGCTTCAAGACTGCTTAATGAGGTTGGCTTACTCGTTAACATACTTTGATTTCTCCTTTGTTTAATGAATATTTTCCCTATGTTTCCCATGCATATTTCTGTACAAAAGACAGATGCTCAAGAATTTTTTTCAGTCCATAATTTCAATCACCCATCCTGGTTTTTTGGTTCTGAATGAAATTATCTTTCATGTCCACGCCTCTAGATTTTGCATTTCCAATTCAATGTACCAGCATGAACAGAAAATACACATTTCTGGTTAAAGTGTATTTTTAAAATGCCTACTTTTGTATAAAATCTATACACAAGTACATATTCAAAAACATGTATAAAATAGGGTGAAAAACAATAAGAATTTTATTGTTTAAATAGAACAGAAACACACATCAAACAGAAACAAGTAGATCTGTTTATCCCTCGTGTAGAAATACATACAGCTAATCTACTTTAGTACACAGTCAAATGTTCAGTGATGCCTGATTTCATGAGCCACAGACTGATTTTGTAAATGCTGAATCAACACTGGAAATTAAATTGATGTCCTGGAGCAGACAGACAATTCTTGAGATAGGTCGTGAAATCGATGATTTCAGACAGCATATCTTATTCCAAGTACAAAGTGCTGCTTATTTTCTTTAGAGTCCTAAATGGCTTAAGACAGGAATAGAGGACTTGACTCAGGATTTCTCCAATGCTTAGCTCATTGCTGCATCTCTCATCTATAATTATGCTCCAATGTTTAATGGTTGAGTTGTTGGGTTGCTTCTTCCTAATTTGTCAGCTGATTTAGCACAAAGGCAGGATTAAATCATGTTGCAAATATAAATAAATAATCAATAGATGTTTAACTTCTGCAAATAGTAAATTCTTTCCTCTTTCCCAGGGGCCTCTGTAAATATGAAGCATCCCATTAGGTCATGAGCATTCCCCAGTTCTCAGTTTGATACCAAGTAATTCCTACCATCCCCAGAAGTATTCTTTGTTGTCAGCAGTTTTGCAGCTCCTTAAAGACCAGGGGGATTTCTCAGGGCTGCCTTACCACAAGCTCGCCATGCACAACACTGATCTTGTAGCCAGTCATTTACGGTTAGCACAGCACTACAGGAACATGGGGCTGGAGAAAGGTACAGAAAGTGGCAGTGGGTGGGGGTGGGTGGGAGTCATCTTTTGTTCAAGACCAAAGGCAAGTTTCTACTCCACATGCCTGAAAGTATATGGACAGTGCCTGCTGACATCTCAGATGAAGGGAAATGGCAGAATAAAATTTCTCATATGGGGCAGAGTAGATGGAAATGGTTGCAGCGTCCCTGTATATACTACTGAACCAAATGGGTGGATGCAATATTATTGGTCATTCTGTCAGGGGCACAATGAGGACACCACCCAGATAATGGGAACTTGAGGAAACTTATCAGAGTGACCAACAGTAACACCAGCTGAGTTAAGAACCTTATTCTTCAGCTAAACAGTAATAAAGCACCAGGCACTGATTTTCTACCTCCAGAAATTTTGAAATCCAATATTGATTAATGGGACCCTCTACTTGCAGTATTACTCTCATTGATTGGTTTAGTGGAAAAACTGCTAGAAGCTTGGAGAACTTGTAGTAGTTGAACCCATTTTAAAAAAGGCCCCACATCAGATCCAGCAAATTATCACCCAATTAGTTTGCTATGTGTAATTAGTAAGGTACATACAAGACATTATAAAAGCTAATTGACTGGATAACAGAAGAAACTATCCTGAAAGACACATTTCAGTTCCCCACGCAAATATCTCAAACAGTAACATTAGTTAAACAATGGGAAAAGTGATGCAAATCTTATTTTAACCGACCACAAGCAGATTTGTTGTTATTTTTATTATTTGCAGGATTACACATAGCTCTGCCACTGCAGAGGGGTAAATGCAAAGCATGTGTAGCTTTGGATGGACCCAGCTCTGTTACTGATGGAAACACCAGGCTAAGCTCTCTTTCCTTTTAATCACATGAACCTAGGAAGGGAAAACCTTCTTCTTTCTTTCTGTTTAAAAATAGATGAGGTAGCCTGGCTTGTCATGTTGTGCTTTATATTCCACACCTGCCTACTGTTAGAATTTGTCACCACAAGTCAAATCCAGCTGACGTACAGTTGTCTCTCACCAGCAGCAAGCCTGGGCCATTCAAAGCGCCATCACTCATCACACAGAAACAGAGAAAGGCCGAGCTGCTTCGACTCCTTCCTGTGTGTGCTGAATTCATAAGCTCTTTCAAGGCTTCCACACAGGAGCACTTTTGGGGCAGTGAGTCAGGCAAATTGCCCCGCTTTAGTGTAACTTTTCATAAGGGAAAGGGGCTTGTTCATACCTAATTGCTTACACAGCTGACTAGAACTCCTGACCCAAAATTGGTCCACTCTAATAGAAGCACAGTGCTTGTACACAGAGGGATCCGCAGGCTCCAGAAAGGCCTTTTTTGCTTTTCCTGCAAACACATACCTGCCTCTGCAGTTCCGCCCAGGCCACCATCTGGCTGCACTGCAAGTTGCTGAAGCTTCAGAGTTCAACACCAAGGGTGGTTAGTGCACAGTGAAGGTGCTTCTCAGTTTTCCCTCCCTTGCCCATGGGTTCGTGCCTGTAAAGGGTGTGCATGGCATTGTATGCCTTGGAGGGAGGATATGGGGCCAAGTGGGAAGACCAGGGAGTGCTGGGGGAGGACAGGCCAGGTAAGGGGAACATGGCCCAGAAGCTAATAGCTGTGCTGTGCTTTGGCCCTCCTTGCACCCGCAGACCTGTCCTCAGGCCTCCAAACATGTCTTCTGATTCCAGAACAGTGTAGAATAAAATCCCCTTGTTCCATGATTTTATAGCCCATGGTCTGACGTGTATAACAAAGACCTGAGTGAATAAACAAGGGAAAGTTAGTCAGTGTCAGCTGTGCCTACTGAGGTACCTAGTTCAGTATCTGGGTAGACCTGAGGGTCAGGGAAAGGGGTTGCTATAGTCTATAAGAATTTGGCCCCTTTCTCAGAGTGGCTCCCCTGTCCAACTACTAGTCTGTAGGGCTTGTACTTTGCATTGGGTCAGTGGGGCAGAGTGGGGAATCTGCCCACCCTAGGAGACATCAGTCTCAGACGTTATGTTGGGGTCCCCCAGGCTGTGGCTTCTGAAGATTCCAACACTCTTGCTGAGAGCATCTTGTCTGGGGCAGCTCCAGATTCCACAACCTCCAGGACAACCATGGGACTGTCCCAACATGTCATTGGCCCAACACTTGGAAACATAGAAGGGGTCTTCCGAGCCATCTAGTCTGAACTCCAGCTCCAGCCAGCTCCGCTCACGACATGCCCACCATGTGCACGTCCAGCCTATCCTTGAACACCCGCACCGATGCGGCCTCAGCCTCCTCCCATGGAAGCCCATTCCACACCCTCAGGGTCCTGACTGTCAGGAAGTGCTTCCTGGCATCCAAATGGAACCTTGGCTCCCTGAGCTTTGCTCCGTTGGAGCGCGTCCTGCCTTCCTCTGCAGGGGAGAACAGGTCTCTTCCCATCTCCATGTGACACCCCCTCACATACCTGTATGTCGCCAACATATCCCCTCTGAGTCTCCTCTTCTCCAGGCTGGAGAGACCCAGTTCCCTCAGTCTCGCCTCATATGGCATCTCCTGCAAATTGGCCACCAACCTTGTGGCCCTACGCTGCACTGACTCTCACCTGGCTGTATCCTTCCTGTAATGAGGGACCCAAAACAGAACACAATATTCCAGTTGCGGGTGCACCAGAGTCGTGTAGAGTGGTAGTAATATCTCTCTCGATCTAGAGAGGGTCGAGAGTAATACCTGTCTTGATCTAGACTTGTAGCGAGGCACATACTTTTGGAATAGACATGAGAAGGGTACCCTGAGGGAGGGGGTTCTATTTTACCTCTATCTCATGGTCAAATGCTAATAGTCTATCCCCCTCTATTAAGGTGGTCCATCCCAGCACTTAATGGTGCTGGACAGTTTCCGGAAGGCTCCAGCTGATGTGGCTGGCCCTCCTGTCAAACCCCTGGTTGAGCCATGGAACACAAAACTGCCCTGGGCGGTTGACACGACTGCTCCCGAGTGCCCTCACTGTTGCAGAGGTCCTATGGAGCTGGGTGAAACAACAATGCAGTTGGTGGAAAAACCCCCTGATGAATGGCTATCCCTGGTATGTGCCTATAATCAGGCACATTTAAAGGCAGTGAGGGTGGCAAAGAAACAACATTTCACTCCCTCCATTCAATTTTGTATTTGCCACCCAGTTGAGCTTTTTAGGGTTGCCTGGGGCCTATTAATTGCTGGCCCCAAAGGGCATCTTAGATCCGTCTGAGGCCCACTGTAATAGGTTTTCTGGGTAGTTCTGAAAAATATCTCTTATACCCACCAGGATTTAGGACCCAAAGTTATAGCAGATGAATCTGGTGAGCTTCCTGTAGCACAACTGGTCATTTTCTTGGATGAACTTCAGTTAGTACAGCCCAAGGATGTTGACAAGGTGCTTGGACTCAAACTCTGCACTCAAACCTTGCACTTCCTGACTTACACTTGAGCCTCTGGGGGCTTGAGGAAACTCCAGGTGTCTCTACAGAGCTACTCTTCACTGTATGTCACTTTGGCTGTATTTAATTTTTTGCATTGCATGGCATTTTGTTGTATTCTCTCTCCCTCTCTCTCTCTTAGTTCAGAAACCTTTGACGAATGGGTGGTATAGAAATGAAATAACAGTGGGTGGAAATTTAGAAATATCCATTACAATTTAAATAGAAATAGAGTAGCTTTCACTGTTGCTTTCACCTCATGCCATCCAGGGAGAGCTTCATGGCCCCTGTGCTCCTCCTTGTAAGAGTTCTTTATCTCTGTACCAGGGTTGGACTAGTACATGGGGTGTCTTTGAATATGGGACACCTTCAAATTAGATAGAAGAGTCCTCTGGCAGCTGTTAAAACAGGACTGTCCTCTGTAAAAGTGGACTCACAGCCACCATGTCACCTGGACAAGAGGAAGATCATACAAGACTTCTTTTGTGGGAATGGTCTGGGGACAGCATTCCACAGGCATACCAAGGGGTATCAAGATTGTAGTATTCATGCTTATACCCCAGCACTGATACTTATTTATGGATAGTCTCATCATTCAGTCAGATATCCTGTGCTGAAGGCCTCGGGTTAATAGCATCTGAAATGTATTTACTTATAATCCTGAAAATGGTCAGTGTCCTCTTTTGCTGCAGTGCTTCCAGTAGATCTGTTTTATTAGCAACACTGGAACTAACAGGCCCTTAAAAACATGGAAATGAATAGCAACACTAATTTCCGAACAGAGCTAGTTAGTGGAAGCTTTTTGTGAGCTCTGCCAAGCTGCCCTGTTCTGGAAATGAGTGTTGTCGCTTGGTCCATTTTTGAGAAGTGCCAGCTCTTGTGCTGGCAGTCCTTTCCTCTTGCACAGGAACTGTTTAGGATACTGCCTATAAGTGGTGGAGAAAGCACTGCTCTGTGTCAATAATATTGCTTTAGCAGTTACTAGAAGGAATCATAATTAAAAAGTGCTACCACAACTTTCTCCTTCATGGATCACTATCTTGTTTTGGTGAAGGGACTTGCGTAGCTCAATGAAGCTATGAGCTATGCCATGCAGGGCCATCCAAGATGGACAGGTCATAGCAGAGAGCTCTGACAAAAGGTGATCCACTGGAGAAGGAAATGGCAACCCACTCCAGTATCTTTGCCATGAAAACCCCACGGACAGCACCAAAAGGCAAAAAGATATGACACCGGAAGATGAGCCCCACAGGTCGGAAGGTGTCCAATATGCTACTGGGGAAGAGCAGAGGGCTAGTACTAGTAGCACCAGAAAGAATGAAGCGACTGGGTCAAAGCCGCAAGGACACTCAGTTGCAGATTTATCTGGTGGTGAAAGGAGAGTTCGATGCTGCAAAGATCTATACTCCATAGGAACCTGGAATGTAAGATCCATGAATCAAGGCAAGCTGGATGTGGTCAAACAAGAGATGACAAGACTGAACATCAACATCTTAGGAATCAGTGAACTAAAATGGACAAGAAAGGGTGAATTTAATTCAGATGACCATCAGGTATACTACGGCGGGCAAGAATCCCTCAGAAGAAATGGAGTAGCCTTCATAGTCAATAAAAGAGTAGGAAAAGCAGTACTGGGATACAATCTCCAAAATAGCAGGATGATCTCAGTTCAAATCCAAGGCAAACCATACATCATCACAATAGTCCAAGTCTATGCCCCAAACACTGGTGCTGAAGAGGCAGAAGTTGACCAATTCTATGAAGGCCTACAACACCTTCTAGAATTAACACCCAAAAATGATGCCCTTATCATCATGGGGGATTGGAATGCTAAAGTAGGAAGCCAAAAGATAACCAGAATAACAGGCAAGTTTGGCCTTGGAGTACAAAATGAAGCAGGGCACAGGCTGGTAGAATTTTGTCAAGAGAATATGACGGTCATAGCAAACACTCTTTTCCAACAACCCAAGAGACGGCTCTACACATGGACATCACCAGACGGTCAACACAGAAATCAGATTGACTATGTGCTCTGCAGCCAAAGAAGCTCTATACAGTCAGTAAAAACTAGACCAGGAGCCGACTGTGGCTCAGATCATGAGCTTCTGGTTGCAAAATTTAGGCTTAAGTTGAAGAAAATAGGGAAAAGCACTAGGCCACTCAGGTATGACCTAAATCATATCCCTGATGAATATACAGTAGAGGTGACAAATAGATTTAAGGAATTAGATCTGATAGACAGAGTGCCTGAAGAACTATGGACGGAGGTTCGCAACATTATACAAGAGGCAGCAACTAAAACCATCCCAAAGAAAAAGAAATGCAAGAAAGCAAAATGGCTGTCTGAGGAAGCTTTACAAATAGCTGAGGAAAGAAGGGAAGCGAAAGGCAAGGGAGAAAGAGAAAGATACAAACAATTGAATGCAGAATTCCAGAGAACAGCTAGAAGAGATAAGAATGCCTTATTAAATGAATAGTGCAAAGAAATAGAAGAAAACAATAGAATAGGGAGGACCAGAGATCTCTTCAAGAAAATTGGAGATATGAAGGGAACATTTCATGCAAAGATGGGCATGATAAAGGGCCACAATGGCAGGGACCTAACAGAGGCAGAAGAGATTAAGGTGGCAAGATTACACAGAAGAACTGTACAAGAAAGAGCTTAACGTCCCTGATGACCACAATGGGATAGTCACTGACCTCGAGCCAGACATCCTGGAATGTGAAGTCAAATGGGCCTTAGGAAGTCTGAGCAACAACAAAGCTAGTGGAGGTGACAGTATTCCAGTTGAGCTATTCAAAATCCTAAAAGACGATGCAGTAAAAGTGCTACACTAAATATCCCAGCAAATTTGGAAAACTCAACAGTGGCCACAAGATTGGAAAAGGTCAGTTTACATTCCCATCCCAAAGAAGGGCAATGCCAAAGAATGTTCAAACTACCGCACCATTGCACTCATTTCACATGCTAGCAAAGTGATGCTCAAAATCCTACAAGCTAGGCTCCAGCAGTAGGTGGACCGAGAACTACCAGAAGTACAGGCAGGATTTCGAAGAGGGAGAGGAACTAGAGATCAGATTGCCAACATACGCTGGATCATGGAGAAAGCTAGGGAGTTCCAGAAAAGCATCTACTTCTGCTTCATTGACTATGCTAAAGCCTTTGATTGTGTGGATCAGAACAAATTGTGGCAAGTTCTTAAAGAGATGGGAGTACCAGACCATCTTATTTGTCTCTTGAGAAACCTATATGCGGGTCAAGAAGCAACAGTGAGAACTGGACACGTAACCACTGATTGGTTCAAAATTGAGAAAGGAGTTCGGCAAGGCTGTATACTGTTGCCCTGCCTATTTAACTTATATGCAGAGCACATCATGAGAAAGGTGGGGCTAGATGAATCACCAGTTGGAATTAAGATTGGTGGGAGAAATATCAACAACCTCAGATATGTAGATGACACCACTCTCATAGCAGAAAGTGAAGAGGAACTAAAGAGCCTCTTGAAGGGGGTGAAGGAGGAGAGCGCAAAAGTTGGCTTGAAACTCAACATTAAAAAAACTAAGATCATGGCATCCGGTCCTCTCACTTCCTGGCAAATAGATGGGGAAGAAATGGAGGTAGTGACAGATTTTATTTTCCTGTGCTCCAAGATCACCGCAGATGGGGACTGCAGTCAAGAAATTAAAAGATGCTTGCTCCTGGGGAGGAA
>NW_025335568.1:42558473-42614821 GCF_004798865.1 Varanus komodoensis
GGTGCTGGAGGAGACTCCTGCGAGTCCCTTGGACCGCAAGGCAATCAAACTGGTCAGTCCTAGAGGAGATCAGCCTTGACTGCTCTTTAGAAGGCCAGATACTGAAGATGAAACTCAAATACTTTGGCCACCTAATGAGAAGGGAGGACTCCCTGGAGAAGAGCCTAATGCTGGGAACAATAGATGGGAAAAGAAGAAGGGGACGGCAGAGGATGAGGTGGCTAGATGGAGTCACTGAGGTGGTTGGTGTGAGCTTGAGTGGACTCCGGGAGATGGTGGAGGACAGGAGGGCCGGGAGGAATGTTGTCCATGGGGTCGCGATGGGTCAGACATGACTTCGCGACTAACAACAACAGCAACCACAACTTTGGGGCTGTTTAAACTTGTGTGCATCCAAAAGCAAGTCTTTGTGGACCTGCCTGAATGCTGCTGCCCTACTGAAATGTTTTCCTCTATCCCAAGACTGAAACTGGGTGAGGTACATGACGGGTTCCCAGATCCCTTCAAAACTATCAGCTTTCTCTGCTATCACACCTAAATTCATAAAGGACTCACTAACAGAAGACTTGCATTGACTTTCATGGGACAAATGCCAATCAAGTGTGTTGAGGACCAGGTTATCCATCTGTAATGCCTCAGGAAGCCCAGATACATAATTTAATAAGAACATCTGTTGTTTCACGGATGGCTTTTATACTGTAAATGAAGGTAGAAATAGTTTGCTATTTTTCTGGAGGGTGATTATTATTTTTCTCATTTTTAAAGGCCCAAGTGAAATCACAAATAGAGTGAGAGAAGATGTAGCATGTTAACAAGCCAGGAAAAGTATTTTGTATGTGTAAAATTATTGTGGCCAGTCCAATGCGATCGATGGATTGGATGAAGATGGGATCACTTTGAGATCACCTGCATTGTGATCAGACATTCAGCAAGGCTGCCCTAACATCTTGCGACCTGAAGATTTCTCCCTAGGCAGCAGCTCATCAGACTGGGCAGCTGAATATTGCGTCAGCATTGGCAAAAGAGCAGTTGGCAAGAGGTGCATCCATACATCCCATTGGTCCATCCTGGCAACAAGCTGTGCTGGGCTGGCTGTTGGTGGCTGACAGAAGATTGGGCTGGCTGGGGGTCACTGGGGTAGCTCACATTCTGGCGTGCTCCCACGATGACAGCATTTCAGGGACAACGGCACAAGTGGGGCCCACGAGTCCCTCCCTTCCAAGGATCTTGCTGTAACCAGGGTGACAAGCTGCCATACCCTTTCGTGATATAGCGTCCTGTTTGCCTTTGCTTACCTTTAACAGCTTGCTTTCCGATAGATGTCCCCAAAGGGGAAAATAAACTTAGATGCAGTCTCTGTGGGTCAATGTCCCAGGAGGGGTGCCTGATGGACTTTGCCAGCAAGCACCCCTGTGCACATTGCATATCCAAATTTTTTCATTCCTGCAGGCGTGCACCTGCAAATATTCATGATTGCACAAATGTGGGTGAAGAGTTTTTAAAAAGAAATTCTGCAAAGAGAATCACTAGGGACACAAATAAATAAATAAATGTTGAGGAACTGTGGGCATGCCATCTAAGATGCCACTGGGGCAGTTTGAAGAACTCTCTGGAGCCATCAAAACAGGGCTTGTTTTCATTCTCCTTCACCTTGAAGTACTCCATCCATGCACGCATCCACCCATTCATTCTTATTCCTCACAGAATATGGTGTGCTATAATGGAAGCATGGAGGGGAGGCTATAGACTGTTTGAAACTGGAGCCATTTTGAGAATTGTAATGTAAGCTTCACTCATGTAACAATGTTTGCTTCAGTGTGTGCTGAGGTTTGACATGTCATCAAAAGATCTAGCCATCCTTGCCTGCAATGTTCTCTTTGGCATGCCAGTATAATGTAATGAGGAGTGTTGTGCTTGTACCAATGAATCTAGGCCCTGACTTGCCATGAAACTCACAGGGTGACCTTAACCAACTTTCATTATTCAACCTAATCTACCTTACATATTTGTTATGAAATAAATTGGGATGATCCCATTAGTCCAAGCTTCTGAAAGGAAGGGGTGAGTTACAAGTACTTCAGCTGGTACAAAATAGAGCTGCCGGGCTGCTGACGGGGATCAGACGTTATTCTCACATGATGCCGGTCCTCTATCAGCTCCACTGGCTTCCAGTTGAAGTCCGGGCCCAATTCAAGGTGCTGGTCTTGACCTATAAAGTCCTAAACAGCTTGGGACCAGGATACCTGAAGGAACACCTCCTTCCTTATACACCTGCATGGCCCTTAAGATCTGTGGGAGAAGCCCTGCTCTGGGAACCCTATCTAAAAGAGGTAAAAAGGATATCAACTCAGAGTAGGGCCTTCTCTGTGGTGGTGCCCAGACTCTGGAATGCACTCCCCAGAGAGGTATGCCTGGCACTGAGCTTATACTCTTTTTGGCACCAGGTCAAAACCTTTTTATTTAAGCAGTATTTTAAAAGTTAATAGTTTTTTTAATAAGTTTTATTCAAAATAACCCTAAAACAAAAGAAAACTAAAAACAACATCAATCATCAGAAACATCGGACCTGCTAGGTCAGCCCCCACATTTTTTTCTATTTATGATAACTCAAAAACATTTAAATCTATATGAAGTCCCGTTTCTCTAGCCAATAATAAAAAGAGTCCCAAGTTTGATAGACATCAGTATCTTCTTTCTCCTTCAATGACAAAGTCAGTCTATCCATTTCTGCACAGTCCAAAATCTTTTTTAGGATCAGTTCATCGGTGGGTGGTTCTTCACTTTTCCAGTGTCGAGCAAATGCAATCCTCGCCACAGTAATCACATGTAAAATCAAGTACATTTCTTGTTTACTAATATCAACAGGTATAATGCTTAATAAGAAAACTTCAGGTTTAAAAGCTAAGGATTTTTGTAACATTTCCTCAAGCCATTTATGTATTTTAATCCAATACTTTTTCGCATTATCGCAAGTCCACTACATATGATAAAAAGTACCCAATTTATGTTTACATTTCCAACATCCATTTGATATATTTGGAAACATCTTAGCTAATCTATTTGGTGACAGATACCATCTATAAAACATTTTATACAGGTTTTCTTTATATGAAGTTGCTAATGTTACCTTAATATTTCTCTCCCACAACTTTTGCCATTTTTGTAATTCAATATTATATCCAAAGTTTTGTGCCCATGTTATCATAGTTTCCTTAACCTGTTCATCTTCCATTCTCCTACCTAGTAAGAAATTATATAGTCTTTTAATCATTTTCTCATCTGATTTAAGCATCACCTGATCAAATGATGTTAGATCTTTATAAAAGTTCCACATTTTATAGTCTTTAGCATATCTCAATTGTATCTGCACCTTATGCCACCAAGAAATATTAGATCCTTGTTCTTGTATTTCTTGATTCAATTTCAAGCCTCCATCATTATCCAGAATGTCGTCATTTCTTACGATCCCTTCAGAGTTCAATGCATTTGGATATACAAGAGCTTCCATAGGTGAAAGCCATCTTGGTAATTTTTTATACAATTTTGTCTTTAATTTTTCCCACACCAACATTAATGATTTCCTAATATAGTGACTTTAAAAAGAGCCATGTACCGTAGCCTTTTTGTACCATATATAAGCATGTCAACCCATTTGCAAATCATGCCCTTCAAGATACAAGATTCTCCTATTTCTTAAAGTTATCCATTCTTTTAGCCATGTTAAAACAGAAGCTTGATAATACAGCATCCAATCAGGGAGACCAAATCCCCCATCCTCTTTAGCCTCCTGGAGTAAAAGTTAATAGTTTTAATGATTCTTCCAGTTGCGTTTGCTTTGTTCTATTTTGATTTAATTTGATTTATTTGATGTTTATTTATTGTTTCATATAGTATCACTGTTTTAATCTGCGGATGATGTTATTAGATGTTCTAAATTGTTTTAAATTGCTGTAAGCCATCCTGAGATATTTATATAAAGGATGGCATACAAAAGCTTTAAAAAAAATGTTGTTGTTGTGTGCTGTCAGGTCATCTCTGACTTATGGTGACCACATGAACAAGAGCCCTCCATAATGTGCAGGCTTTGACAGCCCTGCTCAGCTCTTGTAAACAAAGGGCTGTGGGTGCCATTATGGAGTCACTCTATCTTATGTTTGGCCTTCCCCCCTTCTCTTCTTCTTCTGCCTTCTACTTTTCTTAGCATGATTGTCTTCTCCAGTAAGTCTTGCTTTCTCATAAAGATACAAATGTAATTAAATGCATTTTGCTAGCTCAACAAACTGACAAAATTGCTGAACAATCTCTGCACAAAATACTGCCAAAGAGCAAATAGAAGGAACCAGGGCATATTATGAGTGGCTGCGGAGAAAAACAGTTTGTTTAAAACTTGCCATTCAGCTAAATACATACATAGTCAAATGTCTCCATTTTGTTATATTTACAGCATCTTTAAGACTAATTTGGCCAATACAGTCGACATTTTTGCAATATAGAATCCACTTACTGAACAGTACAATTTGGCAAGGAAACAAATCAAAGCAATTGGAAATAAAACAAATCAAGTCAATGTTCTCAAGGGGGCTTAGAAATGCAAACCCCAGGAAGCATCAAAGGGGCTGAAACTACAAATATATTAATGAAACAAAACCAGCTCTAGCATATATGTAGATGAGGATCCAAGACACATCTTTTATACGAGTAGTTGAGAACACAGCAGAAGAGACAAAAGGTAAATATACTGTATGAGGGGGAGGGAGGAATGCAAAATCCAGACAAAATTAGCATGAACCCCTGAGATGCTTATTAAGCCATCAGTGGGAAACTAGATGATGATGTCACACCTAAGTGAAGGAGAGGAGATGCATGTGGACTTGGACGAGATCCAGTTGGTGCTGTAGATTTATGCAGTTAATTTTGTCCCTTGACTGCATTCAGATGAGCAGTTCTCCTTGACATGCACCAGGAAAATTGCTGCATTATAGCTGTGTTAATGGTAATCAGCATGCTAATGAGCACCAGAAGGTCGTTACAGGAAGGGGAGGTTCAAAGACATATCACCTAGAGCAGAAAAGGAAGGAAATCTTTTGGGAACAGAAGTGTCTTGTTTGCAGGTCATAGATTATTTGTTTTGGTCATTGCAGAGTAGAGGAAGCTTAATTTAAGGACAGAGGAGAAACTGCTTGAATGCTAGAAGCAGCATTAATTAATGGAATCTAGACATGGAAAGCGGGGGGGGGGGACCACAGCAGAATTTTTTCCCCCATTATAACTGGAATGACAGTTATAATGGCAGTTGGATCTTGTGGTTTATTTTTACTTTAAATTCCATTAATATGAGGCTCGCAAAGCTGGCCTTCAACATTAAGCATATTCTGCTACATTAACCTTCTGCTTCGTTAAGATCAATGAGGAATATTCTGTTTCAAGGTCCTCAAGAGGCTGACCCAGGCTGAAGGATACAGTTGTCTGGAATTTGGGACCCTGGCAGCAGGATCTGTGCACTGTTCTCATTGCACCAGTTTTACTAGAAAAGGTTGCTGCTAGACTGCAGATGGTCAGAGTGTGGCATTGCAGCCACCAGCTCAGCAGGGTTCAGGTGACATAAGGGCCCCGTCGGACACCTCAGGTTGCTGACTAGCATGGCCTCCCAGGTGCCCAAAGCCATGCTGACTGGGGTGGGGGAGTTGTATTGCAATACACCTGAAGAGCACTAAGTTGGGAAGGCTGCTTTATTTTACCACAAATGGTTCTAATGTACATCTCAGACTTAGGCACGAGAATTGCTCAGGCAAGGGCTCTTGCCTGAGAGGTTTATTATGGGATACATGCAGCCTTCTCAGGATCACTGCCTTGGAGTTTGTATCTTAGATGTGTGCGAGCCAGCCTGAGCCAGAATGATGAGAAACGTCTTGTCTGAGAGCTGCAGAAACTTAACAGTCCTTCACAGCGAGACATTGAATTTGAACTTCAAACACTGTCTGCATTTTTATCTTAGCATAGCAGACAAAACTAAGAAGAATAGATCATTAACAATCAAGGAAAATATTCCAGCAAACGACTTCCCTGGGGAATGAAAAGAGAAATAAGCAAGAATCAAGAAAGGAAAAAATGCTTTTAAAAAGCCCTCAGTGAAACATTATCTTGAAATGTTTCTTACCGAGGATTGAGCATTGGATTGCCTGTTAGTGTTAATAGCCACTGTCTTCGAACACACTGTGTGACTTGTGTCATGCTCCTGGTGATGCTTTTGACAGTGGTGGTGATGTTCAGCTTTCTGCAACTGGCTGCTTCTGGAATTACTGGTGGTTTCCAGAGCAGTTTGTGATGCAACCTGGAGAGCCACGAAACAAGAGATGGGAAACCTACAGGAATAACCAAGCACCCAAAGCTGAAACAGAGTACCAGGACCACAAGTCAGCCTGTAGCACTGTTTTATCTTTAATAGGATAAAAGCGATGCAAAAGGTTAATGTTCCACATCGTTACACACATGTAAACATCATGAGGGATTTCCATCCATTCTGGAAATTATTTTACGAAATGGACACTGGACCAGCCTCATGTTGAACCCAAGGAAGGAAGACAGACATTGTCACACATTTTGGGAACTGACTGTTATACAAGCACTGCTATTCTCTGGGCACATAAATGAAACCTGAAAAGATGGCTTTTTAAAAGAGAATTGCATGAGGCATAAAAGAAACAACACCCTTAGGATATTGTAACCATTCACTGGGTTTGGAGTCTGACCTGAGAAAGACAACAGAGAGACAATACAGCCATCATTTATTATATTTTAAGCAGTCAAAGGAACAAATTTTCTAGGTGATGCACAAATTAAAAACATAATATACAAAGTGGCAATGATTATACTACAGATCAGATAAAACCAAGATAAAAATAGCAGCAGCACATAATTGAACCAGAAAGCAAAAGCAGCAGGGATAAGACAGTTTGAAGAGCTCAAGGAACTTTTAAATCCATCCCTAAAGTACCAAGGAAAATAACAAGGACTTCACCTGGTGCTGAAAGGAGCATGATGTGGTCACCAGGCACAGGGCCTCTTTCTTGTAGCCAGCCAGTTTGTCACATTTGCCGAAGGCAACTCAGGGGCAAGGTAGGTAAATGTGGGAAGAAGCACTTCTTTAAGTTACCGTGGCCCCAAGCCACATAGGACTGTGAAGATCAAAATCAGTCAGTGCATGTCTCAAAGTATTGACCTAATGAGCATTGAATAGTAATTTTGTCCAAATCCTATTAGCGGGGAATCATCGGGATGGCGGCCAGTGACAAGCGGGGTCCCCCAGGGCTCTGTCCTGGGGCCGATCCTGTTTAATCTTTTCATTAACGACATGGAAGAAGGGGTGAACAGTCTGCTGATCAAATTCGCAGATGACACTAAAACTGGAGCAGTGGCCACAACTGAGGAGCAGGTACTCCAGATCCAAAAGGATCTGGACAGACTATGGAAGTGGGCAGGAGACAACAGGATGGCGTTCAATGTGGATAAGTGCAAGGTCTTGCACTTGGGGCATAGGAATAGGTGTCATAGGTACAGGTTAGGTGACAAGTGGCTGGAGAGCAGCACTTGTGAAAGGGACCTCAGGGTGCTGGTTGACTGCAGGCTAAACATGAGTCAGCAGTGTGATGCGGTGGTCAAGGGGGCAAATGCCACCCTTGGTTGCATAGCCAGAAGTGTGGCTTCTAGATCAAGAGAGGTATTACTACCACTCTACACAACTCTAGTGCTCCCGCAACTGGAGTATTGTGTTCAGTTTTGGGCCCCTCATTACAGAAAGGATATAGCCAGGTTAGAGCCAGTGCAGCGTAGGGCCACAAGGTTGGTGGCCGGTTTGCAGGGGATGCCGTATGAAGCGAGACTGAGGGAGCTGGGTCTCTTCAGCCTTGAGAAGAGGAGACTCCGAGGGGATATGTTGGCGACATGCAGGTATGTGAGGGGGTGTCACATGGAGATGGGTAGAGACCGCTTCTCCCCTGCAGAGGAAGGCAGGACGCGCTCCAATGGAGCAAAGCTCAGGGAGCCAAGGTTCCATTTCGATGCCAGGAAGCACTTCTTGACAGTCAGGACCCTGAGGGTGTGAAATGGGCTTCCATGGGAGGTCGTTGAGGCCCCATGGGTGCGGGTGTTCAAGGATAGGCTGGATGTCCACATGGTGGGCATGTCGTGAGCGGAGCCGGCTGGTGCTGGAGGTCAGACTAGATGGCCCGGAAGACCCCTTCTGACTCGCTCTGAGTCTATGTTTCTATTAACTTTCTCACTTTAGTGGAAGTGTAGACCCCCCAGAACATGATTAATACCATGGATGGACAGAGGAAACACCCACAAGCAGTACCTCCATCATGCCTATCTGGGTTAAAGTCTTTAATGCCCCCATCCAGTTCATGTCCCTGTCCATGTTCTGAACATCAGCTGCTGCACCTGTAAAAGAACAATGGATGCTTTATTTTTGTTTAAATATTTTGCAATATGTTAAATATTGCATTGAGTCATGTGCTCAATATTGTTTATATATCTATAAATAATACAATTAGAATATTATATCAAATCATAATTAGTTCTGTTTCCATGCCAGCTTAAAATCTATTACGATAGAAATCCAGCTGATTAATTGGAGGTCCATCTTCCTCATTAAGTTCTCAAAAAAAAAAAAAAAATAGATACCAGGTTATTAGAAATTATCTTTCATTATTTCCCCTCTAGCCAGATGAAAATGACTAGTTAGTTTCTCTGCCAGTGCCGTGGACCGTATTCTATCAAGATATTTCTCAAATGAGAGCCATTGGGCATTTTTCTAAGATCCAGCAATCTTTGTTCTCATGGCGCCAGAAAGTATCCCCACCGGTTCTTTAGAATGCAGCCCCTCATTCTGCCCAGTGCACAACAAAAATGGGAATCCACTGTCATTGGGAGGTTTTTTTTGTCGGGTTACCCCACTCAGCCACTTATATGTCATGTCAAAAAGATTTGATTTTCAGACAAAATATCCACATACATTCAAGGGAACCCTAGTTTTTCCAACACAGATAATTCATTTTAATTTTATGTAATTTTGTGGGACACAAATGCCATCTATAGACTGTTTTAAATATCATTTCTTTAGGCTTAGCTGATACAGACTTAAAGGATTGTGAAAACCCTATTCATGACTATGTCTGTTTTAATACTAATACTTTACTAATATATGAATAGTAGCATACTAATATTAGAACACTCATAGTATACTAATATTTAGATGCTTTTTCCAAGCGTCTTAGTCTTTCTCAATAATAGTCTTGTAAAAGAGTGAGACCTACCCTTTCTGTGGATTGCCTCAAAACAGAGCCTTGACTTGGCAAAAGTGTTTGTGTTTACATAGGAGGTAATCGATCATTGTTGCTTAATACAGGATCACACAGGAAAGTTCTGGAGACAGAAAACAGATCAGAGAGGGTTGAAAAACACACTTCCCCCATCACAGCTGAGGATGATGTATTCTGAAGTTGTGTATGGAAATGGAATCAAATGGGGAAGCCTGCACTTTTTAAGTGAGAAAGAAAAAGCTGAGATGTGTAGTTCTGCAAGCTCAGAGAAAGACCACCCTTGAGTGTCTGCCTCTCTCTGGAGATCTGATGTTGGGAAGTGGGCTTGGCTGCCTATTATACTGTTTAAGCTGTGCGTCCACCTGTACTCAACCTGTGCGTTTGTAAATAATCCTAAGCATTACAAAATGCTGTAAGCCTCCAATAACTTTCTTCCAAAGGAAACAGAACCTTAAGTGCTGCATGATGGTACTTCTCACTGCTTGGGATGTGGGGAAGAGGTAGCAAGGTGAAGCTGTCTTTGATTGAATCAGACTATTGGCCCACTGGTATCATTTGGTCCAACAGGCAGCGGCAGTTCTAGGTCTTTAGCAAAAGAAATCCCGTGCTTATAGCCCTGAATCATATTTGGGGTGGCAATGGAGAGTTGCACACATAGTTTGGGGGTGTTCTTGGATCAGTCACTGTCACTAAGTGTCCACAGTGGCTTGGAGTGTGTTTGATCCACTTAAGCTGATAAACCAGTTATGACCCTACTTAAACAGGGATAGTTGTGTTAGCTGTGTCCGCATGCATAAGTTTCTGCTTGGATTGCTGCAATAGGTTGTATATGGAACTGCCTCTGAGAGCAGTCCAGCAACTTCAGGTAGTCCAAAAGAGGGAAGCTGGACTGTTAATAGGAAGTAGATGAGATCACATTAGGACAGAACTTTGCCATATACTCTCACAGTAAGTTATGTGAGTATTTCCCACAAAGAAATGAGTACGTTTGCCATGAGCAAACTTCTAACATGCTTCCAACATACAATTTTCAACCATCCACAAACAGGACAAAACTATTTACCTCCAATCTAAGAAAGGCCATGGGGAGAATATAAATGAGACTGGAGAGTATATGGGGCCTCCATCATCGTCAGTGTTGTCATCGTCATCGTCGTGATTTAAAATGTATATTATATAAACAAAAGACATTTATTTTGGGCAATGAATAAAAACTGTATCCAAATGCCTGTGAAGAAGAGCAAAATGTCCTAGCTTACTAAAAACCAAGAAAATGAAGTATAACCAGGAGCCGTCTTCTTTCTTCTTTCTTTGTGGTGAAATGGAGTATGATGCCCTTAGGTTTTCTCCACTATATATGCAGATGGGGGAAGGAAATGAGATGTGAATTGCACAGGTTCAGGGACTGGTTAAATTAAAATGGTTACAGTTAATTTGTTGATATTCTTTACATAGTTTATATATACTAGAAGCATCACCCCAAATCTGATATTTTAACATAATATAATTCAATAAAATACTGTTTGAGTCACAGGAAAATTCTATAGAAAGAAGCATATTGCATAAAAGCATTGCTTGTGGTGCAGTTTTAATTCTGAAATATCTTGCTAAAAGGGTTTATTTAAATAAGGTCTCTCCGAGATGAACATTTCAGAGGGGGAAATTCTTACAGGATGATTTATAGAAAAATTATATGAAGCGAATGAAGGACAGAAAACTTTTATTAGAAAAGGCTTCCATTTCCACCAAATATAAATTATACCTTTTTAGAGACTATATTGCATTTTATTAATATTTTGGAGACAGCCTGCAGTGTTAATCTCTACCTATACCTATAAGATTTTCATTATTATGTACAAGGTATATTTACCCTTTAACCAAATAGTTTTAGAAGACTTTGTGGTAACCTTGACTGCAGTTTATGGACTCCTAACACATACCTAAATACATTTCTGTTTATATTCATTCTCTCTCTCTCTCTCCCTCTCTCTCTCTCTCCCTCCCCTGCCCCAATTTGTAAATCATATAATTTGTGGGATGTAACACTTCACTGAGGGGATCAGATTAGTTCCCTTTAGCCAAGGCCAGGTAACAGACGCCGAGATGAACCTTGTGCAACGACGGACTGCCAGTGTCGCCAGGGATCCAGCAGTGGGCTCGCCGGGATGCAGCATGAGCACTTATCACTAGGGGGGATGCTGGCATCATCTGCCATGCCTCCTCAGGTTTCCCTGTTCCCTGAGCTTAGCTGAAGCCATCACAGAAACGGGAACACAGGAATTTTCCCAACAAAAATCTATCCCCTGTTGTAATGCATGTGTGCTGTGTGTCTTGGTCTTGCCTGAGCCATACCGGTGCATTAGCACGATCAAAGTCCTGCGCCTGCTGGAGAAAAGAGAGCTGCTGCAACTGGTTTGTGGATATGGATCAATAGAGCTGCCTGTGTTTTCGGCCTCTCTTGTGGTTGTAGCCACGGTGAACTATGCCTGGATTTCAAATTAACCACCACACCATTGGAGAAAGGCATCTCTCTGGCTTTCAAAATAGCATTTGGGCGCTTTAAAAATGAGCAGTGGCCATCATGGACAATATGGCCTAATTCATCACAGATTTGCGACGTCTGTGTGCCTCAGCCTCATAACGTTAAAGACCATCTGTTGTTAGGAGCCAGCGGTAGGTTTTGGGTCACCTGGATGCAGGATGCCCTCAGTGGGGGCCACCTTTGGTTGAGCAGTCCCTGCTGCTCTAGGTTGCCGCAGCCCATGTTCTTACCTTGGCTCATGGCATAGTTGCATCTTTTCTCACTGTAAGATCATTCCCAGTGGGGCAGGAGAGTTCTTCTTCTACTCACCAGGCTATATGGAAGCACAGCAGATCACTTGAGCAGGGTTAGATCATTTTTGTCTGCCCCTGCTCCAGACTGATGCTCGGACCCTGTCCAGCGGAATGCAACAGGAGAAGCCTGCTTTGCTGGGGGACTGCCTCCTCAAGGCAAACTTTTACCCTTCTTTCTGCCACTTGAAGGGACTCGAGGTGTGTAAGTAAATGATAAATATCTATCATAAAATGAAACAAATAATGAATATCCATGGTTTATGACTGCTTGAAGATCTTTATCAAGCCATCATCTTTTAAAAATTCGCTTAGGCTACAATCCTATGCATGCTGACAACTTCTACAATTCCCAGCATTCCCCATCCAGCATGGGAGTTGCATAGGATTACAGCCTTGAAATAATTAAGCTGCCTTGTTAAAGCTGCCTTTGTTTTTAGGGAAATAAAAGCAGAGTAGAGGGTTAGGCCTCTAGGGGCTGCTACAATGCAAATAATATAACATGCTAATAACCGCAGAACCTTGATAATGATGAAATTCTGTAAACCTCATCTGGGAATGAGCCTGAGTAAACTGATGGGATCTGAGCTAGTGGTAACTGACCAAGGAAGGGATCTTGGGGTTGTGGTCAACAGTTTGATGAAAATGCTGTGAAAAAGGCAAAAACCTTGCTAGGTAGTCTTAGGAAAGGGACTGAAAATAAAGCAGCTGGTATACTGCCATTATGGTATGAGCACATTCAGAATACTGCATACAGTTCTGGTCACTGAACCTAAAAGCAGATATTACAGGACCAGGAAAAGTGCAGAAAAGGACAGCTAAAACAATCAAAGGAAGCAGCTCCCTCCTAATGAAAGATTACAACAGCTGAGATTGTTCAGCCTAGAAAAATGGTAAGTCAAGGGAGGCATGGTAGAGGCGGACAGAATGAAGCATGGGGGGCAAAAAGACATAGTTCTCCCTCTCCCATAATATCAGAACCTTGACTTCTGTAACGCGCTTTACGTGGGGCTTCCCTTGAAGACGGTCCGGATACTTCAGTTGGTTCAAAATAGAGCTGCCAGGTTGCTGACGGGGACGGGGCGTTATGCTCACATGACTCCAGTCCTCCGACAGCTTCACTGGCTTCCCATTGAAGTCCGGCCCAATTCAAGGTGCTGGTGATGACCTATAAAGCCCTAAACGGCTTGGGACCTGGTTACCTGAAGGAGCGCTTACATCCATATATGCCCGACCGCCCCTTGAGATCTGCGGGAGAGGCCTTTCTCCGGGAACCCTCTGTGAAGGAAATTAGGAGGGTAGGTACTCGGAGGAGGGCTTTTTCTGCGGGGGCACCCAATCTATGGAATGTGCTCCCCAGAGAGGTCTGCCTGGTGCTGTCGTTATTTGTTTTTTGGCGCCAGGTGAAGACCTTTTTATTTAAATGTCATTTTAATTGTTAACAATATTCAATTATTCATCTGGCCAGGGCAACTCCTTTCCTTTCCTTTCCTTTCCTTTCCTTTCCTTTCCTTTCCTTTCCTTTCCTTTTCTAACTTTACTTTTATAACCTCTTTTATATTTTTTATATTTATTTATTTTATATTATTAATTTTAATTTTATATTGTTATTTTTGTATTGTATTGTATTTTATTGTGTTGTAAGCTGCCCCGAGGCTTTGGCAAGGGGCGTCATAGAAATGTTCTAATAATAATGTTCTAATAATAATAACCCGGGGTCCTCCCATGAAGCTGACTGGTGGCAGGTTCAGAACATGTAAAAGGAAGTGCTACCTTACACAATGTGTGAACTGTGGAGTTCCCTTCCACCAGATGGAGTGATGGCCACCGATTTGGATTCTTGGAGGAGAAGGCTATTGATAGGCTATTAATGGCTACATGCTGCCTCCAGGATCAGAGGTAGCATGCATTCACAAGCACACTGGTTGCTGGAGCACATGGGCAGGGGTTGATGTTGCATGCATCTCCTGCTTGTGGGATCCTGTGGGGAAGCACTAGGTTACTGTGTACCATTGACGGACCATGGGTCTGGTTCAGCATGGCTTTTCTTACATTCTTACGAATGCTTCAGGCATGCCTAGGCTTTCATGTATATAAATCTGGTTATCCTCACACAGCCCGCCAGCAGGTTCTTTTGCTCCTGTGCCACACATTGTTTGGATTTCTCTAAGGTGGTTGGGTGTGGCAGAATGAAATAAAAGTACTTTGTGTGATGTTATTTCATGGTGCAGGTCATGTTGGCCACTATCTTATTTTGGTATTATCTGTTCACTGACAGTGAGCCAGACCTGCAATTGTCCCATGTTGGGAGCACTAGCAAGGAGGCAAAAGGGAAAAGGGAAGCAAGTGGACTTCAGATTGTCAGGATCTCAGACCTACTTGGAATGAACACTTAGGTTCAGTAGAAGTGTATAGTCAAGCGCTCAACAGTTTATTTACAGAGAAATCCCTATATTGAACAGTGCTGAAGGGTAGCAGTCTTAGACTACTACAAGGAAACAGGACATGTGCAGAGTGTTTTATGGAGTCAGAGTGACATACACACCAGGGGAAATGAGATTCTGAATGGATAATAATGTAGAAGCACAGAAATACTGAGAAATCATTAGGGAGACATTGGAAAAACATCATGACACATCAAGACCTTGAGTGACAAAGAGGTAAAACCAGCAGAAGTCACAGAATTTAACAGGCTTCATTGTTTGCTTTTTACAGTCTGAGGACAAAATTCTCCAGCAAGATTACATATGCAAATGGTATCTATTTGCATGTCCTGGGGCTTGTCTCCCTTTCCCATAGAAGAAACCTTGGTGGAAAAACCCTGCAGAATGGAGGGGGGGCAGAAAGGGAAACAGCCAGTTTTCTATATTCTAAAGTATAAAACTCATAACTTTTATTAGAGCTGATCCAACAAAATCCAGATTCCCTCAAAGGAAAGGACTGTGATTCATTGGTAAAGCATATTCTTTGCATGCAAAAAATCAATCATTAATCAGTCAGTCTTGGGTTAAATGTAACACCTCCAGGCAGAGCTGAGATTACTCCTGACTTGGGAACTGAGACTTCCTGGAAGGAGTCTTTTTGGTATACTTAAAGAAAAAAAAGAGGTCCCTGGTGGTGGGGAATGTTTTCCTGAACTTCATCAGGCAAAATAAACATTTGTTCTTCTTCCAGCATCTGATTGACCCCCTCTTTCATTCAGCAACTGTATTGTACATAGGCCTGGGATCAGGCTTCCTGAAAGGCTGCACTGGGGGATGTGGTGGGTGGGAGAGGACAGGAGAGTTTGGTCAAGCAAACAATTCCTGTTGCACAAGCAGAAGAGAATGGTTCCCTCTCATGGTGATGGGGCAGAGCAAATCCTGAAGGGAAGCTGCTGGGCAGAAGCTGTCGCTGAGGGTGATGCTGGTGGAGGGCCTTTCTCTGACAGTGGCAGTGACACTCAAGCTAGCTCAGAAGGCCACAGTAAACAAATTGCGATTCTTCTTCCCTTGGACACCCTGTGATGGAACAATCCAAAATGAAAAACAGGATTACCAGTACACAAAAATGCCTCACTTAGAAAAACCTCAATGACAAATAGGCGCATGTTACAATACCATTTCTAAACTGTACCAGAACCAAGCAGGAACAGGCCAAACCCCAAACAGGCCAGGAGGAAGCAAAGATTAACCATCAGCTCCTGTATTCCACAGCCAAACAGGTTGCATTAATATCTCACCCTGCACAGTGGTGTTGGGTTTCAACTGGCTCAGTTGATAGGTAGTGTTTACTGGAAGTGTAGTAATGTCCTAGCCTCAATATTTCACAGACTAGAAAACCTCCTTAAAATATATTTTCTAAAAATCTTAAAATAAGTTGGACTCCTGTCAAAAATGTCGCAGGGTTTAAACATCTGAACTCCTCTTTCCAGTGGTCTGAACAAAGCTTTGGAGTTGGTGTGATTTATTTCTCAGCTGGCCCTTCTAGCAAAGTATTGCTCAGCTACCCCCCTCCAATTTCAGCACCCTGTCTTCTATATTTTATTTCATGTGTCTATTGAGGCAATGAAAGATAAAGCTATCTGCTTTCTCTTGTAGTAAAGAATGGTATGGAATCAGTTCACCTGCCTGTCACTCCTCATTAAATTCTTACCCTCTTCATTCACATTCTGATCTTTGCAAATGAACATTTGCTTAATAAATGTTTCCAAGACTAACAGTGCAGAGTGAAGATCCCACACAGCAGTAAATTATTAACTCAGTCACAGGGGGACCGCCATATATGACTTTTCAGAATGAGTTATTATGTGGATCATCATGTAATTATGAATTTTTCAAGCCATGATAGAGGAAAATTGAATATTTAATATTTTATGGACATATTCTGCACTGAGGATATCTTTCAAAATTTTATGATAATTTTAGATGAGTGAAAAGCAGAACAAAAGTTACAAAATAATTACAACATGGGAATATTTAATCACCATGGGCAGTCCTGGTCATTTTTCAAACTATGTAGCAGAATCAAGGTTGTGAACTTTTAATCATGAACTGTTCAAAGTGGGAAATCTAGGTATTAAAATTAATCTATATGAATGTGTTGATTATGTAAGAAATTTGACTTTATTGTTATTATACTACAGTCAGAGTAGTGTAAATATTCATAACAAGGTTGCAGCCTGACAATTTCTCCTGAACTATCATGGAAAAATCTCAACCTGGGTGCAGGGATTAATTATTCACTGTAAAACCAACTGAAAATCTGCATTAGAGAAAGCAGACCTTGGTAAAAACAGGTTGGAAAAAACTTTCTTTGGAAGACAATGAGTTTTTCATCTCAAAGCATTTGTTGTACAATTGCCATTCCCTCCTCTAGCACATGACTAGCACATTCAAACACATACACTCCCATTCTCTTTCAGAGACATTATACTGCCATCTGTGACTATACATAGAAATTATGAGATCATGTGTATGGAGCTGGACTGTGATTTCTATGTGGGAGGGAGCTGATGTTGCAGGTTTGTACTGGGTGACCAAAGGAAAAAAAAAAGACTGCACTTTGGCTGTAACCTGGAGTAATTGCCACTTGGAGAAAAGGGAGGGAATGCTTCCACACTATGCATTTACCATGGCATTGCCAAGCTTCCTTCACTCATTTTTTCCCAGCAAATCCTCTTCTGGTGGCTTTATCTTAAAGTACTAATGGATAAATGAGCCCTACAGGGTAAAGGTGGAGGCATCAGAAAAACCTGGCATTTTACTTGAGGGGGAATTGAGGGGAAGTCAGACACATTAAGTTCTTAAGAACATTAAGAAGTTCCAAGCACAGGATCTGCGACCATCTAGGATGGCTATTAAGAAGGCCCTAATCTAGATATGAAAGGCAAGTAACCCTTTATAAATCTTCTGAAGACCATGCCAGGACTAAAAACACAAACTGAGACAGGTCATGCATGCTGTCCATGCCTCCAAAGTATCTGCGTGCAGTAATTAATGTCTCCCTCAAGCCTGAGCTTATCACATGCACTCAAGTCTGAAACCAGGTTCTACTCATATTGACTTGAATGTAGGTAGAACCTGTTTTATCTTATTTATCTTATTTATTTATTTATAATATTTTTACCCCTTCCAATACGAAAATCATCCCAGGATGGCTTACAAGAATTAGCACAACAAATAGACAAAACAATAGATAATAATAAATAACAACATACATAAAACCAACAAAAACAAAATGCAACTGTAAATATAAAACCAATTAAAATTCCTCAATCCTTAAAATAGTGGGTAAATAAAAAGATTTTCACCCGGCCCTGACTTTATATGCCTTTCAGCACCAGGAGAATCTCTCTGGGGAGCCGATTCCACAGTCTGGGTGCCACTGCAGAGAAGGCCCTTCTCTAGGTAGACCCCCTCTTTACCTCCTTCATGGAGGGTTCCCGGAGCAGAGCTTCTCCTACAGATCTTAGGGGGCACAAGGGCATATAGGAAGGAGACATGGTGACTCCACAGCCCAAGCCTCCTGATGTCCTCTCCCAATGGTAGATGTTAAAGAGCATGGGGGACAAGATGGAGCTCTGTGGTACACGATGGCAAAGCTGCTGTGGTGTAGAGCTATAGTCCCCTAGCACCACCTTCTGGAAATAGCTTGCCAGATAGGAGTGGAACCACTGCCATGCTACTCCCAACTTGGTCAGCCTATCCAGAAGGATACCATGGTCCCTCTCCCTGCACAGGTCATCGTATAGGGAGACCAAGGCAGATTCAGTACCATACCCAGGTTTGAAGCCAGACTGAAATGGGTCCAGATAATCAACTGTATCCAAGAATGCTTGGAGTTGTCCCACCACCACCCACTCCAACACCTTGCCCAAGAATGGGATGTTGGCCACCGGTCAATAATTGGCAGCCACCTCTGGGTCCAGGGACGCCTTCTTCAGGATAGGTCTGATCACTGCCTCCTTTAAAGGGGCAGGGACCCTCCCCTCCCTCAGTAAGGTGTTGATGACCTCCTGGACCCAGGGACCGATCCCATGTCTGGCTCTAGTAACCAGCCATGAAGGGCAAGAGTCAAGTAAGCAGGTGGTAGGGCGTACCAGTCAAAGCACCTTGTCCATATCCTTAGGCCACAATAACTGGAACTCATCCAACAATGATGGACCAGATGGAACTCTGGACATCTCCTTTTCTGAAATCCTATCAACTGTGGAGTCCAGCTCATGGCAAATCTGAGTGATTTTCTCCTTGAAGTGCTGGGCAAAGTCATCACAGCAGGATAGTGATGGTGCCACCAGATCTTTTTTTGGGCCAGAATGTGTTAGGCCACACACTACCTGGAAAAGCTCTGCTGGATGGCACTGTGAGGAGGCAACAGAAGTGGAGAAGAATCACCTCTTCGCCGCCCTCACCACCACAGCATAGGCTCGATAGTGAGCCTTTAAGTGTGCTTGGTCAGATTTGTCCCATGATTTCTTCCACCTGTGCTCTAATCGTCTCCCAGCCTGCTTCATCGCCCCACACTCAGGCATATACTATGGTGCTGAGCGGGCTCTGCTAGATGAGAAAGCATGCTTAGGAGCAATCATGTCGATTGCTCTGGTCATTTCCCCATTCCACAAATCAACCAGAGCATCAACAAGAGCGCCAGTTTTATCAACCGGAAAATCCCCATAGCCCTCATAAGACTCCAGGGGGCAGACCATCTAAATGGGGTCCACACCCTTACAGAGGGAGAGGTCAACCCCGAGCTCAAACCTCATGAAGAAGTGAACTGACCATGACAAAGGAGCTAGAATCAGATCCCTCACTTCCAGATCACCATCTTCCTGCCCTGTCAAGAAAACCAGGTCCGGAGTGTGACCTCTTTCATGGGTTGGGCCAGTGACATGTTGAGGCAGCCCCATGGAAGCCATGAAGTCCTGAGCCGCCCCGGTCAGAACAGCCTCAGCATGGAGATTGAAGTCGCCCAGGACCAGCATCCTGGAGATCTTCAATGTTCTTGAAAATTCTCTTGCTACCTTCTATATAGAAATGCAAAGATCAACATGATCTTTAGGACAAAAGGATCAACCAGAACATGGTGGAAAATAGACAAAAAAGACTGTTTGTACTCTGAAGAATCCCGAGCAGCCTATAGAGTGCTGTAGAAATCATTGCTCAAAACTATAGATGCATGATGAAGACAGTTACAGACATGGCCTAGAAATTCATAACTTAATTAACAATATCAATATTTTAAACATTTTTATAAAGCCGCAATAAGAGGCTCTGTCACATGACCCAACCAAGATTAATTCACAGCTGGCTGACTCATTGGCGATTGCCATCCATTCTTTCCCCTTGCAACAGTACAATTTGCATAAATTAATATAGCTCAGTTCTAGTCCTGACATCTCTTGTTACTTAATTATGAAATGTCTTTAACACTCTGGACATTGCAAGGACAATCTGATTGGCCATGACCGATGACATCTGAGATTCAGTGACAGCTAGTCCTGGGCAAAAGCAGACTGAGGCTCACCCACTCCCTCCCCTTATTCCCCTTTTTATTCATGAATTTCATTTCATTATAATAGTGATATACTCTCAGATTTGCATTTCTTGGGAATTATTGCCTCCCTCAAGTGGCTGAAGTGAAACAGCTTTGCAGTTTCCCACTCTGCAATGTTCTTCAAGTCAAGTTCTAATTGCCCACAAATGTATCGCCTGAAATATCATTCTTCTCTTGCACTTGTTTCTGTTCTGACTCTCCAATCTTCACAGACACTGACAGGAGGAGAGACACTGTAATGTATCTGTATTCGTTTTCTCCTCACAGGATGGGCAATTAAGTTCTACCCATTGGGTACACATTCCATGCACAGAGTGGCTTGTGCACATATGATTTAAACACATTAATTTACAAGCATTAATCATTCAACATATATTACACAATGTAATGGATGCACTTTCAAGTCTCCTGACAATTCTGTAGCACCATCTTCTTTGACTTGAAGGTGGCAGTGACTTTCTTGAAACTCCTGAAAAAATGCTCGATGTAACAATAGAGGTGCCAAGTCCTACACACTGATCTGATAGTAAATGGTTAAGGGGGGCGGGTGCTACAGCAATTGCTTCTGAAAGCTTAAAGGAATCAATCTTGTAGTGCTATGTTCAAGTCCTATGATCAAAGTAGGAATAAGCCTCTTTGCTCAGTTAATGATAAACTAATGTTAACTGACTCCTGCATTAAGGTAGGAAGATGGAGTTGACTGAAGAATAAAATTAGCTCCCAGCGTTTTGTAGCCATTGTTTTTAAACTCTCTACCTTCAGAAGAACAACTTTGTTGAGGAACAGTGTTGAAGAAGACTGCAGCAGGAGTGGTGTCAAGGGTACATATGGCTGGGCACCTTCCAAGGGACCCATCTTAGCAGGGACCCACAGACAAAGCTGCTTGGAATGCCCCCTCCTGTTCTCCACAGCAGTCTGTTTATCTACCTGCCAATCACCCTGGATAAGTCATTGGTGGTGGTGAGCAGGAGCAGCAGTAAATGTCACTGCCTGCTTGCTCCCAGGCTCTCTCTGCCTCTCTAGCAAGTGATGACCCTGAGGAGCAGCAACAGCTGGTGACAATGGTGCTGAGAAGCTAGATGCACTAAGGGAGGGAGCCCATTGAAGGTGTCTCATCCAAAGGCCCTCCAAAACCTCCTGCTGGCACTGATTGGTCACATGTTGGCCCTGTTGGATCTCCTGAGTGTCGCACATGAACAAGATAAAAACAAGTTGGTCCACCAATAGTCCACACCTGCACTTTTCAGCTGAAGGAGACAATCTGCCTTATCAAGAAGGATGCCTGCCATTACTGATCTTCTAATTGAAAAATTGAATTGGCTTCTAGGAATCCCTACCTAGTGTTCCCAAGAACACAGTTTATAGTAAACTATAAACATTCAAAGTAGGATTTATTCCACTGATACAACATTTTATGCTTGAAAGAAAAATGCAGATAGCCATTTGTGAGGCTTCAAGAAACAGAGTCTCCTACTCTTTGCCCTACTTTGCCCCTTAGATCCCTTCTTAGAATACGTTCTTTCTGGACCACAACATTTATTTTATGACCAGCAAGTGTGGGAATGCTTAAAAGTATTCCAATTTTAACATTTTAAAAGTGTCTATGTTTGTTCTCTGTGAAAGTTTTAAGAAAAAATGTATTACAAAATTAATTGGGGCCGAATGTGAAATCATCACAGCTTGATTTTTTATTCTGTTTACCAAATGGAACTGTTCTATCCTCCAAGGTGCACCCCAAACAACTTGCACCACAAAGAGGGGAGAAAAACTTGAACTTTCAGGGCAGCTTTGGAAGTTACATAGTGGGAACGAGAAAGGGTGCTTTCACTATTGTGCCAAGAGCACTCTGGCAATAAGACATGGTGGGTTGGTTGTTCTGTGATCAACCCACACTACACTCAACCGACAATCAGGATCACCATGTTCACACCTTCCCTCAATTTCCCATTAGTCCTCCTCTAGGTACCCCAAGGCACTACTGTATCTGTCTACCATGATCATGAGCTATTTTGGGCACTCTATGGCTTCCTCCTCCTACCCTTTCTTATGAAGACTGTGATTTCTGACAGTCCAGCCTTAGAGAAGATCTCCATGGTTGCAAACCACTTTTTCCCCCCCAAAGTTGGATCCCCTAATGTGATTTTTTAAAAAGTCTTCCTTATGTGCATACCTGTGCACATACAGTTATGAAACAGTCAGCAGCCCCCTGTAGGCAGTATCCATGAAGGTACCTGCTAGCAAAAAGTACCTGCTATCTAGGGAGGTACCTGCTTGGACAAGTTTGACCCAGCACCTGTATACTCGATCCTTGTGCTTCATGCTGATCACCAAAGCAAAAGATGGAATGCATACCTGGGTCCAGGAAGTCATAAACCCCTCTTTGAGGGAGGATCTCATCCCCACTCCCTTGAAGGAGGCAGTTATCAAACTTCTCCTAAGGAAGGCAAACCTGGACGCAGAAGTTGCTACCAATTACAGGCCAAATATCCCATTCTTGGACAAGGTGCTTTAGTGGGTAGTTGCTGGACAACTCCAGGCACTCTTGGAGGAAACTGACCACCTGGATCCATTTCACTCTAGTTTTATGCCTGGTTTTGGGACAGTAATTGCCTTGGTCACCCTTTGGAATGACCTTTGCAAGGAGAAGGACGGGGGAGTGCATCCCTGTTGGTTCTTCTGGAACTCACAGGAGCTTTCAATACCATCAACCATGGTAAAGTTCTGGATAGGTTGGGTGAGTTAGGGGTTGGAGGCTCTGCATGGCAGTAGTTCCACTCCTACTTGGCTGGCCAATTCCAGAAGCTGCTGCTGGGGGATTGTGGCTCTGTGCCATGGAGTTCCATGAGGTTCCATGTTATCTCCCATGCTGTTTAACATCTACACGTAACCTCTGGGAGAGGTACGCTGATGACACCCAGCTCTGCCTCTCTTTGTCATCTAACCCAGGTGAGGTGGTGATGGTTCTGAATCAGTGCCTGGATGGTCCGGAAGAGGGCTAATAAATTGAGACTTAATACAGATACTCATGTCTGTTGGCCTTCATTTTTGAGGTGTCATGGAAAATGGGAGAAGTTTTGGAGGATTGGAGGGTGGCATCAAAAAAAGGTAGCAGAGGGGATATGAGGAATTACAGGCTAGGTAGCCTTATGTGCATTCTGAGGAAGACAATGGAAAGGCTCTTAATAGGGAAAGCTCCAGAAACCCCAGATAGGGATGGCAGCCACACAGCACAGATTGCATAAAAACAGATCCTTCCAGATGAACCTTGTGGAATTCTATTATAAGGTCTCATGGTGGCTAGATGGAGGGGATGTGGTGGATGTGGATTACCTGGATTCAGCAAGGCCTTTGACAAAGTGCCACATGATATCTTGGTTGAGAATTTGTTTAGCTTTGTGATATATCTGATGAATTGTGGCATGGTTGAGGGACTGAAATCTTGGGTAGGACCAGGGTCCCGGGAGATTCACTGTTTCTTTGGACATCTGCTGTGAGGAATCCCCCTGGAGAGTGAAGAAACCTGGCTGTGGTGGGCTGGGCTGGGCTAATGCTTAAACAAACATGTACATATTTGAATGAGATGTTTACTTGCTGCCAAACCAGATGGGATATCCATGAATCGAAGTGCCTCACTTCCTGCTTTGCTACTTTCAGGCAGAAGCTCAGGCTTGCTTTGAACGTCATGGAGGCAGTACTCTGGAATATTGAGTTTCAAATGAACCTTTCTCTGGTGTAACCTTTCTACCCACCCACTCTCCACCCTTGTTCTTACCTCTTCAGTGGGGAGTGTTTACATTTGCAAGTCTGTGGCATGATTGGTCCCCACTATGAAAAGTGTAGCAGTGCATCCCATGAGGAGCTTTAATTGTTTGTCATTTATTCATAATAGTGACATTTTGTGTCATATAAAATTCAGAAGTTTAACTTGTTCATTTCTGTCCAAGGTAACTTTACCAACAAGCCTTAGAACTCTAACAGCTCCTGTACATGCACTAGGAAAAAAGAGTGCCATCAAGTTTTGAGGGAATTAAAAAATGGCACATTACAGGAAGCTTGTGAGAAGATTGTTGTGAGTCTTTTAAAAGCCAGCAGTGAGCCATTCCTGAAGGGCAAAGGATGGATGACCAACTTCTAGCTCAGGATGTAGGATTTGAATACAGGCCTCAGTGTAAACAAATGTTGTCATTGTTATTACAGTACAATGGCTTTCAAACATACATATTAACGTGGTCTCTTTCATGTGTTGCACCAGTGAAGAGACAACCCCATGGCTGTCATGGTGGCCATGAAGTTCTGTGCTGCCCTGGTTAGAACAGCCTCAGCATGGAAGTTGAAGTCCCCCAGACCAGAACCAACATCCTAGGGGTCTTCAACACCAGGTCTGAGACAATCTTCATCAGCTCAGGCAAGGAGTATGTTAGGCAAAGGGTGCACGTTACACCAACAGAATCACTGGTCTGTCTCGGTCACCCAGCACCAGGTACAAACACTCAACACCAGTCCTTGAAGGGACAGGAAGCCCCATGAGGGAGATTGAATCTCTGTAAATTAGGGTCATACCTCTCCCCTTCCCTCTAGGTGAGGTTGATGCTGCACCAGATACACGGGTGGGCACAGCTGGGTGAGCCCCAAGCCCCCCACTTCTCCCACCCAAGTCTCCATGATACATGCCAGGTTGGCCCCCTCATCCAAGATTAAATCATGGATGAGGGATGTTTTGTTTTAGACCGACCTGGCATTCAACAGCAGCAGCACCAAGCCTGAGGGCCAGTTGATATCCCTGCCTGGTACTTTCTGGCTGGGGTTAAACATGGAAGAGAGGACAGGTACTAACCATCTGCCCCCCCCCGCCCCGCTTCTTCAATGACCTGTTAAACCCCCAGAGCCATACCTTCCCCTGCCCAAAACCACCCCTATGGGGGCACTCCTCTGCTCCCCAGGATCTCCCATACCACATTAAAACACAATATAAAATACAAAGATGAAACACAAAGATGCTGTGCAGTTAAAGTAGAGCCCTAATGCAATGCAAATGTCTCTGGTTCCACTTCACAAAGCTAAGCCTAAACAATTAACTACCACAATGCCCTTCCTCCCCCATGACAAACAACCAGTGCAACCTTGACTGGCCCCAAATGTCCCCAAATGGCACAATGCCCTTTGGCCACCACCCTTTGGCTGCTGGCCTTAGTCCACAGCCAGTGAAAAAAGGGATGGCCACATCACCCTGCCCTCTGAGGGGCCAACATTCCTGCCCATGAATTATCCTCCATCTCTCCCCCACTATGCCTCTTCCTCTGTCGACTTTTGCCTCTGGAGATTTAGTCACAATCCAATCTTGCTCAGTGGCCATTCATTCAAGAAAATATTCCTCTGTTTCTTATAGAGCTTCTCTTTTCAAAACTTGGTCACAAACCTCAAAAATACCAAAGCATCCCCCTAAAAATGACTAAAACAAATAACTGTGCCTTGGGTTTCTTATTCTTTGATGACGTGTTTGTGCTGTTTAAGAAATGTGGGGCCACATATGCTTTTTTTCCTCCAATATGGTTTGGATTATTCATTAGGGAGAAAAACATGGTCTTTCTTTCTGCAACAGAACTGGGTTGACTGAAAAGCTTTCTGAAGGAAATACGGAAGTATAAGGAATGTGGTAAAGCCACTGATAGTTTTCCAGATTTCCATACTGCATCATTGTAATGAGAATGCTGTTGGCAGTAGCAAATATAATGTAGCTCAAAGTAAAGTCTGAGAATTTGTGAGGATTTGTGACATTGCTTTGTTGGTCATTATGAGGTGAGAGCAAAAGGGAATCCCATCCAAATGTGCTACAGAAAGATATGCTTCCTTCTCCTCTGTTTTTTCTAGAAGCCCTATACATTATGAAACACATTGGATAACTGTAGGAGATTCATTGCATACTTTTTCTTGGTGAATCCTTTTTCTTTTTGGCAGTCATAGAGTAGAGGCAGGGATTTGACATTATTCAAAAGTAAGAAAGAGAGTGTTCTCCTCAGTTGAAACCTTGGTGGGAATACTTGACTCCCAACTGAGCAGAAGTAGTGTTAGAGAGAGAGAATCTATTCCACCATTTGACAAAGCAGGGCTATATTCATTCAAATCTTGTTAGAGGATATTCCAATGGATGTAAAGAACTGTGTTAATTTCAGTGGGTTAATTACCCCAGAATGACTGGCTCAAGTTCCTTAAGTCAATGGACAAGCTGCCAGCAACAACTGCAGGATGGAAAATTACAGATAAATGGCCCTGAATGGAGATTTCCTTAGAAGATCAGAGATACTTGGTCAAAGATTCCACCAGCTCAGCAGCTGCAAGGATGAGTTGTCTAAAGGCAGTGTGTGTGTGTGTGTGTGTGTGTGAGAGAGAGAGAGAGAGAGAGAAAGAGAGAGAGAGAGAGAGAGTGAGACAGACAGACAGACAGACAGACAGAGAATATAGAGAAATATGGGAACAGAGACCTGCTACAGATGACATGGCAGCCCACTATGGGTATTGTGCTCAGGATACTAGCACACATGCTGTCTACCACTGCGAATATACAAGCCCCAACCAGGGAACCTGCCCTCACCCTGAAATCAGATTAGAGGCCCTGCTTGTATGCCTTCCTGGAAGAGCAACTAAGCTGGCAGGCGTGAGAGGCAGGGACTTTTTAGTGATGCCCCCTCACACACAACCACTCGTGGAATGTTGTTCAGATCGATATCTGTCAGAACTCATCATGACAAGGCTCCTTGCCAGTCACAAAAATTCACTTGTTTACCTTCTCCTAGAATTAGGATTCTATTACCTGGTTTGACCATTCACACAATAATGATGAAGGTAAGTTTTGTCGTAAACAGGCTCAAGAGGGTTTAACCTAAAATATTACAAATCTTTTATAAGATGTATAAATAGCTTATTAATCTTTTAAATGAATAGATAAATGTTTACTCAGAGCATCAGCCTTAGACGTAGAGAGTGTCTAGAAGTGTAGCTCCAGTGCAGAATTGTTTCGGATTTTTTACTTTTCCAATGCGGAAATCATAGAAAATGTTGCTTGAATTGTTGCCACAGGGGAAGGAACAGTACATAAATGTTATACCTGTTTATAATATGTCTTTATTTATATATTATACTAAGTATATATTTCAAACAAATGAGAAAAAGGAGGAAAGGGAAGTGTACAGTGTTCATATCTAGTTTCACCTAGTGGGTGGAATATAAATGCCTCTAAGGATCAGTGGAGCAGATCAGGAGAGATATTAGAAACTTCAAAATAGGGCAGGAGAGAGAACTATGTCAGTGGTCAAATGGAAGCACATAAATAAGCATATCAGGGAGCAATGGAAGAATGAAGTGAGCCACTTTTAAAAGGGAGTTTGGCCAGACAGATGGGACATATGGCTGTATATGTCCTAACCAATACCATCTATTAACTCCCCCGCTTTCAAAGGGACCCCGAATTTTAAAACTTCTTTTCCCCAGAATAAAGGAGGGAGGAAGCACTTTTGCCTGTTCTCAAACACCTAGTGTTTCAGGAACAAGTCCAAAAGTTTCACCACTCTGTGCACTTTAAAAATGGGGGGAGTGGGGAGTAAAGCTTTCCACAAAGGGAAAGCACATCACCTTTGTTTCATAAACAAAGATCATTTCTGCCTTTTGTTTTTCTTGAAAGCTTACCATTTGACAGCTGCCAAATAAGCCCCTTTGGAGCCACTTTGGGACAATGTCCAGCATTGATACAAGCTGCCCCCTAGCCAGAGGACCGCCTAGAACAGGGGTCTCAAACTCGCGGCCCGCGGGCCAATTGCCGGGATGGGCAGGGCACGGCGGAGGGGCCCTGCAGCCTTCAAAGCGCCGGCAGCACCCGGGCCGGCCGTGGGATGAGAGGCCCACCACCACTGCGGGGGTGGAACACTTGATGCGGCCCAGCCTCACCCAGCCTCTACTTCCAGCGGCCCCCCGGGAAGTTGAGTTTGAGACCCCTGCCCTAGAATATTGCCCAGCTAAATCTTCAGATTAACACATTCGTGCAACTGTGAACCTCTGAAGCTTCACAACTGCAAATAATAATAATAAGAACTATTTGCACATTTTAAAAAGCTTCTGCTGGCTACTGAGAGCCCTCTCAGGTGCCGCTTAGGTATTTTGAAAGGGGGAGAGGGTCACCGGTTGTTAAATGGAGATAGTGAAAGCTAGTTGTCAAGCTGACTTGCAGTTTCCAGGGGGAAAAGCACTTAAAAATAGAAACAATATGGAGGATAAAAAATGGCTTCTGCTCACAGCAGGGATGGAGCAACAGCACAGTCTTGCCATGATGTCCCCTGAGATACTGACTGGATGACAGAGGGGGTAAAAAATCATGAGGCAAACAGTCCTCGGTGAGCCTGATCGTCTGTCAACCAAAACATTGTGTTCACTGTCTGGGTGGGGTGTTCTAATGAATGATGAAAGGTGATGGCTCTATAAGCTTTCTTTTGGAAGCAGCCTTTGAAACTTTGTTTTGAAAGCTGCCAGCCCCATTCCATTTCACTAACCACATCAGAGGGTTGCAGTGCCCAAATCATACCATAGAAACTCATGGCATAATACAAAGAGTATCTAGGTCCCAAAAAGTGAATCTGGCTCATGTATCAAAGCGTATCATGGAAGTATATCACTCTTCATGTCTATAGAATGATGAACATGTGAATAGGAACATTAGCATGGGGTAATTTGGACAAATCTAGCAAGTCACACAAAAAAAATTGCAGGGGTGTTATGAGCCTAGGACAGTGGTGGCGAACCCATGGCACGTGTGCCACAGTGGGCACGCAGAGCTCTCTCTGTTGGCACACGAGCCAGGACGCCCCAGCATCACCCCAGCAGCCAAGCATTGGATAAGAGCAGAAACGGGCCATGCTCATGCTCGGAAAGGTGCCAGGCGATGATGTCACAAGCTGCGACACATTAGCCATGATTTATCTGAGCTTTGCCATGGCTGGTCAGTGTGCTGCCAAGGATAAATATATATTTGCTTGGACAGGCTGTTTTCAGGTTTTGTTGCAGTGTTGGCAATTTGCGATAAGTAAGTGGGTTTTCGGTTGCAGTTTGTGCACTCGGTCTCTAAAAGGTTCACCATCACTGGGTTGGGTTAGAAAAATGAGGTGTCCTGGCACGATTTTGATGGTTGGAATGTGTTTAGAATGGGCAGAAATGATGAGCTGTGCAGAAAAAGCTACTCATGGAAGGTTTTTTTCAAATTTGCCCTAAAAAGGGCGATTTTCCACTAAAAAGGTGGAACTTTCGCCCTATATTAGGGTTAGAGGAGTGCACCAGGGCAGGGTTAGGCCAGTGGTGGTGAACCTATGGAACACATGCTGCAGCGGGCACACAGAGCCCTCTCTGTTGGCATATGAGCCAAGTCACCCCAACATCGCCCCATCAGCCAAACATCGGATAACAGTGCACATAGGGGCCATGCACATGCTCGGAAAGGAGCAGTGATACCAGGCGGTGACGTCACATGCCGTGACTCATTAGCCACGATTCATCTGAGCTCTCATGGCCGGCCAGTGCACTGCCAAGGATATATGTGTGTGTGCTTGGACGAGGTATGAGTTGTTTTTTCTAACCCAAAATCTCAGTTTTCAGGTGTTATTGCAGTGTTGGCACTTTGCGATAAATAAGCGGGTTTTGGGTTGCAGTTGGGGCACTCGGTCTCTAAAAAGTAAATCATCACTGGCCTAGGACAAAGTAGTGATTTTTATTAATCTTACAGGCAGTTTGTTCTTCTCAGCTGCTCTTTCTCACCTGAGCTCTTTCACTCAGCATGGTCTTCAAGAATAATTTCAGATTGTGAGGTTTAGGGCAGATAACAGAAAATAGTTCTTGACAGTGTATAGTGAAACTATGGAATTTGCTGCCATGGGAAAGGGTGATGGCTGCCATTCTGGATGACTTTGAAAGGGACTTGGAGAGGCTATCAATGGCTACTGGCCTTGCTAGCTATGTGCTTCCTCTGTTACCAGAGATGGCAAGCCTGCATACCACCAGCAGCTGAGGGTGTTGGGCAGGAGGTCTTTCACATATCTGGCTTGAGGGATCCTGTGGGCAGCTGGTTGGCATGTATGGAGTGCTATAATAGATGGACCTTTGGTCTGATCCAGCAGGACTGTTTTTCTGTTCTTATCTAAGGAAAAAGAAACTTTAGGAGCAAACATTTTATAGCTCCTGTCTCCATTCCTTACTTCTTTCATTAGCATCAGAATTTCTCTAGATGAGGCTGTCAATTGGCTGCTAATTTGCTGTATTTACTTTCAGTTTCAGCACAGAACTGAGATTGGAACACTACAGGAAGAGAATTTACTTTTTTGTTTCTCTTCTACAAATCTTCTAGGTGGCATTGGGTTAGGGTACAGTAAAATATCACAAATATACAATTGAAAAAGCTTTTACTCTTGCAATTAAATATCACATTTTAACTGCTCTAAAAATATTCACTAAACATGCTGGTTAAACACAGAAGTGAAACAGGACATTCTCAATGTTATCTGAAGAACCTATAAATAACTTGTAAATAACATGAGTAGGAAGTGACAAGCACGAGACATAACTCATGAAGAGAAGCTTCATCTTCTAAAGCTGTCAGCTGTGTCTTGCACTGTCAGCTTGTTTTGCATGGCTACCTAATTGCTACAGAGAGTGCTGAATTCAGATTTTGGTGAGGCTGGACTCAGAGAATCATAGAATAGTAGAGCTAGAAAGGCTCAATAAGGCCACTGGGACCAGCCCCTTGCTCACTGCAGGACTCTAAGTTACTTCCAGTGTGGGAGAGCCCATGGCCTTTCTAGGCAAGTGGTTCCATTGTCATAGTGTTCAAATGGTCAGGAAGCATTTCATGATGTTCATTCAGAATCTGGGTTCCTGTAATTTGAGCCCATTATTCCATGTCCCACATTCTGGAAAGACTGAGAAAAGATCCTGGTCTTTCTCCATGCGCCAACTTTTCAAGTACTTGAGCAGTACTATCATATCCCCCTGCTCTGCCTTAAAACAATGCTGTATACTTGGTTCCCTTGGTAAATAGGAGGCTTCTGCTTGAAAGCAGTGATCAATGACAAGAGGCACTGTTGGCCACAACCCTCCAACCCACATGGGAACTCATGATGCACTGGAAATGGAATGGGGAGCTCAGCCACCTCTGCAAACCAAGAAAAAGACTCCACCCCCTGCATTGCAAGTGCTAGGCATAGATGCATGATGCAGTCTCTCTTGCATAATCGTAGTCCAAGCACATAGCTGTACAAGGGATGTAATCTGAGGCAGAAGTCCAATGCAATGTCCCATATCAACATTGCCTCAGTGACAGATTAGCTCCTGCACCAAGTAAAGCCCTGGCTCTCACTGACTAATCTGATGCCAGTCTACTTTTCCAGCTCCTACAATTCCTGACCATTGGCCATGCTGGCCTGGAGGTAATGGAAGCCCCAAACATTTGGAAGGCATCAGGTTGCCTACCTTAGGATTGGACATTTGGCCTAATCCAATAGGTCTCCTCCTTTGCTTGAACTCTCAAAGAGTTCCTGGAGAAAGGTGGTAAGACTGAAGTTTGGTTTTCCAAAATTAGACCCTTTAGTGATGGCTGATTCACACTCTTCCTGAGCATCAACCTACATCAGTCAGTTTCTCATGTCACTTCTGGAAATATTACTAGTGGGTGCTGTTCTTAACCAGCTTTGTCTATCTTACAAGAGTCACATTAATCTTTTATTTTTCTGTCTTACCATCTTCATACCTCCAATTGTCTCATTCAGTCCTCATGCTTCTTACTTGTAAAACCTGTTTCTGCAATGTCACTTACAAGTCTACTGTCATCTCCTGTTACTTATCTACCCAAACAGACTGCAGCTGAACAGATCTCTAGCTTTGATTTGTTGAATCTGATATATTAGAATACTTTGACAGAGGCAGTTAGATATTCTATATATACACTTTAACATATGTGAGTTCAATTACAAAATCCATGGATCAGGTCATCTGGTATGTGTCTTTTTACAACTGAATAATCAATCACGGATTACAAGGCATTTATAAGAATATCTCATCATGAATGCAAGGAAAAAATATAGACAAGCATGGTTGAAGGAAGGTCTTGGGTGTGGGGTATAACATCTACAGGGAATCTAAATTTTAAGTGCTCACCTTTAAAGTGTTTTAATTCCTACATGCAGAAACATCTTCATAAAAGGTATTTAATTTTAAAGATACCATTTTTATGGCAGTACAATAAATAATTTTTACAGCCAACAGTAAAACAAAACAAAACACTGCCCTATATTCAGATTATCTGCACTTTTGAAATTGTTCTAATCAAAGATCCCTGTGTTACTAATGTGATGGAAGTACAGTCAGCTTGTTCAAGCCAGGGCTGGGTGCCTTCCCCTCTCCCTGGCAGGAAAAATACAAGAAAAATAAATTGAAGCAAAGAATGTGATGGAAATGACTGGACATTGACATTAGCCTAGCCACCTACCATTTTGCCTTTCTTCAGGCTGAGAGTCTCATAGCTCTCTCAGCACAGATAAAGGGGATTAACCAGCAGGTGCTGGTTAAGCAGACATGACACTGGACGTGATGCTGAAGATTCCTCCAAGGAACATCCTCTAGAAGTGAGTTTTAAAGTCCCAGCCAGACCAACTGGAGAAATCTAGGGAGGCTATGTGAGCCCGATGCAAAACATCTGCAGGCTAGATTAGGAACACAAGCTACATCCATGAGAGACGAATCATTTGTTAATCAGATGCCTTAGCATCCCAAATCGGGTGTCTGGGCTGTCCAATTCAATCTGTAATGACAGGGCCAACAAAATCAAGTAGAAAAGTTTTTCCTGGCATTGAACCTTTCTGTGCAATGAACTGCCCATACCCAGCTCCATAATTAGCATGTCCATAACTAGCATCTCTGGGATGGCACTCAAAAGGGAGGTTTTGGAGGCACAAGCCTTGGTGATACCTCTAGTTAGTAAGGCGGGGAGGCAGAGGAGAGTGCTGCCATGGGTGCGAAAGGAGGTGGTAAGAGGGATAAGATGCAAGAGGAACCTCCATAGGAAATGGGCACTGGGGCAAATAGACAAAAGGGTATAGCGGGAGGAGACCCATTGCAGAAGGATTCTTCACAAAGCTAAGGCTGATTATGAGCTGAGACTTGCCAAGAATATCAGGAGCAACAAAAGGGCTTCTATCAGCATGTAAATAGCAAGAGGAGGGGGAGACAGGCGGTGGGACCACTTAATAGGGAGGAAGGGGATCCAGTGACTGATGTGAGGGAACAGGCACAGATGCTAAAGGACTATTTTGCCTGTGTTCTCCCCAAAGCAGGATGGGGGAGATCTGCATGGGAGATTAGATGAGGCCAGGGACTTAGAGGCACAGATTAGAGTCACCCTCTAAGTTGAGGGGCTCCTCAGGGCACTGGACGTTACAAAGGCACTGGGCCCTGATGGGTTACGCCTGAGAGTACTTCGAGAGTTGGCAGGGGTTCTCTCATGCCCTCTGGCCTCCATTTTTGAGGCCTCGTGGAGAACAGGTGAAATTCCAGAGGACGGGAGGGTGACATCAGTGGTCCCAATTTTCAAAAAGGGTAGTAGAAGGTCCATGGGGAATTACAGAATTCAATGTGGATAAGTGCAAGGTCTTGCACTTGGGGCATAGGAATGGGTGTCAAAAGTACAGGTTAGGGGACAAGTGACTGGAGAGCAGCGCTTGTGAAAGGAATCTCAGGATAGTGGTTGACTGCAGGCTAAACATGAGTCAGCAGTGTGATGCGGTGGTCAAGAGGGCGAACGCCACCCTTGGTTGCATAGTCAGAAGCGTGGCTTCTGGATCAAGAGAGGTATTACTACCACTCTATATGACTCTGGTGCACCCGCAACCGGAGTATTGTGTTCAGTTCTGGGCCCCTCGTTACAGGAAGGATATAGCCAGGTGAGAGTCAGTGCAGTGTAGGGCCACAAGGATGGTTGCAGGATTGCAGGGAAAGCCATATGAGGCAAGACTGAGGGAACTGGTTCTCTTCAGCCTGGAGAAGAGGAGACTCAGAGAGGATCCGCTGGTGAAATATAGGTATGTGAGGGAGTGTCCCACGGAGGTGGGTTGAGTCCTGTTCTCTCCTGCAGAGGGCAGGATGCGCTCCAACAGAGCAAAGCTCAGGGAACCAAGGCTCAATTTGGATGACAGGAAGTACTTCCTGACAGTCAGGGCCCCAAGGGTATGGAATGGGCTTCCATGGGAGGTGGCTGAGGCCCCATCGGTGAGGGTGTTCAAGGATAGGCTAGACATGCACATGGTAGCACAGAGCCAGCTGGAGCCGGGGGTCAGACTAGATGGCCCAGAAGTTCCTTCTGACTTGCTCTGTTTCTATGTTTCTATATGCTCCCCTGGATGAGGAATATGGATCTTTTGGTGGCAGACTGGGAGTCCATGGCCCTCATTCATGGGTTCATCAAAGTTTATGATTTTTCAATTTAAAAAAATACTCAAAACAATACATGTTGAGCTCTGAGTTGTGCACAGAACCCATTGGGTTACAAACACAATCTTGTAACATTTCACCCTTCCCAGAAATATACCATAAGCCTGTCCTTCATTTATCATGAAATAATGTTTAAAACAAATATGAAATTATGTTCCTCTATTTCTGAAGCACAGAAACTGCTATCATGTTCTATTTGCTATTTTTGTTTAACATAAACCTAGCCTGAAGAAAAGTCTTGCAAAATTTGCTATTAATTTTCTGGTCCTTTTCATTGAAAATTCATAAATTTGCTATCCTTTGTCAATGTATCTTCCAAGGTCATTCAATGGACAAAAGAGTTATACTCCTTTTACTACTTTGGTTACCTTAGTTTACTTTCCACATATTTCTGGCTATCTGTTTTGTATTTATAGTCAGTCACAGCCCTTGGTTTGTGTGTGTGCATGTGTGCACATGTGTGTGTGGGAGAGCGAGAGAGCTATATGGGCATTTATATGTCTGAAACTATTAAGGTGCTCTATCCAGAGCTGATAGTCTGTGAGAAAGTATCTCACATAGGAAAGCATGAATCTCTCTGTCTTTCAGTCCACAAGTTCTAATTTAACTGCCCAAGCACTCAGTCTTTGTTCTAGAGAAGAAAAGCTGTCTGCCCAGAATGTTGCTTGCACTATTGTTTCTAGCTTGGCACCCAGAAGTCTCACAAGATCTGGACAAGAGGTGTGCAGGTACGAGAAAATAGCTTTCCATGCATGACCAATAACTTCTGCAATTTTCATAGCCCCATTATCATGCCAAGGGTTAGGTCTGAGTTTTCAGGTGGCTAGATGAAAGGTTCTGAGGTGGCTAGATGGAGGCAACATGGTGGATGTGGTTTACCTGGATTTCAGCAGAGCCTTTGACAAAGTGCCCCATGATATCCTGGCTGAGAAATTGAGGAGTTTTGGGATGGACTGATGCACCCTCCAATGGATTAGGGCATGGTTGATAGACTGAAAGCAGAGGGTAACTATTAGTGGGGAACCATCAGGATGGTGGTCCGTGATGAGCATGGTCCCTCAGGGCTCTGACCTGGGACCGATCCTGTTCAATCTTTTCATCAATGACCTGGAAGAGGGGGTGAAAAGTCCGCTTATCAAATTCACAGATGATACTAAAATGGGGGAAGTGGCTACAACTGAGAAGGAGGTATTCTGGATCCAGAAGGATCTGGACAGGCTATGGAAGTGTGCAGGGGACAACAGGATGGCATTCAGTGCAGATAAGTGCAAGATCTTTCACTTGGGGTATAGGAATGGTACAAGTTAGGGGACAAGTGGCTGGAGAGCAGCACTAGTGGAAGGGATCTCAGGGTGCTGGTCGACTGTGGGCTAAACAAGAGTCAGCAGTGTGACACGGCAGTCAAGAGGGTGAATGCCACCCTAGGATGCATAGCCAGAAGCGGGGCTTCTAGATTGAGAGAGGTATCACTGCTACTCTATACGACTCTGGTGCACCCACAACTGGAGTATTGTGCTCAATTCTGGGCTCCTCATTACAAGAGGGACATAGCAAGGTTGGAATCAGTGCAGTGAAGGGCCTCATGGGTGGTGGCCAGCCTGCAGGGAAAGTTGAATGAGGTGAGACTGAGGGAACTGGGTCTTTTCAGCCTGGAGAAGAGGAGACTCTGAGGGGACCTGTTAGCAGCATACAGGTATATGAGAGGGTGTCATGCAGAGATGGTTTGTGACCCTTTTCCCCCTGTGGTGGAAGGCAGGATGGATTCCTATGGAGCAAAGCTCAGGGAACCAAATTTCAAGGTGGATACCAGGAAGTGTGGTGTAGTGGTTAAGAGCGTGGGACTGGGACTCAGACGATCTGGGTTCTAGTCCCCGCTCAGCCATGGAGCCAACTGGGTGACTTTGGGCCAGTCACAGACTCTCAGCCCAGCCTACCTCACAGGGTTGTTGTTGTGGGGCTAAGATGGAGGAGGAGAGATGATGTAAGCTGCCTTGAGCCCTTTGTAGGAAAAAGACAGGATATAAATTGAAAAATAAATAAAATAAATAAGTACTTCCTGATGGTTAGGACCCCTAGGTATGGAATGGGCTTCTACGGGAGGTGGTTCAAGCCCCATTGGCGAGGGTGTTCAAGGGTAGGCTAGACATGCACATGGTGGGCGTGTCATGAGTGGAGCTGGCTGGAGCCGGAGGTCAGACTAGATGGCCTGCGAGACCCCTTCTGACTCACTTTGTTTCTGTGTTTCTGTGTTTCATTGTAATGGGGCATCCACCGTCTCTCGGGTCTGTTTGCAGCCCTGGCTTTGGCTCCAGTTTTGAATGCATGGGGCCAATCAGTAACAATCCTTTTCAGTATTTGTCATTTTCTTTATCTAGCTATAATTCTTAATTTGAAAGTTTGAGCAATGTCACTTTAGGATACTCTTGAAAGAATGAGAATTCTAGCAAACTTAGAGCATTACTCAGAGAAATAAATGTATCTCTTAAATGAAACTCAGATGATGTTAGATAAAAGATGGTAGATGTTTTATAAATAGTTAATGCTATGGCCAAAACCCTACTGCCACTTAAGAGATAGATGTAAAATACTTGTATGAAAAATTGCTTTTTAGCCAATAAGAACTTATTATGTAAATTGCCTTAAATGACTTGTACTGCTATACATAAACCAATTTCTGTCTTATTATTGGTGGTGACATATCCCCTTTCAAACCAAGAAATATTCCACACAAATCTGAAAATTAGCCCTGAGAGATGAGAAGGGTCAGTTCAATAAATGATTACATTGGTACAGCATCAGTGAAATCAAAAGCATCACAAAGTGCACTTTAAATCTTATATTTTAAATCTTTTGCTTTTGTCTATCAAAATAATGCAGCAGTAGTCAGGCTAACATGTGTTCCACAAATACACCTAATTTATGGTCCATTTGGGACAACTGGAGCTTTCTCATTTCTAGAACAACTAGAATAAAATTTCCAATAATACAGCTGCAGAAAAGATGATTAAAACATTAGATACCTTTTAAATTTGGTTTTACATTTATATAGTGAAAAATTATAAAGTTTCTATTATTTGTATTTTAGACTGCATTTTACTTTATTTTGTGAATTGTTGTAAACATTCCAGAAAAGTTCAGCTATTGGGCAGCACAGGGGAAAAAAAGTAATAGCAAGAACAGCAGCAACAGATGAGGTAGGCAACCCCTTGTGTCATGCCTAGCACAGCCAAGTATCCTTGTACCAGGTAGGGGCCTATGAACTTTGATAGGCTGGGAAGTGATGAAGACTTCTAGCCTTTTCCCTTATCTTTTCTAAGTACACACATGCAGGACAGCTCATCGAACTCCATCCTTTGTCTGCAACAATATCAATTTTAAATTATGAATGGAATGCTTAAAAAAGAAAAACTGGGGAGAGCCTTTCTCTGGCCATCTTTTGCTCCCCTGTCTTTGACTGTGCCCACTGCTATGCTAGAGACTCAAGGCCTTGAGAAAGATGGCAGGAAACACCAGCCAAGGTGGTCTCCATCCCACTTCTGAATCTGGCTTCTGAAGATTTGGGCTGCTCCCCCTCAGTCCCGAGGTGCCTCCAGAAGGGGATTGTGAGCCTAATTTTTCCCACAATGCCCCTCTCAGTGGCAGCTGAGCCCCTTTGGTCATGCTGCCTGGGTCTGATGGGAGTTGAACTCTAAAATAGCTGGAGGGCAGCAAGTTGGAGGAGTTGGCACTAGTGTGTGCCTGGATGCTGACAAAGTCCAACAGAGCATTTTTGACTGGCATTGTGTATCTAGATCTGCTTACTCTTTACTGGAACTGGTGGACAGGCCTGTTTCAACTAAAGCAGCGCCCCCAGGTGCAGGAGTTCACTTTTCTTCATGAGTATAAGCAGGCTTTCACTAGGACGGACAGACGGGCATTAGAGATCTTCGTAGGAACAGCTCTTTGAATAGCTGGGATGCCATCCCACTGCCTTTCAGGTGGACTTTAAACCAACTTATTTCTTCCCCATGAGTTGGATGCAGATTTAAAGTAAGTAGACCTGTTGAAATGCATGAAACTGGAACTCCATGGACTTCAATGGATCTATTTTAAGTGTGCCTAAATCTATATCCAATCCAATGGATGCAAATGAGTGTGAGCAAATTGAAATGCTCCAATGTAGCTCAGAAACACTACTGGGGAAAAGACTAAATGTGCCGCCTACCACCAGAAAACCCTGTCCCTGATCGTCCATTCTGGGCTTTGTATCTTGGTTGCATATAGATAGCCTTCCCCATTTTGGTGCCCCCCAGATGTTTTAAAATAATAGAAACCTACAGTTGGAAGGGACAGAAGCCCAGCGGGTCCAACCCCCTGCTTCATGCAAGACTCAGGTCTCCCATCCAGGCCTGGCTCTGCTTTGCTTTCAGGATTAGGCTGGTTCAGGCGTTTCAGGCTATATAATCGTAAGGAAACAACTCTCAGCATTTCTGACCTTTGGTCATGCTGCCTGGGTCTGATGGGAGTTGAAATCTGAAATAGCTGGGGGGCAGCAAACTGGAGAAGTCTACACTAGTGTGTGCCTGGATGCTGAAAGAGTGCAAGGGAGTGTTTTTGACTTGATATACTTACTCTTTACTGAACAACCTTTATATTTGCTTGTTCATTTATGATCACTCCAACAAACTGAACCTTTTTGTTAACTTTTCATTTCCTCCAGTTGTGCTTGTGGAGGTAGACTACCACAGCTACTGTATCTTGATTGCTATACGAATTTCAGTGGAAATAAGCAAGCAAGAAGGAAGGAGATGGCTACCACCTGGGACAGAAAAGAGTTGAGGCAAAAACTCATGGAAGCGCTCTTCCATAGTTTGCTTTGTTCTTTCTGTAACAAAACAGTATATGAGCTTTTCTCCAACATGCAAGTCATTAACAAATACTAATTAGTTGTGCAATATGAGCAGAAGGCTCCAAGTACAAACCCCCTTCTCAACCACCTATTTTTCCATACGCAAATCAGACAGAAACAAATGTTTGGCCCCAGCTGGGTGACACGTCCCATTTAGAATTCTTTCCCTCTTCTTTGTTCTTTGATGTTCTGCAAATGAGCTTTAGAACTCCACTCTTCACACAATTCAATTTTACAAGCCCATTATCTGAGATATAATGTGGAGGTTAAATATATCAGGGCAGCCATTATGTGAAAATAATTAACAGTAATGAATAATGCACTAATTCCACTGATGAGATATGGTTATATGTGTAATGAAGTGTTGGGGCAGCCCTGACAAATGAAATTAAAATATTTAAACACTGTTTTATGATATTACTTTGCTCATATAATTTCCTTTACCTACAATGAGCCCCTTCGATTATCATCATTATCTTGACAGCTCAGAAGGATGAAATAGTGCAGGTTAATGTGACAGCGATTAGTCACAGACGAAATCCATCACATGGAACGGAGCAAGAGTGAGAGAAAGGTCTTGAGACTTTCTTGTTTTAAACACGAGAAGAATGATATCATCAACATCACTTCAATATTAAATGGGTGGAATTATCTTGTCACTCATTTAGAGCCACTGAAGAACTACCTATTTGTACCTGTGAGGGAAAGGTCAGCCATTCTTAATCATCTATAAAAAACAGGTTGATGCATTTCCAGTATCAATAATACTGACAGACAAAGCACCAGGATACCAGCTGGAACATTTCCTGGGAAAGCGATCTCAGGGCATGGTCCTTAGTGCAATTAAGGATTCTGTGAAATCACTTAAACTTCAGTAATATGCCTTTAAAATTAGATAGTCTTTCCTTCTTCATGGTTTTATAACTTTTAATGCTATATGCACTTTTAAAATATAAAAAATCAAACTTTATAAAACTTGACTTGAACATTACACTCAAGATTAAACTTTAAAACCATGAAAACTGAAAGTTAGATTTGGAGCTGAAGTTTGTTGAGTAGGTTTTTAAATGTTGCTCCTTGAATGATTTGATGCTGGAAAGAGCAGGGTCTTTTTAGTTGTGACCACTTTTCCCCCTACATGTTACAAGCATTTATACTTGATTGAATACCTGATGTGTTTTAAATGCTATAATATAGACAATTTTTGGAATATTTGTAAAATAAATTAAGAAAATAGCATATACTTCTTTTATATTGTTTAAATTTAATGAAAAAGCCCTAAAAGCAATGAAAACTGTTACACAAATACAGATGAGCAACCCAAAAAATGTGCATGATATGCTAGTGACAGCAACTCATCCACAGCATTAGAACTGGCAGGCTTGTCTCATATTGTATTTACAACTGGCATCATGAATTGACTGTTACTAATGAACTTCTGAAATGGGAAATGTCCCTTGGAAACATAAAGCACTGGAAAACTCTCTCAGATCACTGAGTCTGCTTTATTTATTTTAAATGAACTTCCAGAACAACGTTAGCTGCATTTTCCTGGAATGTGTCTCCATTCCACGTTGCACAGTTTAAAAGTGTTTGATTCTGTAAGTATTGTTATTATCCTTTTGTTGTGCAGCAGAAACATACTTGCATTTTTCTTTCTAGAAATTGCTTTCTTGGTTTTAAGTATGTTTTAAATAGTTTTATTCTAAATCAAAGTGTCCCATGGGCTACCTTGAAGGTCATTTTGGCAGTGGGAAGATGGCATTACTTAGTAAGCAAATAAATCTTGTTTTTTTATTTTTCAGGCAGCAAGTAGAAGGAAAAGTAGCACATGGAGGTGTACCTCAGAAAGAGAAGTGAAAGGAAAACAGACTACAAGCAAAATCTTGTACACATTCAAATTACTGAATGATCCTGGCATAAATTCAGACATGAAAATGAATATAAACCTCTTGTTTATGCCTAAACTATAAGATCAGTTATATTTATCTCCCATCCAGTGAAAAGCTATTTTGATTTTAAACATAATGTGCCGGACACCACCACCACTACCAGCACCAGCCACTGTTAATTTGGATTTCAGCTGTCTGGGATTTTTTAAAATGTGCGTGTCAGGGGGAGAGGGGATACATAGAAGGGAACAGTACAGCTTGATCCTTCTATCACCCCAGATAAGCCAGAAGTAGAAGAGGACAGAAATGTGCATGGCTACCACAGCACCTGAACATTTTATAGCCAAGGCTGCATGTTCAGAAGATGCATGTGGTTCAGCTAGTGATCTGAAGATCTGCCCAGAATCTGGCTCCCTTGTGCTCACTAGACTTCATCTCACCCTTGGCTCTGACCTAGGAAGCAAGCCGAGCTAAGTCAAGATAAAGTCTGTGAATGTAAGAGACCCCCTTCTTCAGGCTGAATTATTCTCCTACTACATACATCAACTATTCTCTTGCATAATAGGGGCACAGGTGGCATATGTGCAAGCCAGCCTAACTAGTTATGCCTGTGCATCCATGTACAACAGTTGGACATCCTTCCTGCCAGATGCCCATGCAAACTCTAGGCATGCGCAGGACAGGGCAGAGAGAAAGCTTGGCTGGAGCCTTGAGAGCCAAGCCAAGTAATTCCAACGGATTCTCCATGCCGAGCCAGATTCTTCGCACACACCTAGGTATGGTTCTTGCTGGTGTGTACTAGTTTCAACGTACAACCCAATCTTTGCTGAATTTGCCTTCTTTGATCACATTCTTCCTTCAGGGAGGAAAGTTCCGTCCCTTCCCACACTGAATTTATTTAGAAGCATGCAGCCTTCATTTCACACCCACTACACAAACCCCCTAACCAAAAACTTGGAAAGCTTCAGGCCCCTTTGCATGTGACAGAAGGGGTGTCAGCCCCTTCCCCATAATGCAGCCCCGTATCACTGAGGTCAATAGTCTTTCCAAACTGAGTGTTTTCCTTTGTGACCATGATCAGCATTATTGAGACAATCCAATGGGAAACATCCATGCCTCCGGAATTGCCCCTGCCTGCAGAATTGCTTCATTGCACTACAAAATGTAGTTGGAATCACTCCACAGAAAACAACGCTTGTGCTACTACAGGTGCATGCGGGGGAAATCTTAAATGAATCCGTTACTGAGATGCCAGAAATCGCTGAATGAATCTGTCATTTTATTTGTGAGAAATAACCTTATTTTCTGGGCTAGTTTTAAAGAGGGTTTTCTATGTGTAAATTATATGAAGCAACACATCTGCAACTGTGTAACCATAGCAACCCTTCTATGTCTTATTTATGTATGTTTTTTGACACATAACAACATATTCATCACCTTTCCCACAAAGGAATCCTTTATTTGCATGACTGAATGACAGCTGATCTCTGACATAGGAGTCAACCAAACATTATGAGGAACGGGCCATTTAAACCTACCCTTCTTGCTGAAATCCTCCCATACCTGCCTGGGCACAAATCCCATTGCAATCCATGGGGTTTACTTTGGAATAGGTGTGTATAGGATTGCACTGTAAATTACTCAGGACAGATGCTATTTCTACTAGTTAAACGAGCTGAGAGTTGGTTCAGTTTTGGGAAGGGCTTTGTTAATTGTTAGTAAATATAAATGAATACCATTTCCTTCATTTACCTTGTAATACATCTAACATTAAAAAATCATTTCTGGCAAATTACTCCAATAAAATCAATGACTATCAGGCTCAGCTGGAGAAACAAATAAATTACAAACTATTGATGGGCTGGGGTGGATGCAATTGTCATTGTAAAAAGCTGAGAGAGAGAAAAATAAAGATATCATACTGAAAAGGTAATGGAAAAGCAAACTATGTAATCCTACAACTTAAATTTGTAAAACTTTCCTTGATTCAGGAGCATCCATTTACATATTCCCTACATTCTTTCTCCCAGTAGTATACACAAAAATTGTATAAATATCTGTATGAGTGATCCATATGCCATATATTTCTTGTATCTCAATGCTCTTCATGCTCCTCCAACCAAAGTCTTTTGTGCAAATGAGAAATGAATGTATGAAAGATAGTAGTATAATAGTAGTAACTTCACCTGGAAAAAAGTTATTCAACTAAATGCACATTAGAAAAAATACTGTGAGATATTCAGGCAGCTTTCCTCAGAGGAGCTCTACTTGGGCCATATTGCAGTGTCCTGATGTTCAAGGGTATGCTGCCAAGTCTGCTCCTTCTCCCAGCCTGTTACAGTTGCTAAGCCAAATGAGATTGCATAAGGTGTCCCAGGCAGATATTGTATAGTATCACTGTCATCACAGATTTGGAAGGTTTTTGCGCAGAGGTCTCAAGGAGGCCCAAACCGGACCTTAAACAAATGAGCAAGTGAGCAAAGAACAAAGAACTTAGTGCTTGTCCAGATACGCTGCTGGAAAAACAGCTGGACAATAATTTGCCCTACTTCAAACAATGTAAGTAATGCCAGGGCCTAGGGAAAGCTACTCTGTTTTTGGACCTCCGGGCAGGAAGTGGTGCTTTGGGAAATCTCTGATAAAGGAGGAAAGGTTCCAGCTTTAAGTGTTGGACTGGGACTGCTAATTCTGAAATTGCAGGGCAAAGCAACCTCTTCTTCTTACAAAAGTGTCCCCCCCACCCCGACTTGTTGAACACCTTCAGCAAATGAAAGCCCAGTAACTCACAGTACAACAACGGTATTTTAGCATTGTTAAAAATGCGATTGAATTTGTCTTCCATTAATGGGATTATATGTTCAGCATGTACTGTAGGCAAGATATTATGAAGAAATGATTATTATTGATTCCACACCCCCAGCTACACAAATGTTTTCCAATACATCTATTCTGCATTACTGAACTGATTTCTCGGGAGTAATACTAAGTGTTTATTACCAAGAAGTGGAAGATGAGTTGGGCAAATACCAGAACAATTGCGACATCTGAAGGCAGCATGCTGGTTCCAGAGAAACCTCCAAAGTAATAAAGTGATTGTATGGTTAAACGGCAACCAAACGCGGAACTCTTTGTACAAAAAGCACTTTTTAAAAAACACATTTTAATGACACCTTGGCTTTCCAAGGCAGCCTCTTATATGAAGCTGCCTCTCTCCTTCTCACTTGCCCGATAACGACATGTGACTTTTCATTAGAGAAGCCATTTAGATGTGTTTTCACTCGCAACATGAAAGATGGCGAAAATAGCAAGCACCACAGCAAACCTGCTGCTGCCATTACCTTGATTAAGGCACAAAACGTTAAAAGCAAATTACTGTGAAAGTATGAAACAATTTGCCCTTAATGTTTCAAGTCATATCTGTAAAAAATATGACTTAAATATAGTTTTATTAATAATACATATTTTAATTAAACGGCTAGAGGTGCATCTAGCAGGAAAAAATTGAATCTTCACCGGGTTTCACATACTGGTATGATTCATGGGCAGTAAATATGCAAAGCATTATGCCCATAAGGCAATCAAATTGAAGAGCTGATATGCATGTTTTTAGCAAAAAGAATGAAGTTTAGGGGTGGGTGGGGAGGTGTGGGGAGTATGAAAATAAAGATGGCTAGATCAGAAAATGCTCTGAATATAACTGTTCCATTTTAGAAGCTTCCATTCCTCCTCTGATGGAATAGCTTCACTGCTGTTTGCATTCATACGCCTTTGAACAAGCTTCCACTATTGCGTTCATTATTCTCATTGCATAGGGCTCTCCCACATCTGTACATATGTAAAAAAACAACCCAATATCACTGCAATGAGCTATAAAACCCTAGGAAAAGAGTTATCATGCCACCATAGCATGGCATGAAATCCTTTTGCCACACACTGTTTGGGGGCACGAAGCACTCTGATCTGATCTGCTGATATGTGAGCATAATTTCTCCATGGTTGCTTGGAAGCTGCTGTCCCACAAAGAAGAGAAAGCAATGCCACTCTCAGATTTTGTTTGCTTTCCCTTTCCTCACATCCCTTCCACACATTTCAAACAGCCAACTAAATTACTCTAAAAACCTTCAAAATATCCGTTCTCCCTGCCTTGCATGCAGCAGCCCAAGCGAACAAACAGATCCTTCTCTGAAATGCAGCTTTCACCAGGTGGCTTATGTGAAAAACAACAAATGTGCAGAGCTAGAAAGGGAGAGACTGGTTCATGTGTGTCGTGTGCATACACTACTGATGATGGCCTTGCATCTTCACACTGTGACTTGCATGTGGGAAAGCCACAGCTCTGTAAAATGCTCCATGGGGGAAATGAGGGACGTGGGTAAGGTTACCCTGGTTCTGAATTCCTCCTTGTGCCACAAGGCTCACTCACACACACGCTCTCAACCTCACAGACCTGTTGTTCAGATAGTGTGGACAACCTGTTGCATGCATGCTCTTGCCTCTTTGGACAAAATGTGGGATAGAAAGATGAATGTAAGGAATTCTTCTAAGATGTTGCTGTTGGCCATTGGTATTAAAATCACAGCTTACAGAGATTTCTTCAACATTATATTCGGAGGGACTTCTCTGTGCCTCAACATTTCTCTGACGTTTCATTACATAAAGTGGAAGAAACCAGTAGAGAACGGATGTGTGCACATCTGAACTTCACCCCTTCTCCTTTTTGTTATTATCATTACAACAAGGGCATCCTGTGCAACGAAGTCACCAAATCCAATATTATTTATTTTTGACCATCTTTTCAACAAACCGTTTTCCAAGCAGCTTCTATAGTAAAAGTTGGGTTATACCTGTGTTACAATAAAGCTGTTTGAGCCCAGGATGACTGGACTTTCATCTGTGGATCTTCCATCCTCAAACAGCTTAGGCCTGAGCAGAGGCTACTTTGGAGAACGACAGTTGGAAAGCATCCATTTCCAACCTAGATTCAGAAATGGAGCAGAGAATGTCCAGGCCTGGAGGGCAGAACTGCTTCTGATGAAACAGATCTTTCCCCTCCAAAAAGCTGTCTCAATGGTAGGTGAGACCTTCATAAGAAGGCACTTGAAGGAGTTGCCCATCTCCCACACCAATCTCAGTGGTGGCTCCGTAAGAGCAGGAATTACTATTCTTATTATCCCAGACCATTGGCCAAGTTGGCAGGGCATGATAGCAGCTGTACTCCAAACCGTTCAGTGGGTATTAGGTGCTACAAGGTATGTACATCTGCCAGAGGAACTGCAAAAGGCTGAACTTTCCCACCACTTGTGAGCACCTTATTTCCTACAATGTGTGACTTAGTCCCCAATACCTGTTTTTACCCTTCTAGTGGTTCAGTAGGTGATCAGAGTAATGCCCTACTTAAAGCAGTGAAGACAGAAATGAAACAAAGAGAGTATCTACACACATGCACATCTCAACTGGGGGCAGTTGCCCATCCTGGTTTCCTATTGCTTTATTGCACTTGCACAAAATTTCCACTAGATGGAAATAAACTACATGTGGCTTGGTTGAAGTACTGCTCAAATTCACAGGACCATTCACAGAATTATTTCCATGAATGATCTGCATCTTGTGTTCTGCATTTCATGTGTGTAGCTACGACTGAACTATGAGGATACTATATGGATGCATATAGTTTTGCTCCAGTAACATGAACTTCAGGTCAGATCTATTCTTCCTGGGATATCATCCAGACAAAATTAAGCACCATTACTCAAGAACATTAAGAACCCTGCTGGATCAGACAAAGGATTCTCTTGTCTAGCATTTTGTTCCACTCAAGTAACTGTCATTTCTTTGAATTATGGTAAGCTGCTCTTGTTCAAACAGGCTTTTTTGTGGGGGTACAGATTTTGAGGGACATACAGTGCAAACTTGAGAATCCAGTTCACGCAAATGGTGGCAGATCATGGGTTAATTCACCATTTTGAGTATTTACCCACTGATCACAAGTTGCTTCATGACATCCAATCCCAGACACTAGTAATTAATTGTGGGTTGAACAACCCACAGATAACCTGTAGTTAGTAGTTAGGCTAACTGTGGGTTGTTTGGCCCAATTAGAGGCGTGTGACTGAATATTCAGAAAGGTGGTGGAATGCTCCCAGTTCATGCTGTGGTAAGCAATCCTCCTTGATCTGGCAGGTGAATAAGGTGTTAACAAGTCTCTGAAAATTTTAGTATGCTATGATTAGCCCACAGGAAAGAGAGAATGTGGAAAATAATCAAGCAAGACACTTCATCCTGCTTTTGTTTCCTCTGATTGTGTACTGATTGTGTACTATAATAACATTTAGTTATTATATTATTTCATTTCTATACTGCCCCAGAACCAAAATTCTGGCAGTATACAAAAGTCCATAGAACAAATATAAAATCAAATATTTGAGAGCCAGTGTAGTATAGTGGTTGAGAGTGCAGGATATCTGGGTTCTACTCCCCACACCACCATGGAGCTCACTGGATAACTCTGAGCCAGTCACAGTTCAGTCTATCTCACAGGGTTGTTGTTGTAAGCATAAGACTGAGAGGAGGAGAATTATGTGAGTTTCCTATAGTTCCTTGAAAGGAAAAAAAGGTGGGATATCAATATAATCAATAAAAATGTACAATACAAATCTTAAAATACAAACAAATATTAAAATACAATAAAATATATAAAACCAAAAAATATATTAAAATTTTAAACAATTAAAACCAAACAATATCAAAGAGAGACTGAGTGAAATACCCAGGATGGGCAATCCCTCAAGGGTGGCCCATCTTCCTTTGAGAGATGGCTTGTAGTTCTACTTATCTTTAATTTATAAGCTAAAGGTTGTGTTTCAGCAGAGCAGAGGTCCTTTGTCAATGCACATTATGCTTTACAAGTTGAACCTATAGAATCAGAAGAAAGCACCAATGGAACTAACTCCCAGGTGATGATGTACACAAGACATGCAGACATGGCTCATAAACTTAATTGTGAGGTTTTATTAGTTTCTGAATAAAGAACATTACCATTATTACTATTATTCTGCCTGTTCCCAGTATTGGAGCTCAAGGTGACTCACAACATTAAACCATACACAAGTAAAATATTCATAGAAATATAGAAAAGTGAAAAATGTAATCAAATTAGTAAAGTATTAAAATAATAAAAATACCCACATTAAAAACATTAAAGGCAATGTAAAAGATTAGAATTTGTCCAGTGCAAACTCACATCTCCAAATGCCTGCTGGAACAAGATAGGTTTGCCTTTTCTGACATCCTTTTTAACCAGGCTGTTCACTCCTTTGAGCATAAATAGGCAAAAGGAAGGTATTTATTTAATTCGTGCCTCGCTTTATGCGCCCGCACCCCGCACACCCTCCCAAGTGTGTAGCTGCAGACCCTCTTTGGGCTTCTTGCTACAGTGGCGGTCATCACGAGCCGTTCATGACTTCAAAACCGTGTCTGCGCCACTGTGAAGTTTTGCTGTCGGACCATGCAGATCCACCATGGATGTATAGCACATAGCAAAAGAAAAGAGACTCCATGCATGCCACAAAGCTGCCCTTCTACAGTGCGTGCTGGCAGGGTCCATGGTGCGCCTCTTCCAGCACACGTCCCGTTTCCAGGTCTGTGCACTGAAGTGGGAGCATGGAATGCACCCTTGGAAAAAGGGAAAACGTGAATCAATAGTTCCTTTAGCAGAAAGCAGCTGAGTGCTGCGCTGCAATCATCAAATTTACAGCAAGTTTACAGGCAGCGTATTAACTACCCAAATCAAGCACACGCTTTAAATAATGCATCACAATCTGATCAAGATGAGCAGGTTTGTGAATAGACGCCATTTGTTTGCTTCATAGAAAAATTGGGTGCCATCAACTTAATGTCTTTTTTCTCCATCTAAATTTAATATGTGTTTAATTTCAGAGTGAATTGTGATCAATGTGTCCAAATGACTTTTAAATGTTTAGATATGACTCTCTCAGCATTCTTCATCTTTTTTGTTTAACTCATTTGAATTTCCATGGTCTAAATACAAAATAAGAATTAGCCAAGGCATAAAATGTGTAGATTTTAGAAAATAGAGGTGTATGTATAATCTGTTTGTGCTGCATCTATTTATTCCCTTCTCATCAGGCTTACAAAAGATACTTCTAATCCTTGTACATCATTTCCACTTTACTATGCATTTTGCTTATTGAATGACTTTGTGTCTCAGTAGATAGTTTAGATTTCTTAATATTGTTATGTGGAGAGATAAACACTTTGGTACATATTGGAGAGTAATAAATTGTGTTGAACATTGATAAACTAACGCAATTACCGGGAAGGTCACAGAGTCAGCTAATTTAGAAATATCAGTACTAAGATTTTGAGTGGTCCCCAAGAGAACTGTGTCCACTTTATTAAAGCAGGGGGTGAGGAAAAATGGTGCATTAGGATTGATCTTTTGATCTAATTGTGGAACTCTGCCATGCCTTCTTTGGCCAAAAGTGCTTCATAAGCAAGAGGAGCCAAAGCTCAGCTAATTGAGGGACATCCCTTATAAGCTAAAGGGATTCTGGGAAATTAAAAAAAATGCAGCCTGGTCAGTTTTATGGGGATAGTTATCAATGAAAGGTGTAAATACAGCACCATTAATCTTTTTCTTCATCTTTTTTCTTCTTCTTCCCTACACAGAAAGCTTCCTAGCTTTCATAAAATAGTCTTTGAATAATTTAATTTTCCTGAAAATTCAGAAGGATTTTCCAAAAGCCTCACAAGGGCATACTTCAGTTTACTTATGCCAGAGTCATTCCACTGGTCCTGAAATTAATGGTCAGGAATATTGCGGCATTTTCAGCAGGGCCTTGCCATTTCTCATCCACCATAGAGAGCCAGGCAGCTGGTGGAGCAAGACACACAAGTCACGTGGCCACCAAGTTCTCTACTATGGCTACATGCATTGGATTATGGTCTGATGCAATTATGGTCATTCTTATGACTATAATTTGTAACTGAATATATTGATTAGCACGTGCTTTTTCTTTTCTTCTGCAAATCTTATTCTTTTTTGAATATTCTGAAATGCACCCCCCTTTTTTTGGCACCATGGAACCAGCCACCCTCTTACATGGAGGGGTGAAGGCCTATGCCAGAAGATACCATGCTGTCCAGTAATAGTCTCTAATGATCTCTCTTTCCAAAGGAAATAAAGCCTAGAAATGTGCTACCCCTGAAACATCCCATTTTTTCAGGACATGGGGAAGGTGACTATGAACACAGTAAAAGCCAGCATAATATAATAAAATCACATATACATAAGAAAGTAATAAAACCAGAAGAAAGTATTTGTCTGTTCTCTCTGTTTTTGCACTAACGTGGCCAACAAGCTTAATGGAAATACTTACTCAGTGAAAGAGTCTACCAATAACCATAAGGTATTTTCATAATCTGACCAAATTGTCTTCCTTCTCTGTAATGGAGGAATCCGCAATTAGATTTTCATGCTCACCAATTATGTACTGCATGCAATGAATACGAAAAAGCATGGAGGAAACCTGCAAATTATTATTATTATTATTATTATTATTATTAGAACATTTCTATGCCGCCCCTTGCCGAAGCCTCATTTGCTGAACCTAATTAGAAGCATGCGGGCCTAAGGAAGCTTCTGGTTCTGTCAGAAGTCCGCCAATGTGTACTAGAGTCCAAAATCATCCCAAGTTAGGCAGAGTGCTGTAACAGCTCTGTCCTCAAGTAGCTGTTGCATCCAGAGTGTGATCTTGAAGGAGTTGCATGTTTCTGATATCTGGACAGGTATAATGAGGAATATTATGTGAAATTGTATGCAACAACAGCAACAACAACAATAATTGTAATAATAAAAGTCCATATCCTGGGACAAAGCTCTTGTGATACTTGGGCAGATGACCTGGAAGAATAAAAGACTGTGTTGATTTTCTTAGCCAGAACAGACACAGGTCTAGAATAAAGCATTGGATCAGGATTGTCTTCCCCATCAGCCCAATTTCCTCAGGCTTTTTGAATGTCTTTGAATTCATGACCCTCTTAAGTGAGTCTAACTGATGCCAGCAGCTCAGATTTTCCAAGGTCGACACAGAGCATCCCTCACAATTGCTCAGTGGATTATTCCATATGGCCTACAGCACAAAGCTGCTAAGATGGTGTAGACTTAAACAATTCAAGCTTATAAAGGTGAAGATCCTCACAGGAATTGGTAAGGGGATGGGATATTTCAGCTCTTTGTCATTGGCTTCCATTGGGCCCTCATAATGACATTCCAGGGCTCTCCAAAGACTCATTACCAGCAGCTTAGACAATAGGCAGGAGGGGAATCAGCTATCAGTTGGATGAGAGATTCAGAATCTCCATCCTTCTCTGCTTTGTAGCCACAAACGAAGTCTCTCTGTTGGACTTGAGCGGTTGCATAGCCTAAATATGATATTTTAACCTCTAAAATTAGGCTTAAGTAGCCCATTACACTTCTTCAGTTCACCTCCTCGTGCCAGTTACACATATCTTTACATCACTTGATTCTTCAAGACTTTCTTACTTAAATGAGGTCTAGCAACTGATTCTATTGAGAGCAATGAGCTTGAGATGATAATGAAAGCTTTTCTTTGAAACAATTCTCAGTACCTGATTATGGACTTATGGGAAGCACTCTCTGGTTGTGACTGTCAGACTAGGGCCTGGTAGCCATGCAGAAGCTTCATCCCTATCTTCCCAGGAATAACATAAGCCAAGGTAGCGACCAACCTGGCCCATCCATCAATCCAAGAAGCAGCAGCCGCAGGGATCTTGTTTCTCCTTCTATGCCCAGGAAAACAGTCATCTCAATTGACAGTTCTCCTGGGACTGCAGAAAGAAGAGAAAAGAAAGCTCTGGGCTTATCCAATGTACAAAGGAACAAATTCCACTCATCACTATAGGAGCAAGAACACCAGCAAGGGAGGATCATCCTGACCCAACCTGTGCTGAGGCTTAGAGCTGACCGCTTGTTCTGGCCTTGGAAAACTGATCGCCCTTTACTTCCTTTCCCCCACACTCCTCTTCCCCTTTGTGTCCTCTCATTTTAGTTTGTAAGTTTGATAGCTGGGGCTTCTCTCACTCTCCTTTTTCCTCCATGTCAGCTGCTTTGGAAGACAATGATTGGTTGAAAAAAGAATGATAAACATTCCAGCACTAGAATGCCTATAGACAGCTATATGAAGAAAGAAATATAACGGCAGCATTCACTAGTCTGGCTTCTTTATATTAGTTCAAACTAAGCTGGCAAATAGGACAGTTTACCTCAATTTAAACAGGTTCCCCCCCCCCCCCACAAAAGGAGGGCCTTCTTATGGTTCAGCAAATATTTGGCCATATTTAAATTTAGCAAAATTTTAATCCTTGTGTAACGGGAAAGGCCTGAAGCCACAGAAGGAGAGGCAAGGGTTAAGGGCTGAAGTAAGCCGTCTGGCCTCGAAGGTGGCCACTTCAAAGGTGCAAGGTTGGTCCTAGGGAGGAAAACAACTGAAGGTCTGGAGATTGTCAAGGATAGACACAATCTTTGCAGGGGAGGCTCTGGAGATGGCACCGATGGAGCAATGGTCCTGATTGCTTAGTGCCTCCTGAGAGGTCAAATGGTTTAGATTCTTTGATGTCACTCCAGAGAAGAAAGCATTCTGATTGCTCAGGAAGGGAATAAAAAGGAGGGCTGGAGGCCAGGCCCGCATGCCTCTGGAGCAGGAGAGAGACCTGCCACCGGATGCCAACGCCCCTGGAGTTTGGGACTGCTACTCTCAAGAAGACCATTAGGTACAGTGGAAGAAGTTAAGTTTTTAGAATAGCTAATGTTTGTTGTTTTAGTGCCTGGGGTGGTCAAATGACCCAAGGAGGGTGAATATCTGTAACTATTCTTTTGACTGAAAGCTGCAATCCCTTTTCCCTTTTCCTGTTCCCTTCCCTTTACCTTTGTGTATTTGTAGTTGTTGCTTGCTTCTGTTTGGATGGCATGTACGGTGTGGTTTAATAAAGTTGTTTTCCCCCAAGGCTTGGGTCACTGTGTGCTAGTCCAGTGCTTGCTAAGGGGGGAAATTGGGCTTTCCTGGCCCTGTGGACTGCTGGGAGGAGGGGGACTCTGAACAAACCGTTACACTTTGTCATACAGATTTTGAAGTTTTAGTCTTGTTGGCACTTGTGCTCTGGTGGCTAGGGTATTGGACTGGGGTCCAGAAAATCTGGATTCTACCTCCCACTCAGCCATTTGGCTCACTGAGTAACTTTGGGCCAATCAAAAACTCTCAGCCCAGTCTCTCAGGCCACCTCCCAAGGAGAATGCTTCCATTCCCCCCTCTCCAAAACCAGTTTTCCAAGTGCCTCTGCCACAGCTGCAAGGGTCAGAGCTCCAACTCCCAAGCTCAGAAGAGGCTTTCCAAATCATCCTGTTGTTCCTGGGATGCTTACCCAGGTACTTAGGATTGCTCTACTAATATAATTTCAGGGCTCGGTAACAATCCAAATATGAAATGCCACTGCATGTGACCAATACAATATGATGCGGTATTGCATGTCAGCTATCAAATATAACCAAGTATGTTGCCTGCCAAGCATCAAATACTAAAAGCAAACCCTATCATGTCACGTGTTTCAGTTTACTAGGTATTATGGGAGAAGAGAAAGACATCAAAATATTCCTGCAATGGATGGCAGCCCCATAATCGCCAATCTATAGCATCTAATATCCAGCTCACACTTCTGATTTTGTGTACAGAAGGGACAATCAATTATGTTCACATCAAGAATATAATTCTATACTTAGGATATAACCCTAGTCCTGTATCCAATGGGGTTTACTTCTGGATAGATGCAAATTCTGCAGGTCATCCTGTGATACATATTGTGCGGGTTCACAACACAATAAGCCAGAGCGACTGTTAAGCCAGAAGTGGCTTGACATGTTGTCTGAACTCAGCCAGGGTGGTTAACAAACTATGCTGCTGGGAGCAGAGGACACAACAAACCACGTCTGAATTAGAAACCACTATGGCTTATCATGTTGTGTGAATCCAGCTGATTGTTGTTGTTAGTCGTGAAGTCATGTCCGACCCATCGTGACCCCATGGACAACATTCCTCCAGGCCTTCCTGTCCTCCACCATCTCCCGGAGTCCACCCAAGCTCACACCAACTACTTCAGTGACTCCATCTAACCCCCTCATTCTCTGCCATCCCCTTCTTCTTTTGCCATCTATTGTTCCCAGCATTAGGCTCTTCTCCAGGGAGTCCTTCCTTCTCATTAGGTGGCCAAAGTATTTGAGTTTCATCTTCAGTATCTGGCCTTCTAAAGAGCAGTCAAGGCTGATCTCCTCTAGGATTGACCAGTTTGATCACCTTTCAGTCCAAGGGACTCGCAGGAGTCTCCTCCAGCACCACAATTCAAAGGCCTCAATCCTTTTACGCTCAGTCTTCCTTATGGTCCAGCTTTCACAGCCATACATTGCAACTGGGAAAACCATAGCCTTGACTATACACACTTTTGTTGGCAGGGTGATGTCTCTGCTTTTTAGTGTGCTGTCTAGATTTGCCATAGTTTTCCTCCCCAGGAGCAAGCATCTTTTAATTTCTTGGATGCAGTCCCCATCTGCGGTGATCTTGGAGCTCAGGAAAATAAAATCTGTCACTACCTCCATTTCTTCCCCATCTATTTGCCAGGAACTGAGAGGACCGGATGCCATGATCTTAGTTTTCTTAACGTTGAGTTTCAAGCCAACTTTTGCGCTCTCCTCCTCCACCCGCATCAAGATGCTCTTTAGTTCCTCTTCACTTTCTGCTATGAGAGTGCTATCATCTGCATATCTGAGGTTGTTGATATTTCTCCCAGCAATCTTAATTCCAACTGGTGATTCATCTAGCACTGCCTTTCTCATGATGTGCTCTGCATATAAGTTAAATCGGCAGGGTGACAGTATACAGCCTTGCCGAACTCCTTTCTCAATTTTGAACCAATCAGTGGTTCCGTGTCCAGTTCTCACTGTTGCTTCTTGACCCGCATATAGGTTTCTCAAGAGACAAATAAGATGGTCTGGGACTCCCATCTCTTTAAGAACTTTAAGAATTTGTTGTGATCCACACAATCAAAGGCTTTTGCAGTCAATGAAGCAGAAGTAAATGTTTTTCTGGAACTCCCTAGCTTTCCCCATGATCCAGCGTATGTTGGCAATTTGATCTCTAGTTCCTCTCCCTCTTCGAAATCATGCCTGTACTTCTGGTAGTTCTCAGTCCACATACTGCTGGAGCCTAGCTTGTGGGATTTTGAGCATAACTTTGCTAGCATGTGAAATGAGTGCAATGGTGCGGTAGTTTGAACATTCTTTGGCATTGCTCTTCTTTGGGATTGGAATGTAAACTGACCTTTTCCAATCCTGTGGCCACTGTTGAGTTTTCCAAATTTGCTGGCATATTGAGTGTAGCACTTTTACTGCATCATCTTTTAGAATTTTGAATAGCTCAGCTGGAATGCTGTCACCTCCACTAGCTTTGTTGTTGCTCAGACTTCCTAAGACCAATTTGACTTCACATTCCAGGATATCTGGCTTGAGGTCAGTGACCACCCCATCATGGTTATCAGGGACGTTCAGCTCTTTCTTGTATAGTTCTTCTTTGTAATCTTGCCACCTCTTCTTAATCTTTTCTGCCTCTGTTAGGTCCCTGCCATTTTGGTCCTTTATCATGCCCATTTTTGCATGAAATGTTCCCTTCATATCTCCAATTTTCTTGAAGAGATCCCTGGTGCTCCCTATTCTATTGTTTTCTTCTATTTCTTTGCATGGTTCATTTAAGAAGGCATTCTTATCTCTTCTAGCTATTCTCTGGAATT
>NW_025335568.1:42614921-42631606 GCF_004798865.1 Varanus komodoensis
CTGGGTGGACAGGAGTTGCATTCCAATGTACAGAGTGGTCTGCCCTAATATGGAAAATGGTAAAGGAAAGGCCTGGGTGAAAAAAGACTTCACGTTAGGGAAAGATGGAACAGGAATTAGAAGGTAGGAAATCATATCGTGTTTTTAAGGACGTGAAGTTCCACTGGACCCACCATGTGCTACTTTATAGGGTGCTCCCATGTTAAGGCATACAGAAGTCAAGGAAGCTGCTGGGGGAAAGGGCATTCACTGGGTCTTAGGACAGTATTACCCAGCCTAAAGAGCCATGTGGCGTGACCTCCATCATGCCTGAACAGTAACAATCAGTTTGTACCTCCGGGGAATGTAGAATGGGTTTCAGCCATCTCTTAGTTTCACAAAGACTATTTTGTAATTTGCCAATATAATTTGAAGGAAATAACCATCTGGCTGATGAAAGAAAACAGACTACTGACTTCATTAAACAATAAACAGTGAAGTACGGTGGGGGGAGCCCAAGATTTCATCTAGAATTAATTCTCGTCATTACTCGCTTGGATAAAAATGGAGATCTTAAAGTGTTAGAAATTGCTGCCTGGAGGGAGGTTGGGTTGGGTTAATCATTTAATATATTTTTTTCTCTTGAGGGAATTTGAAATTACAATAATTTTAATCTATGTTTCTGCCTCTTTGGCTAGAATTGTAAATAATAATATAATATTTCAAATTAGTTCCTTCTAAACCAATTGATATGGAGACTGGGTTTTGTTCCATATTTGTTTTGTATAGTAATGTGGCAAATTAGTTCTGAATTTAGAAACTATGTGTTATAAACAAGCCTTATCTGCTTCTCAGGTTTTGTTTAAGTTTATAGCATGCAGCTTTGAGACAGAAAAATTAAAGATCCACTGTTAGCAAGTAAATCATAGGTACTGTTGGGGTGGGGAATACTTTCTAAATCTGAACCTCTGTGGTTACTTGAATAAAAAATACATTTTTCATATACAAATTAAAGACAAGAATTTTACAAGGGTGCTTGTCCCAACTCTGCTCGCTTGAAAATTCTTTCCTTCCAGATCAACAGATTTACAAAGAAAGTACTTTTAGGGTGGAATTTTAACTTGTGTCAAAGCTCACATGCCCTCTGTACTTTGCCGCTTCTGTTCTGCCCCATCAGGGCAGATTTTCCAATACTGTAGGTCCCCCCCCCCCCATACCACCATTGGAAAAAATAGGCTGTACTCTGATTTATAATGGGCATTTTCTAACTGATATTTAGAGCTAGTTTAGGCTCACCCTTGTGCAACATTATTAGTGCTTCCTAGGGAAAAAAGGGGTGATTTGCTGACACATTTTGGTGGCAAATATGCTCCTTTTCACAATTGCCTAGCAGGTGTTGCTTATGTTGTACATAGGCAGGTTTCTGCTAGTACCTTTGCCACTAATGCTGGAACATGGTTGGATACTACCTGTAGACCCAGTCTGCATGCTCAAACAAGCCATGGTTAACAAATCAGGGTTTATGAGCATGCTGGTTCTGTGCACTCTTCAGCTGTCCAAAATAACCAAGTTATCACTGCATCAAAACCCAGAAATTCTGGATTAGTAGAGGTCTAAACAAATACTGTTTTTTTGCAATGTATAATAGATTTCCTCTGAATATTGTGGGAAGGAGGGATTCTGGAGGGATTTCTAGGGTGCAGGTCTTCAGTGCTTAATTTACTGTGAGAAAGTGGCTGTGGGGAGTGGTGTTCTTTCTTTCCCAGCTTTCTCTTACTCTGTGTTTGCACCATCTCTTAAATTGCTTGAAGCTCTTGGTAGCTGTGCTGAGATGCTGCCCATTGAGTGCCTGAAAGCTGAGTGAGGTTTTGTTTTTGTTTTGTCCATTTATGAATAGGCACATCTAGCTCTATTCTTTATATATTTGACTGCCTTTCAGGTTGTTGCCCTCACTCTCCACTTTCTCGGGACAGTAGTTCTTAAATTCTATTAACTAGGTCTTTGTGGAGATGGAGTGGGGATAAAACCCAAGCTTTATGGCTAATCTCATGGCAGAATGTAGTTCTTCCTAAGCAAGGGCACTGCAACTCACTGGTTGATTGGTGTATGGCTAGTATATATATGTTGCCACAAACCTACATTGAAATCATGGGTGGTTACAGATGGAAGATGATCAACATCTGGTTCCACCCAAAAGATTCCAAATCTGAGGCAGGGTTTTCGCACATTAAAAGCCTTGTCTGGAAGCACCCATGATAATGGCTCTTGGCAAAGCAGCAGAGGCTGGAAGAGTGTGCAGGCAGTGGCCAGGGAACTGGTGAAGGCACGGTAGGAGCTGGGCAGAGGAGCAGGACTGGGGGGCAGGGGGAGGGCAGGAGCAGCAGAGGAGAAGGGAGGTGGGGTCAGAGAGGCCCAGGAGGAAGCGGAGGTGTGGGGCCAGCGGCCTCTGAGGCTTATAAAGCTGCACGCAGCCACTGGCAGTGCCAACGAATGTGGTGCCAAAGGCGTCGCTTTAAGGGCAATGTGACAAGGGTGTCATCCCTTGTCCATGTTCTTTAATTGTGACCTGGGCTGCCTGGGGACTCTCTTCTCCTGTGGCATTTTTAATTTTTTGTTCGTGTGTTTTGTCTGGGAGAACTGGGCAAGTAAAGTCAGGGAATGGTAGTGTAGGACAGACAAGGCAGGGACAGACAAGGCAAGGGAAGGAGATGGGGCCTGCAAGGGGTACTCAATGTCAGGCCAGGAGATGGTGAGAATCACGTGTGTTGCTGTCCACTGCGACACCTGTGACATGTTTGCCCTTCTCCCTCAGGAGAAGCAGAGATACACTTGCCCCCAGTGCAAGCTGGTGTCCCTCCTAGAGGAGGAGTAAGCTGTTTGAGGGCCAAGCAAGATCTCCAGGCCCCCTGGGAACAGTGCCCCTCCAGACAGAAGGTTAAGTGGGGGGTCGAGGGAGAAACAGCCAGGGAGACATGGAGGCATGTCACCCACAGGGGCTGGGAAACACCATCTCCTGGTGCTAACCTGGATGTGGGAAACAGGTTTTCTCTGCTTGGGGATGCTGGGGTTGATGAGGACTTGGGGACCGACCTGTCCAGGATCCCCAGCCTAGGACCAAACGGAGCCAGGGGATCACTGTAGAAGAGGTGAGGGTCAAGGCATGGCCGCCATCGAGGACTCCCTGTTAAGGGGCACAGAGGTGGCAATGTGACCTGAAGTGAGGAAGGCCTGTTGCCTGCCAGGCACATGCATCTGGCATGTGACAGACAGTAGAGCATCTTTTTCCCTCCAGGGGCCAACATCCACTTCTGGTGATCCATGTGGGGATGAATGACACAGCCAGGCAGCAGGTGGGCAGGATCATGAGGGACTTTGAAGCTCTGGGACAGAAACTCAGGGACCTGAAGGCCCAAGTGGCCTTTTCTTCTGTCTTACTGGTCTGAGGATTTGGGCCAGCCAGGGAATGGAGGGTTGCTGAGGTGAACAACTGGCTCAAGGTGAGGTACCAGAAAGAACACTTTGGGTCCCTCGACCACATCACCCAGTTTCTTGCCAATGGACTTCTGGTGAGGGATGGGGTGCTCCTCACAAGAATGGGGAAAAGGTCCTTTGGAAATACTCTAATGAGCTTCATTGGGAAGACTTTAAACTGACCCAGAGATGTGGGTTCAGGCCCCACCAAAACTTGTCCTGATTGGGCAAGTGAGGGGAGAGGATCAGGGTTCTGGGACCAGGGAGGTACTGCAGGGGCTGGCAGGACTCCTATGAAGAGGGGGCCAGTATCACGGAAGATGGGAGGAAGGAGGAGGCTGTGAAACCCAAAGAAAGGGATCTGTGGGAAGGAGCTGAGATGCATGCACACCAATGCTAGGAGCCTGGGTAATAAGGAAGAAGAGCTTGAGACTCTCCTGGGAATAGGAGGGTATGACCTGGTGGGGATCACAGAAACATGGTGGGATGAAAGGCAAGACTGGAAAGTAAACATAGAAGGGTATCACCTGTTTAGAAAGGACAGGAATGGAAAGAGAGGTGGGGGCGTGGCTTTATACGTCAGGGAAGGGATAGGATGCAGTGAGAGATTATGCAGCACAGATGGGGATTCGGTAGAGGCAGTCTGGGTGAAACTTAGGGGTTTTGACAGGGAAAGAGACCTGACAGTGGGGGTATGTTATCACCCTCCAGGTCAACTTGAGACCCTGGATGATGTCCTGACAGGCCAGATTCTAAGGATATCTCAGGGGAGAGACACAGTAATTATGGGAGATTTCAATCTCCCAGATATTACTTGGGAGACTCACTCAGCGGTGACAGCCAGGTCACGTCACTTCCTAGAAGCTATAGAGGGAGGGTTTTCCACATAGAGGGTCCAAGAGGTGACGTGGCAGGAGGGGGGGGGATATCCTTGACTTGGTCTTGACCAACAGGGAGGAGCTAATAGATGGGGTGCAGATTAGGGGACCTCTGGATGTGAGTGATCACTCCATCCGTTGCTTTGAGATCCTCTTACAATCTTAAAGTTCATCTGTGTGTGTGTGAAGGTTGGTTGCTAGATATCCTGGCCTCAAGTTGCTTTAGAGTTTTGTCTGACAATAACGTAACACAGAAACATAGCAAGTCAGAAGAGGCCTTCAAGGTCATCTAGTCTGACCCTCAGCACAAGCTGGCTCCACTCATATAATGTCCGTCAGGTGGGTGTCCAGCCTTTCCTTGAACACCCTCAATGACGGGGCCTCCACCACCTCCTGCAGAAGCACATACCGTATCCTAGGGGTCCTAACCATCAGGAAATACTTCCTGACATTCAACATGAAATCTGGTTCCTTTAGCTTTGCCCCATTGAATTAAGTCCTTTCTTCCAGCATGGGAGAACAGGTCACAACCCTATTCCATGTGACACCCCTTCACATACCTGTATGTCACTATAAGATCCCCTCTGAGTCTCCTCTGCTCCAAGCTGAAAGTCCCAGTCCCCTCAGTTTCATCTCATGTGGCATCCCCCGCACTGCACCAATCTGGCTGCCATCCTTGTGACCCTGTGCTGAACTGATTCTAACTTTGCTGTGTCCCTCTTGTAATGTGGAGCCCAGAATTGGACACAGTACTCCAGTTGTGGACACACCAGATTCTTCTAGTGTGGTACCAGCACCTCTCTCGATCTGGAAGCCACATATCTCTAATACCACAGTCACTGCACACAGTTTTTAGGTGAACATAGCTAGGTATCTCAGTGGGCTTCCAACTTCTGCATTCTTCAGTAGAAGACGTTTCTGAACCTGACACAGGGGCAGCCCCACAAAGAGTGTATTACAGTAGTCTAACTGTGAGGTTGCCACTTTATAGTTAATTGCTCTAGATTCATTTCTCCTGTTGTCCATGTCTCAGATTAGCATTCCATTGACTAAAAGGATTTGGTTTGTATTTATATTATATGAAGCGTGTCGCATATTATTATTTCTATAGTTAAACACCAAAGATCTAAAATAACAGGAAGGTTAAAAGGTAACAATTTATATTTGTTAGGCTGGTTTTACTTCTAGAAACCTAATGCCAAGGCAGAGAGTTCCCTTGAGACTTTGGTGAGAGAAATCTCTAAGCTCCTGTTTGAAATCAATCCAAAAATATTTAGCATTGTACAAATCCCATAATAGTGGTATGCATCTTTGTTAGATCTTGCCAATATTAAAATGATTTACACAAAAGTCGAGAGCTCAGTAAACTATATTTGTCACAAATATCATCATCATTATTAAATTATTGCTGGGTCAGAAAATTCATCAGGCTTGTAAGCAAAAAGCATAACAGTGCATTAGCAAAGTAATCTTATTTTAACTGAATTTCTACAAACCCACTGTCATTTTAGCACTTCTTAAAAAATAAAACTAAAGTGCTCCTTCCACTTCAAAAAAAGCCTCATTTCATATATTTCAGAAATGGTTGCTTTAACACATTTCCAATGTATTTTCATAAATATTTTATTCCTGAAAGCTACAAATCCACTTCAAGTCAGAAACAATAAAACTGTGTAGTTAGACTGTCTACAATATGCAACCTGCTTTCCATCACCACCAAACATGAGATCTGCCTCAGTTGTGACTAACACCAAAATGCCCTGCTATGAGGCGAAGCAAGATGACGGGCAGTTTGCATGCCCCTGAGGGCGGCAGAGACAGATGGGGCTTCTCAAGGATAAATCCATGGGACAGTTCTGCCTAAGCCCCACTGAAGCCCCACAGCCTTCCCCAGCCAGGTGCCCTCCAGAAGTGTTGGACCATAATTTCCAGCAGGCCCCAGCCTGCCATTTTGGTTGAGGTATGCTGGAAGTTTTCATCTGAAGTAGTTGGGTGACACCAGGTTAAACAAGGTTGGTACAGAAGCTGCGCGAGAAGCTGCGTTCTAGTATAGCTCCTGCTGGTTCCAAGAATTTGGTTTTCAATAGAACGCAGAGCCAAACTGCACATTACTTTAAAGATGCAGTTAGCTGCTGGTCAGGTTTTTACTCTGACGCAGGGATAGATCACTTGTGGCCCTTTATCCACTCAGTGTGAACATTCTCAGCCAGCAAAAGCCTGACAGAAGAAAGGGATCAGTGGATTTTCTAATTTGCACTGACATTGTCCTCCACCATGTTCAGAGTCCCAGCCCTCTGGCACATGTGGGGACGCAAGAGCTACAGGGAGATGGAGAAATCAGCAAATGTTTTCTATCCCCACTTCCACAGGTGGGAACAGCCCATGAGCTGAACGGCACTCAAAGAACACTTTCACCAGCAGAAATGATTTCAGGATGCTGGCCAATGTTAAAATGCCTAGAGGAGGGGGCTTTTTTGATGTTTTCCCCTCAGAAGAACAGAATGCCATGAGGAGGCTCTCAACCTTAGCAGCAAAAGAATGCAGAAAATTTGCCTAGTGGGTATGTCTAGAAATATAAGGTTTAAGTTTGCCACAAATGCAATCCTCACACCAAAATGAGCTGCAGACTCTATCATGCTTCAAATACCTACCTCAATCACATTCCAGAAAGTTTTCCCTTTTATGACATTCATATTTCTTCTGTGTACATCTTTTGAAATAAGGCAGAAGAATGCACAGGGCACTGCAAGCTTCAAATCACATTTGCTTCGGATTTACATGTTCTGTGGCCAAAATATGTTGATGTTAAACTAGAAACCCATTTTATTATTTTCTGTTTTCTTTATAAAAATCTTTAAACTTCAATCTTAGCCTGGGGGTAAGATTAGCTTTTAGAGGGACCTACTCCCAAGTAAACATTCACACAATCGTGCAGTGAGTGGTTGGGTTCACATGTAATGACAAGCCACAGTGGAAACTGTGGGGGCATCTCTGGACGTTATGTCTGAATCCAGCATCCGTGGTGAAGCGTGGCACATTCCCCCAAGTTTAGTCTCCATGAAACCATGTGGGGAAACAATGGCTTACTGTAAAGTTTCTACACTTCCCAACAGCTTGTTTCCTTGTCTGAACCCAGAAACTATGCTTCTGCATGGTTTCCATGTTTTTGCCATAGAATTATGTGGCAGGAGCAGCTGCGCCTGCAGGAAACACTCCTACCTGCACTGCACACTGTCCAAATCTGCTTACGACTGCTGTGCGGCAGTGTCACGATCAGGATCAGGGCCTGGCTGGTCCTGCAAGTGTCTGCACAGCCACGTGCTCCTCTGGGGCAACGGCTGGGAGGCAATCACATGCTGCAGCTGAAAGTCCTGGAGACTTACATAAAAGACACTTTCACACTGTCCGCCGGACTCCATTGCTTTGGCTCCTAGTTTGTTCTCCGTGCTTTGTTCCCACTTTCCTCCAAGCAGACCCTGCCTTGATCTAGTTGCTCCAACTGCAATGACTCACCCAGTAAACCGACCTCGGTATTGTGCCCTGGCTTCTCTCTCTCTGCGTGAAATCCGGCCGCTCTCCTCCATGCTTTCGACCTGGGACTGTGGACTTGCCTTGCTTGAGCTCGTGCTCCAGATCCAGGCTTCTGCCCATCCCTGCTACCACCCATGGCCCATCCTCACAGGCAGGAAGCAGCACTCCGGCCGCCCAGCATTCCCCTTGCGCCTTGCCAGCACATGGCTTTCAGAGGCCCGCAGAAGAGCAGCATGTTGCACTGCTTCCAGCAGCAGCAACCACAGAGATCCATCCTGGTACTCCAGTTTGGTCACTGCACTATGAAAATACCATGTGTTTGTGCTTCTCTGGGAGGCAGCAGTCTCCTCCTGTGAAGGCTGCCTTATACGAGGGGCACATGGTATGTGCGTGGGCATCACCATCAGGGAGAGTGCCCTGAAAAGCCCCTGTCCCCTGCTCTGTCTCCCACACTCCCCTCTGCTCCTCTATCCACCCTGCCATCCCTGAGGATTCTCAGCAAGCCCTGCCTGCTGTCATCTCCCTGCCACACAGCGGCAGGACAAACACATTCCCTGTGGCCAGTGGGAAGACATCCCCAGGCAGATGCCTGCACGCCCTCTCGTGGGGAAGTCCTCCCAGCGGGCCGCCCTGCTTCAGTCCCAGCCTGATGCCAGGCTGATGCAGAGGAGAGGCAGCCCTGGGCAGCACGGGCGAGTCCTGCACCCAAGGAGCATGGCCAGGCGTGAAGCGAGTGCGGGGAGAGGCAGGGTGCGGGCAGGTGGGCAAGCTTGTAGAGCGACGCAGGGCAGGGCGGTGGCGGGGAGGGCTCCCACAGTGCTCCTCGCACATGGTGCTGCTCCTCCAGTGAGCCGGCCGCAGCTTCACTCGGCAGCAGAAAAATCGAAAAGGTAGCTGGCCACAGCCCCAGAGTGTATCTGGGCAGCTGATGCAGCCAGGAACAGTGCACCCTGGGCCTGATTTTCACCAGCAGGGGCTGATGGATCTCAATCACCATTAGGAGGAAAGAGAAGATAATGGAAACCACATGCCCGTCTGAACCTGGAGCACAAGGTAAGATACCTTGCGGAATGGTAACCACACAGCAGGGCTTAGGATTATGTGTGAATACACTCAGTGTCTCAAACCTGTGGTTTTGTTTGGAGACAATGAAGTTTTGCACAGCTAGAGACATGATTTATTGATATGTTTAATTAAATGGTCATTGAGAACCAGAGATGCCTGTGTGATTAGATCAATATTTTATGGCATAGAAACAACTAGGGTGGGAAAAAGGCATAAAACAGCAGACCTGAACCTGAGGACTTCAGATGCCAGCATAGCCATGTAAAGAGGAGTTTTTCAGGAGAGAAATGGCAGTTCAGACTTGCATCAGACTTACGTTCCACCATTTACTGTGAAGTGGTAACCACAAGTCTGGGGAGTCTGGTGGGGGGATGGAATTGCAGGGCAGAGTGTGAGAAATAAGCAGGAAACTGGCTGTACATTTGCTCTTCACCTACTGCTTCCCCCCTGAGAACGGTACTTTCTTAATTAATATGATTTGTTCAGATATCTAAATCCTGGGTTAGGGCAGTGAATGTGTGACCTTCTAGATGTTTTTGGACTAAAACTCCTTATCACCATGGCCAAAGACCAGGGATGATGGGGGCTGGAGAAAGGTTTAACATTCTCCACTCCCTCAACCACAGCGGTAAATTTAGATTAGAAATTGGTTGCATATGCAATATATTCCTATTATATTTACACTCCCCATCAAGAAATATAAAACCCAGTATATGCAAAGGAAAATGAGGAGTTCACACTTCCTGGGACTCACTGCCATTCTTGTAAATTGATGAATATTAATTTGTGGCATTTTCTTTTGCATGTGTCATTCTAAACATGAATCAAAATCAATGAGATGTAGGAAAGTAATGAAAAGGAAGCTCTGTTCTCCCTGGAGTGGCTCTCCACATGGACCCACTCGGGTGTTCTCAGAGTCAAATTTCATATATGAATTGATTGCAGGAAGTGCTTTATAAAAGAAAATAACCAATTGATTTTAATCTCTTTAACCAAGTTAGTTTTTATGAATATGTATAGTTGCGAAGAGTGAAAATGCCACGTCAGTATAATGCCATCAATGGTAACTGAGTATGTGTACAAGAAAAGCATATTTCACTTAATGTCCTCTTTGGGGAAGGTGACCTGGGTCTCTTTCGAATCGCTGGGAGGCCCTAGCTGGGACTGAAAGGCCAAGTGCATCTGCCAGCTTCTCAGCAAGCTTCTCCCGACAAGGGCCCCCCACACCAAGCCAGCTCAAGTTTGGGAGCACACGAAGCAGCTCTCCAGCAGCCACAAGGGAAAAACAGACCCCGCTGCACACAGGAACACACCTTGAATGTCCCCACAGGCCTCTCTGTGTCACAGTCAGCAACAGTGACATTGATAAAAATGACACACGCAATCTATGGGCAAGGAGCTGGACCAAAGTCCCTAGGGGATTGATCCAAGCAGCACAGGGCTGAGAGGAGACCGAGGGCTTATAGCATGTTGTCAGCTACCTCACTTCCTTGTAGCTGGATATGCCTCCTGGACTACAGCCAGGACTTCTGTCTCCTCCCAAGCAGACCTTCAGTTCTGGATGAAAGCCTTTTGGCAGGCAATGGGATACTCCAACGACGCTTCAGTGTCTCCCGCTTGGTTCACAGCCACTGGTGCTCTGCACAGGCAAACGCCATGCTAAACGTACTTCACAAAGAATTAAACATAAAATTGCCAGTATCATACTGTCCTCATACAACTATGTAGCGTGACCTGACTTATAAAATTGCACCTAAAAAGATATTGTAGAGTTGGGAGAAATGCAGAAGAGGACAACTAAACTGACTGAAGGGCTGGGGCAACTCCTCTATGAAGAAATGTTCCACATCTAGGCAACCTTACATACATACATGGACAGCTCAGGGCATATGTGTGCACATTCACAATGACTGGAGAAAGTAGGGGACTAAGATTTCATTCAGTTAGGCATCTTTCAAAAGTATGACTGTTACTCACCTCTTACTGGGTCCCGAGAGAACCTGGTTGAAGCCAATTCAACAGGTGTTCAGTGGTCAAATAGGCGCTTGAAGCCAATTAAGGACTTTGAGCTTTGTCCAGTAAGGAAGACATCAGGCAGTCAGGCGAAAAAGGCAGGTTGCTCATCTGTGGCTGTCATTTTGCAGCAGCATTGCTGTAGTTACATGGTGGGGAAACCAGATGTGTTGTCACCTCTGGATTGTTATTCTTTACCTGTAGATGTTCCACAGCTTTGAAACAAACACACACAAAAGGACATCTTTATTCTGCTACGTGCTCATATTTCCTCTTGCACTCAACATTTAGGTCATACCTTTTCTTCCCTACAATATGTGGGGAGAAAGTCATGCTATTTTTTTATCAATCATGCATTTGATAGAATTGTGAAATTCAAGCCTACAAATCAGATACATTAGAGAGACATATGAGAGAGAAGGGTTGTGCACTTTCCTCTCCTTTACTAAGTTTCATCCCATGGGATCCGAAACCACAGAGATATTAAACCTTGAAAAGAAGGATTTATAATCGAAAAGCTGACAGAACTTTAATTATAGCCACTAGCACTGCAGCAATACTTTAATGTGCGATGTTTTTATAAGGACGTTCTCCAAAACCAGATAAGAGAGAGGTTACAGATAATACAGCTCTGCAATATCAATTGGAAAATTTGTGACCTTTCAGGACAATTTCATGCTGTTATGCTAACTGAAAGCTCCCAAGCCACCATGTCTAGATCATTTCTTAGCACTGAAGAAGAAAGATCATCTTCACACAGATGACGTTGTAGCTTTTCCAGGTATTAGGACTGAAACGTGGGGTTCGTACACTCAAGGAATCATGCTGCATCAGACCAAAGATCCATCTAGTCCTGGCTTTCTGTTCCCACAAGGCAAATTACAGGTGGACAATCTTAAACCCATTTTTCCTGGAGAGCTCTCCAGATCAAGGCCATATGTAGCTACACAAAAGCAAAAAAAAAAAAAAAAAACCAGCAAGCTGAACTGTGCTAGCCAGTTAGAAGGAGGTCTTGTTTGGTCCACAGTGCTTGCTTGTGGAAAGCCCACGAGTATAGCATGAGCACAATAGCATCATTATCAGGGATCGGTGAAAGGAAAGGCATTAGATCAGAAGACAGAAACTTCGTAACAGTATAGAAGAAGCAGGCAAGAGAGACAGGAAGCTTTGCCTTTGCCTGTAGGCTTGTAACCTTCGCTCTAGAGTCAAGTAATTCTGTTGTTGTAAGCAGTAACCGTTAATGACAAGGTTTGTTTATAAAAACAGCAAAGAGTGAGTAATTTGGAAAACCGCTATGTGCTTAGTTATGCTTTTCTGTTGTGCTCTGTGACATGCATACATTTCCAGCAGATGGTCAAGTGGGTGCAGTGTCTTGAGACTTGCTCTCTTGCGTGTGCTCACACACAGGTGTTCCCGTAGTGCCATTCCAGCAGAATCATTGCTTTTCTTTCATTTCCAGCATACTTTTTTGTTAACTAGGCTCTGACACCATCTCAGGAATGTAAGCAGCAGGCTCTATGCCCATTGCTTCTAAGCAGAAGAAAGGTAGTACCACACCATATCAGGAATAGATTAATAGGTTGTGAAATACGATATATAATCAAATTAAAATGTGGTGAGAAGTCTGGAAGGGTGACTGCAGGAAATAAGCTAATAGAAACGTGAAGTCTTCATCTCCTTATAGAATAAACTCCAAGATAATATTGATCCATATGATGCCGACCGTGCTGGATATGATTTAATGATTAAATGTTACAGCAGAACCCCAATATCGGCTGGTGCAGTTATCATTTTCACTTAACTGTGGTTGACCTTGATCCAAAAGAGAAAACATGAAGTGCCAAAGAAAAGTTGTACAGTGCTTCTTTACACTGAAAATTGTCAATTTAATAGGGAAAGAAAAATTGTATGCTGAGGTTGCTAGGATATATGGGATAAATGAATCTTCTATCTGTGAAATTGTGAAAACGGAGACTATATATTTAGTATATGGTGTTCTCTATTTTCCTCAGTTTCAGGCATCCATTGGCAGGCTTATAGATATAGGGGTCCTGCTGGATATTTAAAAGATTTACATTTCTTTGATGTATATGGATATTTTAAAATTATTGTGTAATTTTGACAAAGCAAAAAAGGAAAATTAAAAAATGTATAAAAGTGCAAATATAAGTTTCAATGTATACGTATGAAATTTGTACATATGAAAATATAGCTTCCTAAGAAACATGCACTTTAGCACTGTCAAACCACATATCCATATATGCAACCATTCAAGTGGCATCTGTATGCCATTTATTCAAATGGTGAAAGTGTTAAGTTCTTAATCCATTGCATTATGGGAATCAAATATTTAACCATCCAATATTTTCTTTTCAAAAGAAAATCAGTTTACATTAATTATGTGTTACTTCCCAGGAATCAGGCAGATAATTAAACATAGCATGTGCATCATTTAATATTAAAGAGTGTTCCAACGGGAAGTTTATATGTATTGTAACCTCCTCTCCAAAGAGGTGGCTACTGGACACTGCCAATACATAGAATTAATGGAAGCATGAGCAGTATTACACCTCTGGCGAGGCTCTGACTTAGACAAACCCACATTAAAGAGACATTGTCACAATAAACTCAGAACAAACATTGTGGGTGAATAAGATTAACTTGAGATTCATTGAAATTTGTGCTCTAGACACTAAAGCAGCACGCCAATTTCCTATTCCATTCCTGCTTTATGCAAATAATGTATATTTGCAACATGGATTGTGGGTTGCTATAACTAATCAGCTTCAATAAGGGCTTCAGTAGCAGAGGAGACCATGAAGTTGTGTAAACTGCAGAGCCAAACCTAGACCTTAATAAGAATGTAAATTACAAGTATTGTTACTCAGTCATAGCAGGCAAATGCAAAAAGGATAGGAACGTATTATCATTCCCTGCTAACTGATCCATAGTAATAATCAAAATATCCAACAGGAAAATATTTTCTTACCAATTCTTAAGTCTGGATTATGCCATAGAGTCAATTTAGCACGAGAAAATGGACCAAAATGTAATTGACTTGATATTATCTGCCATATGTTTCTATCAACCATAACTCAGAGGAAAGCCGGCAATCTGTATTACCATGCAAAGAGCCCAATGACTTCCATTTGAAAAGGAATGCAGAAAAGAACTTTCCAGATCTCCACTTTCCCTAATCCAAATGGGAAAGACCAAGCTTAAGTACAAGCGAGCAAATACAACTGATGATATAAGGCATGATCCATAAAACCAAACCTACCTTCCTTGATGAAACATTGTATCATTTTCAAGGAATTCACGGTGAGAAAGAACCACAGAAAACTTGTGAAAGAGAGAATTACATTTTTGAAAATATTTGCCACATACAGTTAAATTCCACATATAGCATAGACAGTCTGAGGTAGAATATTTATCCTCAGAGTATTACTTTACTCCAAAAGTTCAAACATTGTCTGTTTGCTTATATCCTATGAGATCTCATTAGGCAATTTCTTCAGGTTCATTAGAGTTATGCCTCTGACGTTAAGTCTTGGGCACTATCAATTTGTGGTTTTTTTTTTTTTCCTTTACTTAACTTTTGTGCCACAATAAAAATATTTTGCACCTTCACAGTGTTGAGTAACTTGTGTACATCAAATAATAGCAATTTCAATTCCAGATTGTGATAACAGTAAAATGTGGAAAAGTCAAAGGGGAGTGAATACTTCTGTAAGGCAGCGTATGTACAGATGCGTAATTAAAAATAATGATTATACTTTAAATAAGAAAGGCATGCACCTCACTGGCATGTGGAGGACTGTGACCTGGTAAACTATGTACCCTATTTATTATTTATTTATTTAAAGCTTTTATATAGCATCCACTACAAGTATCTCAGGATACACCAAATAAAATAGAGAGCAGCATCCAACTTCCAGTAAACAATAACATTCTTAAAACCAGTTAAACATTAAAATAGTGGGAAAATAAAAAGTTTTTTGCCTGGCGCCGAAAGGAATAAAACATCGGTGCCAGGTAAGACTCTTTAGGGAATGTATTCCATAATCACTACTCACTCTGTCAGACGGACAACGTCAAAACCCTTCTTGCTTATGGTTTCTAATCTTTAAAACAGAAATGGACCAAACAGCCCTTCAAATAATGGACCGTCTTCTGTAAAATAAGACATTTGGCCAACCAAAACCAAAGAGAAGCACACTGATCAGTCAGAAGACTGAGGGCTGGTATGCTTGTGTGAGCATACACATATGTGCTTGTGTGTGCCAGAGAGAGAGTGCTGGGTGTTCTAATGTTACCTGTTCCAGGTAAGCCACCTTGAGAATGATCTGATTGAAAGGAAGTATGTGAATCTTCAAAATAACATAAACCTGCCTTGTTGGAATATGCATAAGAGTCACTATTTTTCTTACCTATGATTTTTGCAGGTTTGAATCAAGCAACCACAAAAACCAACAGCAAGAGCACACCCAGGTTGGAGCACAGGGTTTAAAGCCATAGAAGTTGTTCTTAATTTCCATTGATTTACTTTGCATATATCAAAGAACATTTTACGATGGACCATTGTGCTGATGTAGGTACAAGAAAGGCACTAAGCATAATGTACAGGCCATGCCAAGTGATTTATTGAACTGAGTGGTTAGTATAAAAAAAACAAGCAAAGGACTAATCTGATTTATGGTTCTAATTTTGTTTGGTCACAGTGCTAGTTGCCTTTTTGTAGAATGGAAGAATTACCATGAACGATAAACTTCAAGGAATCATTACCTCTGGCATTTGTAAGTGTGCTTAAGTTGCATACTTAATTACAAAAAACAAAGATATATTGTTCGCACACAGTTTTTCCTTCCACTGAAGAGCTTACAAGCATGAGGTATTTAAATATCAGTTATTAAAAGGATAATATATAGTACTAGAATGCTGAGTCAATTAATCAGTCAGGTTAAATGATTCAGACTGCGATAATATAACCCACTTACCTGAGAGTAAGTCCCATTGAACCTAGTGGAATGTACTGCTGAGTAACCATGCCTAGGATTGCACTTATGCTCAATTAAAAGATGTGTTCTGATTAATTACGCACATTAATTTTGCACAGTGATGCAGAGAAGTTCTCGACAGGCCAAAGTTCAGTGCCCCGCAGCCCAGTACAGGGAGCAAATTACCATGCATTGAGCAGTAGGTGATAAAGATAGTGGAGGCAAACTCTATTTTATTCTTGTAGTCATGACAGTACTAGGATCTGTGAATTTAAAACACACTCTCTTTTTAAAAATAAGGGCTAGCAAACATTTTTGTTGTTGCTGCTGATGTTGTTGCAATACTTAGAATATAGAAGCATAAAATGGCAGTTGTGGGGTAGGGAAGAGAAATGCTGATTGTGTACTTCACAACTGCAGTAACGCACATGACTGCCTAAAAGGGAACCTCTCCAAGCCCTCTTCCCTCTTTTTCTGTGTTTATCAAACTCATGACAACTATTGGAAACACATTTTTAACTGTAATTTTACATTTTGCTGAGCAGTATGGATTCTAATTGTTGTTAGTGGCGAAGTTGTGTCTGACCCATCGTGACCCCATGGACAACATCCCTCCAGGCCTTCTTGTCCTCCACCATTCCCAGGAGTCCATTTAAGCTCACGCCGACTGCTTCAGTGACTCCATCGAGCGACCTCATCCTCTGCCGTCCCCTTCTTCTTTTGCCATCTATTGTTCCCAGCATTAGACTCT
>NW_025335568.1:42631706-42661205 GCF_004798865.1 Varanus komodoensis
AGCACTTTTGTTGGCAGGGTGATGTCTCTGCTTTTTAGTATGCTGTCTAGATTTGCCATAGCTTTCCTCCCCAGGAGCAAGCATCTTTTGATTTCTTGGCTGCAGTCCCCATCTGCAGTGATCTTGGAGCCCAGGAAAGTAAAATCTGTCACTACCTCCATTTCTTCCCCATATATTTGCCAGGAACTGAGAGGACTGGATGCCATGATCTTAGTTTTCTTAATGTTGAGTTTCAAGCCAATTTTTGCACTCTCCTCCTTCACCCCCTTCAAGAGGCTCTTTAGTTCCTCTTCACTTTCTGCCATGAGAGTGGTATCATCTGCATATCTGAGGTTGTTGATATTTCTCCCAGCAATCTCAATTCCAACTGGTGATTCATCTAGCCCTGCCTTTCTCATGATGTGCTCTGCATATAAGTTAAATAGACAGGGTGACAGTATACAGCCTTGCTGAACTCCTTTCTCAATTTTGAACCAATCAGTGGTTCCGTGTCCAGTTCTCACTGTTGCTTCTTGACCCGCATATAGGTTTCTCAAGAGACAAATAAGATGGTCGGGTACTCCCATCTCTTTCAGGACTTGCCACAATTTGTTGTGATCCACACAATCAAAGGCTTTAGCATAGTCAATGAAGCAGAAGTAGATGTTTTTCTGGAACTCCCTAGCTTTCTCCATGATCCAGCGTATGTTGGTAATTTGATCTCTAGTTCTTCTGCCTCTTCGAAACTCTGCCTGTACTTCTGGTAGTTCTTGGACAACATGCTGCTGGAGCCTAGCTTGTAGGATTTTGAGCATAACTTTGCTAGCATGGGAAATGAGTGCAATGGTGCGGTAGTTTGAACATTCTTTGGCATTGCCCTTCTTTGGGATAGGAATGTAAACTGACCTTTTCCAATCCTGTGGCCACTGTTGAGTTTTCCAAATTTGCTGGCATATTTAGTGTAGCACTTTTACTGTATCGTCTTCTAGGATTTTGAATAGCTCAGCTGGAATGCTGTCACCTCCACTAGCTTTGTTGTTGCTCAGACTTCCTAAGACCAATTTGACTTCACATTCCAGGATGTCTTGCTCGAGGTCAGTGACCTCTCCATTGTGGACGTTAAGCTCTTTCTTGTATAGTTCCTCTGTGTAATCTTTCCATCTCTTCTTAATCTCTTCTGCCTCTGTTAGGTCCCTGCCATTTTGATACTTTATCATGCCCATCTTTGCATGAAATGTTCCCTTCGTATCTCCAATTTTCTTGAAGAGATCTCTGGTCCTCCTTATTCTATTGTTTTCTTCTATTTCTTTACACTGTTCATTTAAGAAGGCATTCTGATCTCTTCTAGCTATTCTCTGGAATTCTGCATTCAGTTGGGTGTATCTTTCTCTTTTTCCCTTGCCTTTCACTTATTTATTTATTTATTTATTTATTAAAACATTTCTATGCCGCCCCTTGCCGAAGCCTCGGGGCAGCTCACAACACAAAATAAAATACAATAAAATACAAAAATAACAATATAAAATTAGCAATATCAAATAAATAACAATATAAAGGACTTCCCTTCTTTCCTCAGCTATTTGTAAAGCTTCCTCAGACAGCCATTTTGCTTTCTTGCATTTCTTTTTCTTTGGGATGGTTTTAGTTGCTGCCTCTTGTACAATGTTGAGAACCTCCATCCATAGTTCTTCAGGCACTCTGTCTATCAGATCTAATTCCTTAAATCTACTTGTCACCTCTACTGTATATTCATCAGGGATATGATTTAGGTCATACCTGAGTGGCCTAGTGCTTTTCCCTACTTTCTTCAACTTAAGCCTGAATTTTGCAAAAAGAAGCTCATGTTCTGAGCCACAGTCAACTCCTGATCTAGTTTTTACTGACTGTATAGAGCTTGTCCATGTTTGGCTGCAGAGCACATAGTCAATCTGATTTCTGTGTTGACCATCTGGTGATGTTCATGTGTAGAGTCGTCTCTTGGATTGTTGGAAAAGAGTGTTTGCTATGACCAGCATGTTCCCTTGACAAAATTCTACCAGCCTGTGCCCTGCTTCATTTTGTACTCCAAGGCCAAACTTGCCTGTTATTCTGGTTATCTTTTGGCTTCCTACTTTAGCATTCCAATCCCCCATGATGATAAGGACATCATTTTTTGGAGTTAATTCTAGAAGGTGTTGTAGGCCTTCATAGAACCGGGATTCTAATAGCCTTCTGCTAAAGTGAGGGAGAAGCATCTGCCCATATAAAGAGCTGGACCCAAACCGAAAACTTCCCCTCAGCCCCTCCCTTACATTACAGCTACTGGCTCCATCCTCTGGGTGGGTCTTGCTGCTTGAAGGGTGGACAGTAGGAATGCCAGCGACCTTCTAACTGTGCAGTGCACGTCTCCTGTTGCATCCTCACTGGCTCACTGGGTCTTACATTATCACTCTTGGCCTGAGATGCTATGCTAGGTGACCTTGAATCTGGGAGCTCTTGCTCTCCCCCTTGCTCCTCTGCCTCCTTCTCAGAGTCAAATCCTTCTGGACTGACAATGGGCCCACTCTCTACACAGGGTCTTAACTGACTCAGCCACACCACTGCATTCGCGTATAAAGTGGTCACCAAGGTGGCCCTCTTCCTTCAGTTCCCACTACTGTGCATGCACGCTCCAGGGCACTGGCCATTACCCAGAAGAAAGCAACAGCCTACTTTCTGATTCTGCACCCAGCTCTCCCTCACCAAACCAAGGCTCTGGCTAAGCTTTATCTCAATCTGTGATCTCCGTTACATTTTCAGAGGAAATGCTCGGTTGGAAACCAGGGGCTAGGTTGGGGAAAAGGAAGTAAACCAGGTATGGCATGCTAGGCTTTGCAAAGTAGCTGTACCTATCGAAGGAGAGGAAAGGAGAGATGATCCATAGGGATCTATTCCCTCAGCTTGCACACCATTTTTAATCAATAATTTAATGAATACAATTTAATTCAATGTAATAAGTCAGCAGCAACATTTTCACATAGCACTCGTGCTCAACCCGCACAACTACCCTTTCAGATGCTATTGCATAAAAGTCTGCAAGGCGATGTTGCTTTCTCGTGGCCTCTTCCTTCTTCCACACACACCTGTGTGGGTTTTACAAAGTAGGATAGTGACAGCAGAGCAGTGCATTGACTACTGAAGTTGCTCTTTTGCCTGCTTCTCTGGGCAGTTCCGTCTCTCTGCACCACAACCAGGCAGGGGCTTGAGATCAAACTATAAATAATGGTAAATATACCACCTAAAGGTGCATGATTGTTCCCCCCATCCCAGGGAGGCAATGTGCATGAAGGGGGTGGGGTGGAGCTAACCTTTTTCTAACCACACTTGACAAAAATGCCATCCTGGTAAATATCAAAGGACACATTTAGTGCCACATTCATCCCTCCCTTCAGCTGCTGCATTGGTCAACATCAGTCACAGAGTGTGGGCAGGCTCAGCATAAGCACCTGAAGCTCTTGGGCTTCCACCGCTGTGCTGACACCCTCTATGGGCCTCCCACTCTAGGCAACTATGTGTGACAAAGCACCTTTTTGAAAATGAGCACCAGTTTAGTGTTGCGCCAGGGGATTGTGGCACAAATAAATGCCATTGTCCAGGGAACTAGTAGCTAGCCAGGCCACTGAGAAGGTTCAGGTACCTTGCAGTCAACCTCAGCAGTAAAATCTGCTCTTGCTGGCGCCCATGGGACCTTCCTTCCTGCTGACTTTGTCCCAGGATCAACTCTTCACTCTGCCCAGCACTCACCAGCTTTGAAATCAAGAGGTAGCCATTTGGGTAGCCATTTATAGCAGCCTTCTCCAACCCGGTACCTTCTAGAAGTTTTGGAGCTCAGCTCCCATCAGCAAGGCCAGTGGTTTGGGAGTTGTAGTCCAACACATCTGGGGAGCACCAGGTTGGGGAAAGCTGTCTCATATGATGTGTTCTAAACAGCATATTAAAATACACAATTCTTTTTGGACACTCAGGAGCAAGCAAATGAATTTGTAATACCTTTTTGGTCAGTCTTATCTGGATTCATATAGTAGACATAAGGCAAAAATATATTGTCATATCAACATACATTATTTAGATCCAGTGTAGTTGTTGAGTCTAGAGACAGAAAAGTTCAGGAAGATGGTCATAAAACCTTTGGAGACAAATGCAAATAATACAGGATAAAACATGAAATATGTTCACATTTCTTTTATATAACAAATAATGTTTTGATCTTTTTGTAACAAACAATATTTTGAGCTTTCTTTTACTATCAGTAATGCATTTATTGGAAATATGTATTTTGCTCCATGGACAGAATAGGTTTAATCTGACTGTCAGGAGTGATGGACTTAAAAAAGGAAAACAAATAGGGCCATAAATTAATACCTCAGTCCATCACAGGCCTGTCCATTCCTTAGGCCCCTCTTAGGCTACAGTAATACGAGGGCGCCCTTGACTTGCTGGAAGCTAATGCAGGGTTCCTCAAAGGCAGGGGTGCACACAGCCTGTGCTCTGCAGCCCATCAGGTCCTGAACTGCAGGCGCCATGTGGCTTGCCTCCCCTCCAGCCCCCTCCCCGGTAATCCTGATACAAATGGCTCCTCCTCACTGCGAGGAAAAGAACAACGTGTTACCCATGCAGAAAGGGTGATTGCAGGATCTTCAGTGCTGGGGACTTGAGTTGAGCAGCTCCCTTCCCAAGTCCCACTCAAGTCACATCAGCAACTTGGCTTTGACTCAACTCAGGGGCAATGGCGAGTTACCCAACCCAAGGGTTCTACATTGTTTATGATCCTGTTGCCCCTGGGCTTAGGTTGCAGCAGGATATCCTAGAAGGCAGGCACAAACACAGAAGCAGAGGTGGGAGGGAGTTTCAAGGGGGTGGGGGCACATTAGGGAGGAGGGGGTTGTGATAAGGCAGAAGTTCTCCTTTTTGGCACAAGGGAGGCGGTGGGAGGGAGGGACCAGGGTCATTTGAATAACAGCACAGCTTTATTTAAATAAATTGTGCTTGAAGGAAAGGAATTCAATGCATCACTGAGAGATGTGCAGGTGGGAATGGTGGGGGGGTGGGGGGAGGTTTGCAACTCTCCCACACACACATACACACACCCCACCTCCCTTTTTCTGGCAAAGTTGGCTCTTGAGACTTGAGAAGAGACTTGAGATTTAACTCGGAATGTCTTGAGACTTGACTTGGACTTAAAAGTAAAGACTTGAGACTTGACTTGAGACTTGGAATGAAGGGCTTGAGGACATCACTGAGGGCGAGTGGAGAGAAAGCGCTGAACATCCTCCAAAAGCCTCACACAGATCACTTTTTCTCCACTGCTGCAGTACTAACTGCAAAGAGCCATCAGGATCCCTGGGATAAGCCTAAGGGTGTGCGTGTGCACGTGATCAGAGTTCTGGGCCCCAGAGCCAGCATCCTATGCAGTCCTCCAGGCTGAAAGGCTGGGCACCGCTGCTGGTCTGAGGGGAGAGCTGTGCTGTGGCAGCAGCCCCATCGTTTCAAATACATCTGCTGAACACAGGGATGGAACCTATTTCGAAGGCCACTCAATTCTTTGCCCAGATTTCTCAGCAGACATTGCTAAGAAGTGATGGGAATTTTGGCTTCCAAGTGGCTACTCACATAAATAATTTAAAGGGAACATCATTTGAAGGGTCCATATTGTAAATGCAGCCATTTGCTTGTAAGAAGAAGTAACATTGGTTTCAATGCTTTTAGCCATCTGCTGCTTTTATACTGCAGTACAGATAGCCTCAAGAAGAAGTGAATCAGAGTTTTCTACATAAGAACTAGCATGAGTCCCTAGGGGTTCATTTCTTTTAGAGCAGGACTGTCAGACATAAGGGCAAGGTGCTGAATGTGTTCCCTTACAGGTTTCCAGTGTGGCCAATGGAAGGACTGGACAAAAGGTAGATCAGAATCGACTGATAGATCTCTGGGTCATTTGCCCAGAACCACCATTCCCCAGTTAACATCTAAAAGAACTATATGCATACAGTCAGGTTGCTTAAAAAGTGTGTGTGTGGTGGGGGGCGGGGGGAGGCTTCAGGAAAAACAAGAGAAGATTTGTGTGTGAAATATCTTGGGAGCTGAGTTCTCATACATGTCACTTAGTCCACAGCAGAAGCACCCCATTCCTTAATTCTTAGCATGTATCATAAGAACAGATTAAGAGCCAAGCTGGATCAGACCAAGGATCCACCTAGTTCAGGGTTCTGTTCACAGAGGCCCATGGAAGGCCCACAAGCAGGACATGAGTACATCAGCACCTTCCCACTGATGTTCTCCAGCAAATAAGCATACTGCCCGTCATACTGGGTAGGCACTGATGGTCTTATCCTCCATGAATTTGTCCAATTCCTCCTTTAAAACCATCCAGATTGATGGCTGTTACTATATATTGTGGACTGCATAAAGGACTTCCTTTTAGTTATCCTGTATCTACCACCAATTTACTTCATTGGATGATCCCAGGTTCTAGCATTATGGGAGAAGAAGAAAAATGTCTTCCTCTCTGCCTTTTCCACACCATGCAGTTTTGTAAACCTATATCATGTCTCCATGTACTTGTGTTTTTTCTAAGCTGAATGGTCCCAGAGTTCTAACCTCTATTGTCAGAGTTTCTGCTATAGTAGAACCTCTCTTCACTGATTCATTTTAGGTGACATTGGGTAGGTTTGCATGATCCAACAAGCCCTAGTCGTTTCCTGCGCAGGATGATCTATCATGTCATCTGAACCCTTTTCAATGGTCTGTTCTGTAGTTTCCATGCTTCTTCAAGGTAGCTCCAGTCAACAAATCCACCATCATAATTTATTTATTTTTTTATTAAAACATTTTTATGCCGTCCCATTCGCCGAAGCCTCGGGGCGGCTGACAACAATAATTTCCATGGCCCTGGTATGGAGCTATCACAGAATCTCCTCGAAAGAGTGGCAGCTGCAGGAACTGTTCCAGCCATTTAGTCTAGGATTTAATCTCAGGACTGGTGGTAGATGGGACACATGCCAACAGCAGGAAGATCAACTGAATTGCATGAAAACCATGCCAGGCCAAAAACAGGACAGGACAGGACAGGACCCACCATGCACTGTTGGTCATGAGTAGCTTAAGTCCCATTGAATTCAATGGATCTGCTTGATGCATGACTGAATCTGGATCAAATCCACTGACTGTAAATCAGGGCACATGTGGCTCCCTAGATATTGGGCTAGAATTCCCCTTGGTCCAAGCTTGCATAGCCAAAGGTGATGGATGATGCAAGTTAAACTCTAACGACATCGAGAGGGCCACATGATTCCCATCTCTGCCTTATATAGGAATATAATACAGCCCACCATTGTAGGAAGATTGCGTCTGAGTTATCTGCCTGCCTGTTCAGTCAGGAGTCCAAATAATAATAATGAAGATGATGATGCTTGGGCAACTACAGGGTCCCTCCCCTACTTTTCTTTTCATTTTGACTTTAAACCAGACTTGGACCAGACTTCTCTTGGAACAGAGAACTGCCTTCAGACATGTCTTCCAACAAGGTGTAGCCCTCCCTGTTTATTAATGTTTTCTGTGAGTACCAAATAGGTGCATTCAGAGCCTTCCTGAAAAATGTTGCAAGGTGAATCAAAATTCTTAGAACTCAGTGCTTGGAGAGGATACCACCCAGGAACCACATGTAGCCAACCTAAGTTCCATGATGGAAGACAGGTGGGCTATCAGTGTAATACATAAATAAACAAACACAATTCATATTAAAAATCACACACTACGTATCAGAGCAACCACATTCAGGCACAAGCACAAAATTCCTCATTACATTCAAATTCAGGAGACTAGAGGAAACCACTGAACTTCCTCTTCCAAATTTTAGAAGCCATAACTGTCATGCACTTTTTCACCAAAACGCATAAGTGATACACTTTGTGAATTTATTGCTATCAGTGTGGGAGTAAGTTTGAACTAATTAGCAGGGAGAATTTTAACATAAATTGGATGGATGGAAAAACCTATTCAATTAAACACCTGTTTGGTACACCACATTTATTCCAGTTGATTAATGAGCCTGCAAAACTGAATAACTTCTTGGGAAAACAATGTCTTACCCATAGGGTAGTTAACCATCAAGAAGAAAATCAAGACCACGACATACTTCGCCAGTGCAAGTGGCCATTTGAAAGCGATCAGGCCTCTCATGATGGAAACATTTCAGCATATTAAGATACAAGTAGCAGAACATTTGGAAACGGGGGGAGGGGGGAGGACATTAATGTCCTCTTTAGAGAATATTTGTTTGGATGTATGCTCGGGGTTGCCTGGAAGCCAGATTCAGTCTCCTGAGGACCAAATACGACTGAAGGCCACACTGCCTTTCCTCCATCCATTGATTGCTTGGTGACTTCCAGTGTTCATGGCATTTTTCTAAGCAATTACAATGCCTCTCCTAAAGCTTACTTACTGGCAGTAACAGCAGTAAAATCAGATACTTTGTCTTACTGTATTTTTAAATGTTTGGCTCTACTCCTTTGCCTTCAGTCACACCACCACTGGCAAGCAGCTTTGCCAGTGCTGAATTCCACCTTTGGAATCCCACCCTTAAATTATCTCAAGCATGAATGGAATTTGGTAGTGGGGTTTTTTGGGGTCTCATGGTTGGGCCCAGATTTAGTCATACTTAGAGCCAGCCAGCTAAAATCAATGGAGCTTAAATCAATTTCAGTTTGTCCTTTGGTTTCAAGATTGACTACATCTGGATCTAACCCCATGCCTTTCTCCTTTTACTTGTTAGAAAGCAATATGAATGTTTTGAAAATTAACTCCCACTAGGGAATTAGAACTTCCTAATGTTAATTAGAAAAGTAACTTCCCCATAAAAGCCAGCTAGAAAGGTTTGGTATTTTACAAATGCTTACTTCCTTGACAATATGCTGCACATGTGCTCTATGTTTGCGACTTGATATGTTTCCTGTGGCTGAGATCACATGCTTGTATTACTGGCTAGGTATCAATTCCTTGTTATTTTTTGCCAAGAGAATACTGCAGTGGCAAATTGGTTGTGGTGACCTCCTAGCATTGCCACCTTCTTGTGTTAGAAGACCATCCCTGATCCAAAGATGAAGCTTCACTTACCCTCGGATGCAGGCAAGTCCAATGCCGGAAGTCCAGCTTTGCAAGTAAGACCCTCAAGGCGCACATTCGGATGGAAGCAGCCACAGGTATTGGCTTCCAGTCCTGAGTCACATCTGCTCTGAAACAGTGTATGGAACATCCCCAAAGCAATGCTTCCCTGGAGATGGTTGTCTGTATTGGTCCCATTTAAGAAGCTGCACACAATAAGCATGCATACTTCCAGGGAGTCTCCTACAGCCTAAGGATCCACATTACTAACACAGGAATGATGCTTGAGATTTCTAATATTAATGCTTTGCTGTGGATTTACATTTGTCTCCCCTTTTCTGTAAGTTAGATCACTTTATTGTGAATTTATAATTTACCAAACATAGTCTGCACAACCAATTAACAGGAAGTTATTCTTCTGATCTCTATCCCTGCCACAACTCTAGACTGCTAGAAGTTTCCAAAGAACATTCACCCCTGCAAAAGGTTTTTCTGCCATATCTTATTTATTATTGTATGAATTATAAATGATGCTTCAATAAACCCAAACTGATACAAATCAGATTCTAAATATATTAATCAAGATTTGCACAAGACATATTTCAGTTTTCCCACTGTGTGTTTAGGTAAACATCTTCCAAATGACAAATAAAGGTTAGGATTGAAACTGCCTTACCAAATGCCTGCTCCATTCAGCAGGCCATCAAGATAGAAGAGATGAAAGGATTACAGGCTTCTTCAAAGCAGAATCCTATGAAGAAAAGCCTGCAATATTAGAAAACAAAGTGAAAGCTTCTCTGAAAGTGCTTGCAAAGAATGAAGCACCTGGAATAGACTGGATTCCAGCAGAACTATTCTAGCTGCAGGAAATGCATCAGTCCAAATCCTAAGACAAATATGGAAAACAAAAAATGGCTCACAAACTGGAAATGTTCAATATATATTCCAATCCTCAAGAATGGAGATACAAAAGCGTGTAGTGACCATTGCATTAATCTCCCACGCAAGCACCCTGATGCTCGAAGTATTGCAGGAAAGAAAACAACCCTCTATGGGGCAAGAAATGTTGGACCTTCTAGATGGATTCCAAAAAGGAAGAGTTGCTGGAGATCATATTGGCTGATGGAGTGCACCAAGGAATTCCAGAAAAAGTTCAGTCTATGCTCTCAAGACTATACCAAAACCTTTGACCTTGGTTCAGCGGATCATGAGAAGCTATGGATGCTCCTGAAAGAAATGGGTGCACCTCAACACTTGACTGTCCTAATGTGTAACCTGTATCACAGACAAGAAGTTCCCGTTAAGACAAATTACAGAGAAACAGAATGGTTTCCCATAGGCAAAGGTGTCAGACAAGGATGTATTTTATCTTCCTATCTGTTCAGTCCATATATAGGATAGATCATAAGGAAAAATGGATTAGAATCAGAAAAAGGAGTGAACATTGGCAGAAGAACACCACCCGTTTAAAATATGCAAATGATATCATACCATTGGCAAAAAGCAGCCATGACCTGAAACAATTCCTAATGAAAATGAAATAAGTAACTGCAAAATCAGGATTGCAGCTGAATATTAAGAAACAAAAATCATGCTCACAGAAGAATTACACAACTTTACTGTTAATAATGAAGAAATTGAAATGGAAATATTTCATATACCTCAACTCAGTCATCAATTCAAAGAGTGACTGCAACCAAGAAATGTAAAGTAGGCTGAGACTTGGAAGGGCAGCAATGAAAGAACTAGAAAAGATAACCAAGTTTAAGGATGTTTTACTGGAGACCAAGGTCAAGATCATCCAAACTATTGTATCCCCAGTCACCAAGTATGGGTGTAAAGCTGGACAGTAAAGAAAGCTGGCAAGAAGAAAATTGAGGTATTTGAAACGTGGTGCTGGAGGAAAGCTTTGTGAATACCCTGGACCAACAGAAAAACAAGTGGGTCCTAGATCAAATCAAGTCGGAGCTTTCTCAAGAAGATACATGCTGCTATCAAACATGGTACTTTTTTTTATCATTGGTTAGAGAAATGGAATCTCATTTAGGGGTGAAATATATAGTAATTGCAGAGAGAATAAGATTGTCTGAAGTCTTTGGAATAATCATTTGTTTAGATTGTAGAAAACAATAAAAATGTTGAAACAGGAGAAGTCAGAGCTTTCTCTAGAAGCAAAAATTACAAAACTGAGGGTGTCATACTTTGGACACATCACGAGAAGGAAAAGGCCATCATATTAGAAGGCAGAAGATGAAAGGGAAGAGCAAATGTCAACATGTGGTGGATTGAATCCATAAAGGAAACCACAGCCTTGGACTTGGAAGCACTGAATGAAGCTGTCATGGTCGAGACATTTTGGAGGGCTTTCATTCATAAGGTAGTCATAAGCTGGAGAGGACTTAATGGCACATAAGAACTATGCCCTGCATATGGATATCCTTAAGGGAAGGGGCAGGGGAAAATGGCTGCAGCCCAACACTAGGGCCTTTGCGGGATCAATTGCACACTGCCTGATTCTCCTGGTGACTGCTCCTGATCCAGCCCCTGCCAGGATGCAAACATTTCTGTAACCATTGTAATTTAATGATAGCGTTTTGAAAATCTAGGTGCCAAGCAATCCAAAAACCTCCAGGAGTTCTTCTATCTGTATTACAAGTCCCTTAACACTGCTATTCTCAATATCTCTTCAATTCTACAGACACTAAGCAAAGGTTTGGAAATTCTGCTTCCAACACATGGCCTTCCCAGGAGTCAAATTAAAGAACCCCTCTTTGTTTGTGGAAGTATTGGGGGAATGAGAGACAAGGAAAACTGGCTTCTGTGTCCCCAAAGAAATAACATCAGTTCCACCAAGCCAAGAAAAGAAAAAAAGAAAAGTGCAAACAGTACTTTTAATTCACTCTAGACCATTTGTCATTTACAGCATTTTCTTTATGGTACAGAGAAATGCAAACTCAGTCACTAAACGAGCAATATTTCCTCTCATATACTTGTTTACAATGAGCACTGGATGCTTGCAGGCAGGGGGTGCTGGCAAGCCATTAAAAAATGAATCTGGCACCCCGGCAGAAGTTTATATTGTATATCCTTTGTATATTTCATTCTTTTACGGTGCAGCCATGAGAGATCTGGGCCCCTTTAGAGTTCTTTGTTTTTCCTCTTTCATTGTCTCCATTCAGCTCTGATGGAATTACAGCCACATATTGACAGGGCAGTCTGGAGGGAACCTTTAAAACACCCCCCCCCCCGCTCCGCCAGTGTGTGCATTTTTCTTTGATTCTTTTTTAAAGTAGAAAAACCCAAGCATTGCATTTCTAGGCCTGGATAAGGAAAACAAAAGAGCTACACTACACATTACACTGCAGCCACATGTAACATAAGCCTAAGATAAGGTGGCCATGTGTCTGACTGCACAGAGGACTGCCCTCTAATTGAACATTTCCCAAATGTCCGTCCTTTGTTTGAAAATATCCTCTATTTGTCAGGCCGTTGTTCAGTCTAAGATCCACCTAAACTTTCCCTATGAATTTCCCAGGGTGATTTTATATGCGTAGATGCTCATGCAAAATAATTACTGTAATTTAAAGAGAACTATGGTATATCTCATCACAGTGGGAAACACTGTGAACAGGCAGCCTGCGTGTCGGCTCAGTTCATCGGACCTGCTCTCCCTTTTTTTACGCTTCTTTTCACTGAAGCCAGTTACTCAGTGGTTGGGTCAAGAAAGACCTTGTAAATTTAGAAAGAGGGTACAATTACATAAAATATGAGACAGACTGTTCTACAGAAGAGCATGTGAAAGCTTTGGTTTGCCTTTTAGTTCCCAGACACAGAGAAGTGTCAGCATCCTTTGGGAATCAAGTTATGTAGAAAGAGCAACAGATTTTTTTTCCTCGACTAACCCAAATACACATATTTTAAAATCCACCATCTCTGCCTTCCATAATGCAATTCCATGTTTCCAACTCTGTGCCACTGTCAGTAAAAATTAATTTTAAGAGTGGCACACAACAGTGACTTGAGCCTTTTGCCTTAATTTACTTCTCCACTAAGAGCGGAGATCAGATGTAGCACCGTGGAGGAAAAGGACGGACGGCTGTATGCTATATTGTAAGAGATGACAGTGTTAAATTAATCATGCCCTATCTGGAATTTGCAATTCTTTCAGAGATGCTCAAGACCATATAAAAAATTTAGTGCTTAACAGTGAAAGCAGGCAAGAGGTTGCAAAGCAGAAAGCTTCAGAGGGCACTTTAAAATGTGAAAGATGCATTACAGTTTCTCACACATGAAGATGATCGCAGATCTGACTAAGAAAATGTACTAGAATAAGGAGTTGGGTCAAGCAGCTGCAACAGGGAAGGGGCTTCCCTCCTAAGCAGATGAGCAGGGCATGACCAACAATCCCATAAATTCAGAGCTTGGCATGGAAGAGGCCCGAAAGGATGAGGTTTATAGGGGATTTGAAGCTGCTAGACCATATCGTTTGCTGTTACCCAAACAGCACACAAAATGTTCAAGCGTTCTTTTTTTGTTTGTCCTGCAATGAGCCTGCCCAACTTGTGACCCTCCACACTGAAAGCAGTCCAGGCACATGGTGGCCATGTGTCTTTTTTTAAAATAGAGGACTGTCCTTTATTTTGAAGATACCCTCTATTCAAAAGTTTGTCAAGCCAGTTTAAACAAAAAAATAAGAAGTAAAGGCGGAGCCTAGAGCAGTTAGCATTGGTCAGTAGACTAAACAAAACACATAGATCACTTTGTCACAGTGTTCTACACTACTGAGAGATGCATTATACTTCTATTTAAATTATAGTTATTTCCAGTGCTTTTCTTGTAAGAAAAAGGTGCCAGAACTCATGAAATTATTTACCTTTTGCACATAGTCAGTCACTGTACACATACCCACACACATCAGTTGTGTAACGAAACATAACGGTCGCCACTCGCAGAAAGCACTCAGTGCGCGACCACATGACCAATCACAAGCCGAGCAGCGCCACAAGCCGAGCAGCACCATCACAACCGGTGCAGACGAAGTACATCAGATTTGACACACAAGCAGCCTGCAAGCACCGTTTTAATGATTTTGCCGCCAACCTGCTACACTCGACAGGCGATTCAAATCCACATGGACCAAACATCAAATTTTCAAAAGTTACTTTCAAAACTTGGAAAATCTGCTGAAAAACGGTGCTGGAACTCCGTTCCTGTGCGTTCTATGACAAAAAAAGCACTGGTTATTTCCAAATCTAATACGAATGCCTGGGGATGGGTCCAGCTGAATAATAGCACTTGGCCCATGTCTCTCAACATGGCTAGACAGAAATAATCACCTTGACAGCAAGAGTCCACCCACCCTGCCATTATAATAATCCTTTACCTCTAGAACTTGCCATAAAGTAGGCCAAAGAATGCCCTTGGGGCCATGATGCTAGAACTTCAGCCACCAGGTATATGTACAGTTGTTTGGACGGCATACTTATCTTCTAAAACAAGTTTCTTTGAAGACAAGCGGGCCATGCACATACCAGAAGTGTCCCCATAGCAAATTTCCGTATTCTTGAAATAACTGCATCAAAGCCCTGCACACATGGAACTGGTAGCCAAACTGGGAAAGTGTGCAACTATCTAGGGAGCATAGGGTGGCCATCTGCCATAGAAGGCATTCCTCTATCTGAAAGGTTATCCAGCTCAAAGCTGCTTTGAAGAGAAGCAAGAAAAACCAGGAGCCCACCAAACAGTTAGCACACAGACAGCAGACTAAACAAATGCACAGATCAACAGGTCACAGTCTTCCCCATGATTGCGAGATTTACTGTTTTTCCATTTAATTTATAGTCATTATTTCTAAATGAACATTTATAGAAGTGAATAAGAATACAACTCCAATTTGTATTTGCCTAACATTGGAGGAGTGAAGAACCACCTACTGATGAACTGATTTTAAAAAAGATTTTGGATTGCGCTGAAATGGACAGGCTGACTTTGTCTCTGAAGGAGAAAGTTTTTCTGTCGAACTTGGAACTCTTTTTATTATTGGCTAGAGAAACGGGACTATGTGTAGATTTGAATATGGCTATGGATTGTTATAAACAAAAACGGGGGGGCTGACCCAGTATGCCTGATGTCTTTGATGATTGATGTTTTTAGTTTTTTAGTTTGTAGAAAAAATAATAATAACACTTATTTTAAAAAAGAATACAAATCCAATGTAAATCTGTCTGTTCGGTTCGGTTCGGTTCGGTTCGGTGTGTGTGATGCATAAGCAGCTATCCTGAGAGTTAAATGGCAGCTAAGAGGCACAGTTCTTTCCCACTCAAGTCCTACTGCCTTCTCACAGATAGAGGAAACCCCAGTATTAACTTCGATTACCAATAAAAATAACACTGGGGTTTCTCTTTCTCTCATGCTGTCCATCATGCCAACTGGAGACATCCAACTCACTTGATGCCTAGAGAGTCATTCCTCCAGACACAGCCAGGTCCTTTTCTCCATACTTTCTGTGTGGATTGAGATAAACTGGATGGAGTGGATAATGTCAGTGGAGAGGAGGGTAAAAAACATGAGAAACGCCATGCTGGATCACACTCAGGCTGCATCTAGTCCAGCATTCCATGCACCCAGGGACAAAATGGCTGTCCACAAGATCCCTCGAGCAGGATGAGTGCAAGCCCTCTGCCTACCCAAGCTTTAGAGCAGCTGTAACCGTGACAATCACTGGCCTGCAGGTTTGGCATGGAATGAACCAGAAAAGGCTCCCCAACTCTAGATTTAAGGTATCTATCTAGCACCTTCAGCAGAACACCTGCCTCATATACAGAACGTCACAGATCAGTTCAGGGCATCTCTGGGTGGGGCTGGGATTTTCCCTGCATGAAACCCTGGAGAGCTGCTGCCACACAGTATGGTCTGAGCTGGTATGTTTTGGAGGGCCCTTGCGGAGAAACACCCACGACATTATCAACACGCTTTCAGAAAGCACATGTAAGAGAGAAGCCATTTTTACATCCCTTGCAACAATTCACAGGTAAACCCATTGCATGTATCTTTTGCAGTGCAGCCGTGCTCACTGGGTGCCTTTGCGTCAGTTCCTGACTCTCAGCCTAACCTACTGCCAACCTTCGACGCACAGATAAAATGGAGAGGAACACTATGTTCTCCGCTTTGGCTTCCTTGTGAAAGGGAAAAAAGCTAGGCCACAAATGTCATAGTAATAAAATAAATAGCAAGTAAAGACGTGTTCTGGACCCTGAGTAAGCAATTATTTATTTATTAAAAACTTTTCCTATCCCATTCCCTACAGAACGACTTGGGACGGCTTACATTAAATACATGGAATAGAACAACCCCTATTAAAATCAGTTAAACATTAAAATAATGGGAAAATAAAAAGGGTTGTGCCCGACGCCGAGAATATGACGTTGGCACCAGGCGAACCCCTCTGTTTGCATAACAGGATAGGATAGCATGCCTGTCACCAAGGCATGGTCAGAGAGAACCCAGCATTAGGCACAGGAGTAAAACCGTAGCTTTTTATTCACCTTCTGTTCATTGTTGCCAAATTGAGCAAACACATTTCATGCCTTGCATACTTCCCTTCCCTACTTGACTTCAAAAACAGAGTTGGGGGTGGCCCTGCTGTCATTGTGCTGTTTTCCCTCCCCTTTCATCACTTTTTCACATGACAGACTTTCTCAGCATCAGCTACATCAGGTGAATGAGGAGAGATGCAAGATAGCCCCATTAGCGGCTTACTGCTGATTGCAGACTGTAGTTTGAATTAATCAGGGCATGCTTGGCTGCAGCAAGAAGCAGAGGGACGACAAGTTCCCACTCCTCGTGCACAATCATCTTCCCTACAAGGGATTTCAGATCAGAGCCAGACTTCCACAATGCCACAAAGCTGAAGGCCACAAATGGACCTTTACACTGGATTACAGGCAAGAGAAAGGAACATCTGTATTCTGCCTGTACGAGAAATTTTCTGCATGTTTCTCTCTCCCACAAGGTGCTTTAAAATGGCTGGCTTAAATCTGTAACTAAGGTCACAAAACCAGGACAGATTTAAAGAAGCGACGACAAGAAAGCACATCCCTCTATTATTCTCTCAGAGCACTAGCTGTAAGGATTAAGAAAAAATACCTTTGTCTCACTTCCAGATCTGCTCAGAGTTAAGAATGATCATACCACTGTTGTTAATATACAAAGATATACATTAACAGATGGAGGGTTCCTGGTTCCACCAATCAAAAAGCATGGTGCCGCTCCTCCCTCTTTTCCTCTTTAACAGATGTCTTGTGGAAAGGAAAAAGAAGCAACAGCCAGAAAATGCAGAAGGGTGGCAAACGGAGGATAACCTTGTCGGGATCCCTTGCACAGCTCCATGCAGGGCAACTGCAACCTAGGAGCCTTGTCTGGTATCCCCCTGTCGGCTGTCCATCTGCCACACAACAGATTGCAAAAGCCTTCGTACACTATGACAGTGTTTGTAGCAGTCTTGTTCAGGTGTTTGCTTGTATGTGTGGGGGCTTAAAAGATGTCCTGGGATGGTGCTGGCCCCATGCCTGACGCCACCAGCCATGCCAGCTCTGCCAGCTCCTTCCAGACCTTGACTTGGACGGCAAGGGCTGGAAGAGAGTTCCGCACGCAGTCACTTGAATGTGAGCTGAACTCTGCCAGGAGGGATCCTGTCTTATCAAGCTTCTGCATGAACTGAGGGAAGCAGGAGGCATAGAAGGTGGTGTCAGCTTGTACTGCTCCACCCCGGGACTCCCTTGATGCCCTCACATGCCCAGACCAATGCTTGAGCAGGGCTCTTGAGAAGCACCAGTCTGGAAACACACCAGTGGGGTAAAACAGGAAGCAGTTCTGAGCTACCGGTGGTCACTGTTCATTCCTCTGTTTGAAGAGGTGGGAAGAAAATTGTAGCTTTAGATAATTTTAGAGGGTGGACTTGGGGCAAGCATTTCGCAAAACACACTTAGCAGAGATAGGTGAGATTACATTATTTACCTTCAGAATTGGGAGCGTGGTGCTCCAGGAGGAGGCATTTAAGCTCCTCCCCATGTTTACCCAAATTCTTCCCCCATATATGCAAGGATTAAAAAGTAAAATATGTCTCCACTAGATTTAGCCACTCTCTATGAAGTCAGTGGAATTTTGAGATGAAAATGAGAGAAAGTTTAAATACCCCCTTCCAGAGCTTCCTGGTTCCAATCTGAATTGGGGCCACTAATGCTTACACTGAGGTAAATAATCCAAGATACTTAATCTGACATCCCACAAGATTCCAAGAAGCTTATTACCTAGGTAAGTGTCTTTAGTATTATAGCCTTACCTGGGATTTTCAAACTTGAGTTTTGGAGGCAATCCTGGTTAGCCTGAACAGTGGTTTGACTTAATGAACATGTAGGATTTTAGGTGCAGAATACCTGGAATACTACTTCAATGTTAACAGTGCTTTGCAGAAAGTACTCATATGTCCCTTTTATGACCTGGCACTGAAATCTATTTAATTGGCATTGTTACTGTTCAATGTAAATAACATATCCAGCACTGTGAAACTGTACAATAGTTTTGCTGTGGCAGAGAAGCTAAGGAAATAAAAACACACCAGCACTTGTTGGTTACATGAGTATTCTTTCTCTGTGCTGTGACATGCCTAAATAAGCTTTACCGAAATCTGTTGGGTACAGAAGTCACAAGTTGAATAGAGTCCACTTGTGTGTGATTCCAGTGCTACATGACCTCAGATTAAAGATACCTGTTTCTGGAAGGTCCAAGAGTTTGTTGGAGAACACATCTAAACAAACATGATGTGAAAGACCAAAGAGGTATGAAAACAACTCTGGGAAAAATTGTGCAAAAACACCAGTCAGGGGTAGGGGTTTTTTTAAATCCATATTATGAAGCACTGTTACATATATTATTACAAAAGGAAAGAATGTGGCTTAACCACAGTTCTGCCTAGAGAACACTGCTCTCCAAAATCTCAGTGACCAGGTTAGGAGGAATTAAAAAAGAAGCAACCAAGAGGCTGATGAGAACTTGAAGGACCTAGAGAGAGCCATGGCTAAGATGGGAGAAACCACCTGAGACAACTATCACCTGCATAACTCGGGGGAGGGGGAATTGCTAAAACAAACCCATATCAAAGCCCAGTTGAATTTTACAGGAAGGCACGCCAGAGATGCAGCAGACCTGTGGCAAAAGCTTCTCTGGTCTGAAGAGTCCAGGACTGGACTTTCGGCCTTGCTGCAACAGGCCATATGTGTCCCCAAGCCAACAGCACTCCTTGCCCTGAGAACACCCTCCCCATGGTGATGCACTGGGTGAATGTTGGTGGTGGCATGTTGTGGGAATGCTTTTCTTCTGCAGGACCAAGAAAGCTGATCAGGGTTTAGAGGCAATGGAGCCAAATGTGGGGCTATTTTAGAGGAAAGCTTATTTCACTCTACAAGGGGACTGTGATGGAGGGGTGATCAACACATAGCCAAAGAAACTCTGGAGTGATTTAAAAACAAGCACCTGAACTGTGAATCTGTGGCAGGACTTGAAAGCTGCTGTTCAGCAACAGTCCCCACCCAACCTGAGAAAGTTGGAGCAGTTTTCCAGAAACAATGGGCAGGGTCCAGATGTGCAAAGCCAATAGAGATTTTCCTAAGTGTCACAGCTATAACTGCTGCCAGAGGTGCTTCTCCCAAGCGTTGACATGGGGATGGCTGACTATTTGCACAACCCACAAGTGCGCATTTGTTTGTTACTGAACATTTGTGTCACAATTAAAAATATGTTGCACCTACAATGTTGAATATCGTGTGTGCATTAAGTAGTAACAATGCCAATTAAATCCATTTCTATGCCAGGTGGTACACAATAAAATGTGGAAAAGCCAAAGGCACTATACATAGTTTATAACCAATAAACTATGGCTATGTTCTCTCGTTCTGGTAAGAGTTGAAGTCCAAAACATCTAGAGAGCACCAGATTGCAAAGGCACATCTACAGCCTAAAAAGCCACTTTGGCAGAAGTTTAGGGGCTGATCTATTAGGACCTGATCTAGGATAATGCAAATCTGTACATTTGCCATTGCAAATTCTTACTCCCCTACTCTCAGTTCTTAGCAGTGCTGAATTTTGAAACTCAGACCAGTGCAGTCAAGTAGCCAGACACACTAACTGAAGTGGAATAGGAAACATACCTGTAGGCCAATAGGTGATAATTGAACTTCAGAATGGAAGTTATACTGCAAATATTAATTACGATGAACAGACAATACCAACTGAGAGCCAGTGTGGCGTAGTGGTTAAGAGCATGGGACTGGGACTCAGGCGATCCAGGTTCAAGTCCCCGCTCAGCCATGGAGCCAACTGGGTGACTGTGGGCCAGTCACAGACTCTCAACCCAACCTACCTCACAGGGTTGTTGTTGTGGGCATAAGATGGAGGAGGAGAATGATGTAAGCTGCCTTGAGCCCTTTGTAGGAAAAAGGCAGGATATAAATTAAAAAAAAAAAAACTGGTGCAGGCACTAAGAAAATAGACATCACTAGAGGTTACATTAATCCCTCCCCACCCCGCAAAGCTGGTTCTAAGCATTCAATAGGAAGTGTATTTAACCTTGTGAAACATTTCTCAAAATTTAAGGTACAGTGGGAAATGTTCATTTTAAGCAGGAAAGCATATTTTCATATCCCCTACCGAAGCTGTCTATACCCCATGCTTTTTCAGTTTGGCTATTATGCAAAGCTTCTTTTGATCTGCAGCTGCTGACACATTCTAAGAAATGATGATTTGACTTTTTATATCCTGCAACCTCTGCCTTACGTGTAGGGCGGTTTCCAGTGTTAAAGCACATGGAGAAGTGACAACCTGTGCATGAGGTGAAAGCCTGCAGTGCTTTGGATCATAGCCATTATCTGGGTGCCTTTTCAGCTGCAAAAGAACAAAAAACAAAGCAAAACAGTTCTCCCACTGTGTCTTTTTAAAAACATTATTAGCACTATTTGTTAAAGGAACAACCGCTGTTGATTCTGCTCAAAACAAATGAACACTACCTAAAATACAGTGAGGTTGCTTATCTGTAAGTGTCATTCTTTGAGTGGTCAAGGTGCATTCAGGCATATGGGTGCTCTTCCTGTGCAGCACCTGCATTCAGGAAATTCTCCTAGCCAAACCTAGAATTTTTGCTGGAAATTTTAGATGGGCACTACCAGCGCTGTACATTTTATAAAAACTCTTGGGGCTGTACAGAGTCTGACTGGTAGGGCTGGGACTTCATAAGGTGTGGTGCCTATTCAGAAGCTTAAAAAATGGCAACAGTCCTGGTGGATGGATATATGAAAATACGTACCCTTCAAATCTAATGTTAGGAACCAGTCCTCCTGGTGTCATAGTGGGAGAATGTTTTGCAGAGACATTCAGATTTTTTTGTTCAGGATAAAGTGATTGATATCCTGTGAGTCCAGTACTGGACAGTGGCCACCGTCCTTCTTCAGCGTGATGAAATATCTGGAATAGAAACCAAAGTGTACCTTGGATTGGTGGACAGGATGGACCCCTCCCTTTGCTAGTATGGTACTGATTTCCTCCATTAGGGCTGGAGCAGGAGGAGTGATGCAGACCATTCTGAACGGTGGTAAAGTTTCAAACTCGATGCAATATGGATAGCACCCACCGATCTGATGTTATGGTTTCTCCTTCAGGAAGATCATTTTTAGGGGAGTTCTTGAGCTGAAATGCTGCTGAGGGTGATAGACTGGTTCTGCAACATTCTTTCTCAGTGTCCAGCCTCTGTTTATTAGATTGCTAGAAGCATGGTGCTTCCTGGAGAGGCTGGCTAGCCAACTGTTGTTGCTGTTGGCTCTGGAGGGTCCTGCCTTGGCAGTACTGGGATAGAACCAATGGGCCCCATAGCCACTTCCGGGCTCTAGATGGCTGGGATGGTCCAAGGGCCATTCAGCAGGCCATTGTTCTGGCGTTTTGGCTGGCATTGAGCTTTTAACTGGTGTTCACATTGAAGAGCCCTTTCCTGTCCAAAGGCATATCTTCGATTTGGGCCCATGTTTCCTGGGGCAGGTTGACTGCCCTAAGCCAGGCATGTGTCCAAATCGCCACTGCACCAACAAATGTCCTAGAGTCACAGTTGGCAAGGAGTCAAGCAGTATTGATCTGCTGCTTGGACAGCTGCAGTGCCTCTGCTTGGAATACCCTAGTGAGTTCTCAGAGTTATTCAGGGAGGAACTCTGCTAGCGAACCCATCTTCTGCCAGAGGAAGACCTGATATCTCCCCATGGTTGTCCAGTCCCATCACTGCACAGGCATTCCTTGCCATCATGTCCAAATGAGGCCCTTTGTGATTCGCTGGGGTAGAGTGTTCACGTTGTGCTCATCCCTGGACTGACTCCACCATGGCCTTGGGTAGTGAAGGAGGAATGGGATGTTCCCCTCCTGAACTTGATACATGGTCTCCAGGCAACAAGAAGTTGGATGAGGTTGTGTTGGTATGTGCCACAGATCTGTTGGTAAGAACAGTATGGCTACCAGAACAGAGTCCTCCATCCAGACATCATAGACTGGGTCCAGTGGAGGTTCAGTCAGATGTTGGGATTGCAGACTGAGGGACATTGCTATTAGAATGACCTGTTCCGAGCGGCATCCGAAGTTGTCAGAAGGGGACCTAAGGCCTTGGGCAGAGATGATGTCTTTTGGTTAGGTAGGGACTGGGTCTTCATAGGCAGGTATCATGTCAGAGACAGAGTTGTAATTGGCTGGGTTGGACAAAAATGAATGGTTGTAGTGACAAAAATAACACTACAAGACTCTTTCGAGGCAAGTGAATGGGGGATAGTAGAAGAGAGCAGGTGAAGGAGGAAGAAAAACAACAACATGTGGATTGAAAAGACAAACCACCATTTGTTAAATCATCTTCCAGACAAACTCTGGGTAGAACAACAAACCATGGGTTAAATAAACCATGGTTTAGCAATACACAGAAACAATTAGGTATCAAAATATGTTTCTTGTTTAAGATGGTAGAAGGAAGTAATCCTGAAATTCAGTTTGGAGCAGTGTAATTAGGCATAAAGATGACTGATTCAGAGTGTGTGTTATTCCTGCAAGGCAGAATTATATTTCTTGGATTTCCATTTGGAAGATCATTGTATCTAGAATGGCTAAATTATGTTCTCTGAAAAATATTTGGGAAAGGCTAAGTTAAATTTAGGAATGAGTCCAAGTTTTTTCAACCATAATTATATTCATGCACTACAATAGCTGGAGTTTGATAACACCACATCATTGTGCAATAGTTCCCCAAAAGATGTAAGTTGGGAACTGCAGCAGCATAAACAACCAAAAATGTACATTGTGAATATATAACTATGGCTCTATTCACTAACAAGCAGCTTTTTAATTATACATGGGCTTCCACAAACAAGTTAGTTCAGAGAGTGTTCAATTCACCAAGGCCTCTTTCCCTACACCCGGGGCTCCCAGTTCTAAGCAATTTTGCTGCTATTGAAACAGCTGTGCAATTTCTGATTTGGTCATGGATAGTTTTAATGGCGGCATAAAATGAAGGAAAAAGGGAGGGGTTATTACCCTGCCAGCTTCAAGCGGTACAACCAGCCAAACATAGCAACTACGATGCACCACACAGAGGGTCCACTTCGACTGGCACCTGCCAGTTACGGTTATGAGTTTGAGCAGCCATGGCATGCTTTGACCCAATGACAGGAAGCAACTCAGTGGGAGCATTAAAGAATCTGGAAGGAAATTTCTGTGCAACAGGAAAAATACACCTGGAATAGGAAGTGTGGACAAACATATAAAGAGATAAATAGCAAGAGGAAGGGGAGACAGTGGGTGGGACCACTTAATAGGAAGGAAGGTGTCCAGTGACTGATATGAGGGAACAGGCACAGATGCTAAAGGACTATTTTGCCTCTGCGTTCTCCCCAAAGAAGGACAGCAAAGATCTGCATGGGAGATTAGATGAGGCCAGGGACTTAGGGGCACAGATTAGAGTCATCCCCATAGAAGTTGGGGAGCTCCTCAGGGCACTGGACATTACAAAGGTGCCAGGCCCTGATGGCTTACACCCAAGGGTATGTAGAGAGTTGGTGGGGGGACTCTCATGCCTGCTGGCCTCCATTTTTGAGGCCTCGTGGAGGACAGGTGAGGTTCCAGAGGACTGGAGGGTGGTGTCATTGGTCCTAATCTTTAAAAAGGGTAGTAGAGGGGACATGAGGAGTTACAGGCTGGTTAGCCTTACATCGATTGTAGGAAAGACAATGGAAAGGATCATAATATCAAGAGATCTAATAACCCTAGGTAGTGACAGGCAGGGTCCCCCAGGGCTCTGTCCTGGGGCCGATCCTGTTCAAACTTTTCATCAATGACCTGGGGGTGACAAGTCTGCTGATCACATTCACAGATGATACTAAAATGGGGGTCATGGCCACAACTGAGGAGCATGTACACCGGATCCAAAAGGATCTAGACAGACTATGGAAGTGGGCTGGGGATAACAGGATGGTGTTCAATGCGGAAAAGTGCAAGGTCTTGCACTTAGGGCATAGGAATTCAGATGTTACAAGTACAGGCTAGGAGACAAGTGGCTGGAGGGGGGTGCTGGTCGACTGCAAGCTAAACATGAGTCAGCAGTGTGACACTATGGTCAAGAGGGTGAACGCCACCCTTGGATGCATAGCCAGAACCATGTCTTCTAGATCGAGAGAGGTATTGCTACCACTCTATACAAATCTGGTGTGCCTGCAACTGGAGTATTGTCTTCAATTCTGGGCCCTCATTACAGAAAAGATATAGCAAGGTTGGAATATATGAAGCAAAGGGCCACAAGGATGGTGACCAGTTTGCGTGGTAAGTCATATGAAGAGAGATTGAGGGAACTGGGTCTTTTCAACCTTGAGAAAAGGAAAGTCCCAGGGGACCTGTTAGTAACATATAGGTATGTGAGGGTGTGTCATGAGGAGGTGGGGTGTGAACTGTTTTCCCCTGCGGATGAGGGCAGGATGGATTCCAATGGAGCAAAGCTCAGGGAACCAAGATTTAAGGAGGATGCCAGGAAGTACTTCCTGATGGTTAGGACCCCGAGGGTATGGAATGGGCTTGCATGGGAGGTGGTTGAGGCCCCATTGGTGAGGGTTTTTAAGGATAGGCTGGACATGCCCATGGTAGGCCTGTCATGAGAGGAACCAGGAGTCAGACTAGATGGCCCATGCAAAAAATCAATCAGAAATGTAGTTGAAATCTGTACTTTCTATTCTTTGCAGAGATTTACTCTCCCTTACATGTCAAACTCAGAGCAAGGCAGTTGTCATGTCTTGCTATAGATTCAGTAGGGTCACCAGAACTGACTAACTTTGCTTTGGGACCAGAGACGGTACACCAATTGTCTGTTTCTGGATAAAGATGCTGAATGTATGCAGTGCAATATTGCCAAACTGTTCAGCCCCATAAAAGCCAGGTCACAAACATCTTTGAACTTGAGCCCCATGCAGGTGCCTATCTGTTCACATCTAGATCTACAGTAGAAATGTGGGCATGCACACCAGCTCTGCACCCCATGTCTCCATGCAGTGGACTGAGGAATGTACAGTCTAGGGTGTGGGCAGCGAGCTGTCAAGATTGGAATGCCAGGACCAGGGCACAGCTGCAGGGTGGATTCCTGTGGCTGGGTCAGAGGACCAGAAGCAAGAAATACGTTGGTTTCACAGTCTAGGTCAGAGCCAGAAGACAGTACAGTTCAATAACACAGTCCAAGATCACAATCCAAGAAAACAGTCCAGAGGCCAAATACCAAGAAGACAGTAATGTTCTGGAGCGGGGATGATTGAGGGGTGGTGGCAGGGGCAACGTGAGTTGCTGTGGCAAAGAGCACCAGTGCAAGGAAACCATTTCTGTGGTTCTCCAGGGCCTCCAGCTGCACTGCATAATCGCTCGTCACTGCAAGTGCCTGTAAAGGTGTTCCTGCTTCTGCAGGCACTTGGCAGGTTTCTCAGGCACTGATCATGACTCTCTTTCCAGGGTTACATGCTCGATCCATGAAGCTTTAACCAGGCCCTGGTTTAACCATGCACAGAGGCCTTGCTGGGTCAGGTTTATATGCACATCCATATCCGGTTCCCCACTTTAGACCTGCATGTGAGCAGGGAAATGATGCTCACATAGGGATATGAACTGCTTTAATAAGTGAATTTGAGATGGCTAAAGAAGGATGTAAGGGTCTTTTATTTATTTATATTTCTTTGGGCATAAACCACTGGTGTGCCAAACATTTCTGGCCAACAGTTCCAGCATTATTAAGCCACTGTGCCACCGCTTCCCCCAGGAATGGCGTAAAAACTGCAAAATGCAAGAGTGCATCGTGCTTTGTGCTTTTGCACACTGTTTGGCTATGATAGGATTACCAGCCAGGGATTCAAAAGGTGGCTGTTGTTGTTATGTGTTGTTAAATCATATCTGACTTATGATGAAGCTATAAATGAATGCTTTCCAAAATGTCCGATTCATGACAGCCCTGCTGAGCTCTTGTAAATTCAAGGCCATAGCGTCCTTTATGGGATCAATCCATGTCATATTTTGTCTTTTCTTCATTTGCCTTTGACTTTCCCTAGCATGATTGCCTTCTCCTGTTGTGCCCAAAGTATGACAGCCGCAGTTTTGTCATTTGTTCTTCCGGGGAAAGATCTGGCTTGATTTGATCTAGGTCACAGTTGTTCATCTTGTCAGCTTTCTACACTGTCCAGCACACCCATACGCATTGATCAGGAACACAACAGTCTGATCGATCTTGTCCTTGTACTCCAGTGAAACATCCTTACACTTGATGATCATTTCTGGTGTCCTCCATTGCTGCCAAGTCTCAGTCTTCTTCAAATTTCTTGGCTGTACTTTCCGTTTTAATTGATGCTGAGCTATGGAAAATCTTTCACAATTTCAATTTTTTCTTTGTTAGCAGTAAAGTTGTGTGATTCTTCTGTAGTAATGATTTTTGTTGTCTTAGTATTCAGCTGCAGTCCTGCTTTTGCACTTTCTTATTTTACTTTCATCAGTGGTCATTTCCATGCAAAAGGCACAATCAATGATATTGGACATATAGCACCTTTGGAAACTTCCAGCTTGGAGCAGCTGTTGCCCCAACCTCTGTCTTCTATTTAAGCATCAGGTAAATTGATGTAGATCCCCCACTTCCAAGACTCATCTTCTTTAAAGCTGGGAAAACTTAATTAGTTCACAAATGGGCAGAGGGTTGAGAGCCAGTACACAAAGTGAGTTTTAAAAATGATGATTAATCAACTAGATCAAAGGAAGCTTTGATTGTTCCTTATGATGGAGTAGTGGGTTTCTTTTGCTGCCATTGTTCCCAAATGAATATAAGAATGTTATGCAGGTAAATATTCATAATTATAGTCTAAATAATCTCAGTTCATCAGAAGAACTGTGCAGAAGACCAGCATGAATATTCCTTGTGGGTCCTCTCATATATTACAAGAACTGGGAAAGTAAAAAGTCTTTGTTTCCAGGGGCTAAATATGGATATTGTGAAGGAAAATTTCTCATATTTCAAGTCTCCAAGTAAGACTCTTCAGAACACTTAGAATTCGAATCCTCCACATCCACATATAGTTGGCACCTCTACTATAAAGATGCTGCACAGCTATTCCAATTTTTCCTCCTTAGAGGAGTTTTTTATTACCACAAGACCTGGCAGGAAAAATCAAGAGGTCACAAAGGGACAATAATGTTATCTGGCACTTCCCTAAAATTTTCTGAACATGGCAGGCCAATTTCACAATGGAAGCCTCACCTGGAAGCATCTCATAATTATCATCAACAAAGCATAATAGGTATGCGCATTGTGAGAGAAAAACCCCTTTGCTTATTAATGCCTCCTTCACCACAGCTGGCATGGCTGCGTGCACCAGTTGTGGGGAGCTTGGCCAGTCAGTGGCCTTCCGCCCACCCTGCTAGAGGGATCCTGTGGGCAGCTGGTTGCCACCGTGTGTACAGAGAGCTGGACTGAATGGACCTTTGACCTGGTCCAGCATGGCTTTTCTTGCATTCTTGCGATTAACCTGCGTCGATCACCTTGCTAATAGTGCACTAAGTGCGTACAAATCATTAAAATGCCCAAAGTATTGTATGTTACTGTGGGAATTACAGTTTGATCCTGATGAGTCCCAGAGGAGACTTATGAATTCTCCCACCTGTTAGTCAGTGCAGAGCAGGGCCACAAGGTTGGTGGCCAGATTGCAGGGAAAGCCGTATGAGGTGGGGTTGAGGGAACTGGGTCTTTTCAGCCTGGAGAAGAGGAGACTCGGGGGGATCTGTTGGACACATATAGGTACATGAGGGGGTGTCACACAGAGGTGGGTAGAGACCTGTTCTCCCCAGCAGAGGAGGGCAGGACATGCTCCAACAGAGCCAAGCTCAGGGAACCAAGGTTCAATTTGGGTGCCAGGAAGTACTTCCTGACAGTTAGGACTCCTAGGGTATGGAATGGGCTTGCATGGGAGGTGGTTGAGGCCTCATCAGTGAGGGTGTTCAAGGAAAAGCTAGACATGCACAAGGTAGCCTTGTTGTGAATGAAGCCGGCTAGAGCTGGGGGTCAGACTAGATGGCCCAGGAGACCCCTTCTGACTCACTCTGTTTCTATGTTTCTATGAACCTGATTGGTATCCCAGCTTGTCCAATAGCTAATGAGACTCACTCATTGTTGTTGTTAGTCGCGAAGTCGTGTTTGACCCATCGTGACCCCATGGACAACACTCCTCCAGGCCTTCCTGTCCTCCACCATCCCCCAGAGTCCACCGAAGCTCACATCAACTGCTTCAGTGACTCCATCTAGCCACCTCATCCTCTGCCGTTCCCTTCTTCTTTTGCCATCTATTGTTCCCAGCATTAGACTCTTTTCCAGGGAGTCCTTCCTTCTCATTAGGTGGCCAAAGTATTTGAGTTTCATCTTCAGTATCTGGCCTTCTAAAGAACAGTCAGGGCTGATCTCCTCTAGGACTGACCAGTTTGATCACCTTGCAGTCCAAGGGAATTGCAGGAGTCTCCTCCAGCACCACAATTCAAAGGCCTCAATTCTTCGGTGCTCAGTCTTCCTTATGGTCCAGCTTTCACAGCCATACATTGCAACTGGGAAAACCACAGCCTTGACTATACTCACTTTTGTTGGCAGGGTGATGTCTCTGCTTTTTAGTATGCTGTCTAGATTTGCCATAGCTTCCCTCCCCTGGAGCAAGCATCTTTTGATTTCTTGGCTGCAGTGATCTTGGAGCCCAGGAAAATAAAATCTGTCACTACCTCCATTTCTTCCCCATCTATTTGCCAGAAAGTGAGAGGACTGGATGCCATGGTCTTAGTTTTCTTAAT